>NC_067157.1:27984306-28330139 GCF_903995435.1 Acomys russatus | reverse complement strand
ATATTCTGTTTAGATTTCAAAACACCTCTGAAGCAAGTGAAGCCGGCAAGACTAAAGAAAATGTGTGGCAAGAATCAAAGAGAACACCTTTGCAAACCTTACATCTGATGCCGGACCAACGCATGAGAGACACTACGACTCCAGACTCCAGATGAGTCTGTGTCATTGCCAGTTCCTCACTACCTGGATCCTGGGCAACACACTTCTCTTGTTTTCCACGAGGGGAAAAGCAAACCAAGTTTATCTTCAGTAAAATGGATGTGATTTTTGTTTTCCAGTTGTTTCTATTTACTCTTAACTTATTTTGTGGTGTGGAGAGTCAAGCCCATTGCCTTGTGTATTCTAGGCACTGCTCTGCCAGGGAACCATATCTTTGGGCTACAGTGTAGTTTTTGGCTCTTGAATGTTTATGGTAATAACCAGCAATGGCGGGATAATGCTATGGCTACCTTTGGCTTCAGCTGATGTCCTCACTTCATTTTCTCTTTTCTCTTCAGAATCTTCTTTGGTGTCATCAGCATGCTGGTCCCTGAGAAAAACAGCTGTGTCAGTATTTTACAACAGGAGAGCTGTGAAACGTTTCAGGGCTGCATCTTAGCAAGTGTTTTTCTTAAAGACTGAAGGACGGCACCGCAACATATTTAAAAGTTCTACCACAAAGCGGCTCGCACCGGCAACACAAACGAACGCCCACTTTCCACATGATGCTTGCTGGCTGCTGTCTGGGAAGATTTTTAGTGGTGACAGTGCCATGAAGATGAAAGACGCTGGGAAAGGCAGCTACTCAGTATTCCAACCACAGTCATGTAATTAAGTCACCCCGCAGTCCTCAGCCCTGAGACTTGGGGTTGAAGCTGAGCCTGGCCCACTGCAGGCATCCTAATGCTGCAAAGCTTTTCCTAGCTTGACAAGGGTCAATTCCCCTGAAGTGAATTCACACTTCTTTTTGAGCAGGAGTGAATCAATTCTGAAATAAACAGGTCTCGAGTACTCTAAAATGGAAACAATTTATTAAAACTTTAATGTGGAACTCTGACCCTAAAGTCAAGGATGAAAACTGGTCCTTTTAAAATAAGAAGCACAGTACATATACTTCTAAAAACATAGATTATGGACTATAAAAATTTTCAACGTATCGTATTCCATTCTGAAGGTTGTGCTAAAGCACACTCTACCGTGTTATAGGGTATGGTATCTGGCTGCACAGTATAGAGCTTTATAATATTCTGACCAGGGCCATACTGGTAAGGCTCAAGAACAAGGTAAATACAATTAAACAGATCAGTCTAACACAAAAGGAATTCTTAGTTTTAATTCCAAAGGCACCTATTCTCCATTAGACACTGCCGTGTAGTCATGCAACAAAACCGTCACAGAAAGCATGCAACAAATGTTCAGGAGCACCTGTGGAATCTCATTTGGTCCCCAGCTTTTTTTTCTGGCTTACTTTGTATTAAATCAAAGTAGCTCTTATTTGAAGACTAGCCCTTATTTGATAATGAGGAGGGATCAGTTATTATGAGATAAACATTTTCTCAAGAAATTCAGAGAACTCCAAAGGAAGAGGAATCCAATCCGCCTCCCCTCAGAGCACCCTGCACCTGTTTAATCAAGGACCACTCCAGTTCAACAGTTAAAGGCTCTTACTCCACACATGAGAACTGATGGTTGACAAAGGACACTACCTGAGACATCGATGGAAAAACCTTGTTTTCTCCATAGAAACAGAAGAGTTTCTATGGAGAATACACAGGCCTGTAATTCTAGCTACTCAGGAGGCCAACACAGGAGATTTACATTGTAGAGAGAGTTCAAAGACAGCTTAGGTCTGCTTAGTGAGACCCTAGCCTCCAAACAGAACACACAAAAACTCAAAAAGAAGGCGAACACAGCTAAGCCATGGCATGCTTGGCTGGCATGTACAAGTACCATAATCCCTGGTACCACAAAAATAAGCAAAAGCAAAACAAAACACCCACAAAACAAGACCCAATAATGCCATACCTTCTAATTACAACATGTCAAAGTCAACTGACTCACAAATTTCTAGGCTTGTTTGTACTAAGCCAGAAATAACACTCTTTGTGTCTACAAAGTCTATCCTAATATTGTGACTAGTGAAAAAAAAAAAAAGGAAAGTAGCTTGTTGGTGTCTATACTATTATTATTTTTTAAAAAGTCACACACTATGTGAAATAATTTAAAATTAATATTTCTCAGAGACAAAGAAATGAATCCTGACTAGTTCTTGTGCCTTTCCTAGGAAGTTAAATGAATAACTGATTGTTTTTTGGTTTTTTTTTTTTTATTGTTGTTGTTGAGTTTTTGTTGTTGTTGTTGCTGTTTTGTTTTTTGGAAGTGAAAAAGAAAGTGAGACAAATGGTGAAAAGTTAAATCTTGGACTTTTCTGTGTTTGTGCATTTTCATGGCCAGGAATATCCACTGATAACCAAAGTTACCCTCTTGTGGTTTTAATAAAGCATAATTACTCCTCAAAGTAAACTGTGTTAATATGTGCATGCCTTTAATCCTGGGACTCAGAAGACAGAGGCAGGGGGATATCTGAGGCCAACCTGGTCTACAGAGTGAGTTCCAGGACAGCCAGGGCTATACAGAGAAAGCCTGTCTTGAAACATCAAACTAAGCCATACCAAACCACCACAACAAACTACTTAAACATTAGAAAAACCCTTTTGTAGTCTATGTCCAAATACAATGTCAATTATTTATGTCTTGAAAGGTAAGGAAAACACCTCTTTCTAAAAAGATCAAAGATAGAAAAGAGAAATAACATGTTGGAGCCAAAAGTTCCTTTATACCCAAATCTGCCAAAATGTACTTCCAAAAAAACAAAATATATATTACTTGCTTTTCTTCATGGAAACATGATCAATTTTCAATTCCCAAATGTAACTCATGACTTTTCATAAGTAAGAATCATATAAACCTTAAATTCTAGAATAGGGACTTTATCTCTGAATATGGGAAGAAACCTGTCAGGGTACCCGCAATTAGGATAGAGAGATTTCTCACCTTATAGAGGAAAAGAATAATGGTTTTTCAATTAAGAAAACATTTTTTTTTTTAATTTTAAATAAAATGTAGGATAATTAGGAACACGTAGGCAGAACACTCATTCCCAGCTTTTCTCAAGGAAGGGCAGGTTGAGGATAAAGGCGTGGCAGGCCCTCTTGTGTTCCACATGGTGTTTCCTTTAGCTAGAGTGGGAGGGAGGAGGAGCCACATATCGTCTACCAGAGCATGCGCAGTGAAGCAGATGCGCAGATAGAACCACTGAGGTGAACAGACGCTATAGCCCATCCAGGCACGAGTAAGGGGCCGTTCAGCATTTGTAAGAACACTACAAGCTACACATGGGCTGAGCTGTGCGGTTGATAGGTTGGTTGGTCTATGGCACGCCCTGGGGCAAGGTCTGGTGTTCTATGCACTGGGACATAAAGACATCAAGTCCACATTTAGAGGGTTGGGTACAGAACCAGGTCTTCCTGAATTTATAATTAGAACCAAAATTCTTAAATGTTTGTTTACACTTGGGTTTTCCCCAAATAACCTACCTGCTCCTGTACCATGATGGCAAAGGCTGCGTTTCACATCAGACACTCTCAACTTGCCTTTCCTTGAGAAAGCTGGGAATGAACGAACGCTCTGCCTATATGTTCCTATTTATCCTACATTTTATTTAAAATAAAAAAAAAAAAGTTTTCTCAGTTGGGGAGCCATTATTCCTCTCCTCTGTGAGGAGAAATCTCTCTATCCTAATTGCTGGTACCGACAGGTTTCTTCCCATATTCAGAGATGAAATCCTTATTCTAGAAGTTCAGCTTCCCTGGCAGAAAGTTCTTTCCTCCTGCGTCTGTGGCACAGAATGGGCAGATGAGAGGAGTGGAATGCCTGGCACACTAGCTCAGACACAGGTGGAGTCTTGTGGACCCTAAGGCAGGCTGTGGGAAGGAATCAGGACTCGGGTATGTCCACCTGTGCAGTCGTAGTCCAGGGACACACAAATGTGCTCATGCTATGGTTTGAAATTTCTGGGATAATATTGCGATAATTTCTGTCACAAAAGACAAGATACGCTCTTGACAGACTTAAGCCTGAGATGACCACCAGCCCAGCATCAGAGGGCCCTGACAAGGAGCTAACCTGAGACATCACCAGTCTGGCACTGCACAGGCCTGGATGGGCTCCCAGGGCAGAGAGCAAGCTAGAGACTAGAAGATCCCTGCCTGACCACGGGCCCAGACTAGAATGAACCCCACACAGGTGACCCTCACATGGGGCCACTTGGGCAGGCCTGTTGAGGAGCCTGCCTGAGACAACCACCAGATGAGCACCATGGGGCGGAGGTGCAGACCATGTCCAAGGTGACCCTTTCTTGGCACAATAATGCCCAAGTGGGTCATAGCCCTCCTGAGACCACTATTGAAACACCCCCAGATACAAAGACCCCTGCTGTAACTAAGAGGAGCACGTAAGTGATGAAGAGATAGAAGAGAGAGAGAGGCATATGGGCACAGTGCAGAGAGTTAGAACTGGAGACTCGAGGGTGGCGAGGAACGGGCTGGTGTGAGTAGCGGGTGAGGCCGCCTCGGTCACACGAGTGGGAGAACTGGCCTTGTATCTCTCTGGCTGCAACGCTCCTTGTACCTTGTGTGGGTAACAGGGTAGAGTTGGCCCTGGTTGTGGGGTGAGCCAGCCCTGAGGGCATGAGAGCCAGAGAGCCTGCAGGCTGGCCAGATCTAGGCCATCTATCCATCTATGAACTGCTGGAGTGCACAAAGGGGCCAGTCCTATAGATCCAAAACTACAGGATCTCCACGAGATGGACAAAGGTAGGAAAGAACAGAATCCGAGAGGAGTCCCCATGAAGTTCCTGTATTGGCAGAGTAGCAGAAGCCACAGGCTACATACCAGACCAATGAGTCATTGCAATGAATACTTGCAAGCAAAGAAGGGTGGGCAAAGGGGTTTACAGTGGGACACAGTGTGACACACTACAGCTTCTACAAGGTTTTTTTCCTCTGCTTGGGGGAGAGGTTGCAAGAGTGGAGGGCGGGCACGAGGGGAGCGAGGGGGGACGAGTGGGATTGGGATGCAGGATGCGAAATTCACAAAGAACCAATGAAAAGTAAAAAAAACACACCCCTCCAAAACCTACTAACGAGGTATTTTATTACAGTGTCACTCAGCACAAAAGCTTCCCGACCAGATGTCTCCTTCCTCATTACTCTTATTTAAGCAGGAGGCACAAGCTGTGGTTACAAAGCTGTGTGTGTGTGTGTGTGTGTGTGTCCTCAGGCGGAAGCGGAGCTTCCTAGGTGTGATTTCAGCTCTGCTACTAACTAGTTTTGCACAGACATTAGCAGCTAGTAACTTAATGTCCCAAAGTCTCAGTCACACCATTGACAGAATAGGGATGGCCAATATGAGTGTGACTTTTTGAAGAGTGACTAGAACATACTTAGTGCCCAGCATAGGGCTAGGCACACAAGTGGGAGCCTGAACAATGACAGCTTCCCTACCTACTGTCCCCTTCTAGGTTAGGTTAAATTCCCTGTTTAGGTGAGTTGCTTTCTTTAAGCATAATGGCAGACCTTGAAGTAATAGGTTTTATAGCCAAATAGCTAGACAGCTTGGGTTATGAGCCAGGTCTTGACTGGCTGAGTGGGCTAAAATCAAGACAGGGGATGGGGTGATTGTAGTGGCAAGCCTTTAAATGGGAGGCAGAGGCAGCTGTATCTCTGTGAGTTCAAGGCCACCCTGGCTTACATATGAGACCAGGGCAGCCATAGCTTGAAAACAAACAATAAAGATACAGGCCGGGAAGGTAACCCAGCAACTCTGGTATTCAGGGCAAAACAAGAAATATTAAAAGAAGCCCAAAGAGTTCCCCGAGCAAGCAATATCTCTTGGGAGAGGTCTTAGAATTTTCCAGAATTAGTTGATTGTCAGATTTCCTTAGCTTAAACTGAACTCCGCCACAGCAAAAGCTTACTCAGGAAAGCGGCTCAACTTTAATTAAGGCAGAAGAAGCTGCTTCTCTGGTGAAGCAGATTTCCCTGTGAGTCAGCCACCTCTTTCCCTGTAATTATGAGTCACATTTTAGATGGCTTACTATCTTACTCAAATTTTGCCTGTGGTAAATATTAGTGAAACAAACATGGGACGATGGAGTGCCTAGAAAAACAGGTGGCAGTTGAAGGCACACAGCTCTTCTCCTCCAGAGTGTTGACTTTTTTTTAAACTTAAAAATAATTCCTGATCAGTTATGTTTAAGCCAACCCAAGCCTACTGAGAATGACACTGGGGGAAAAAAGTTATTTTACCTCCATTCAGGGATGTGTTATTTTTAGTCACTTCTCTAAATCCAGCACAGGGAAACACAGGAGGTGCGATATGTAGGTAGAAACATGCCTGCGGGGTAAGCACCTACAGAAACTGTAGGTTTCATTGTTTTGAGTGCCAAGATGTTACTTATGTCTTTGTATGACCCACTAGAACTTAAAAAAAAAAATCTGGGTTAAAGTCATTCATAGATAAAATGTCAAAGATGAAAAAAATCTCAGGTTATTAAGCTGACCTCAACACGTCTTGTACAAATGTAGAAATTTGACAAGACTTAGACCAGAGAGGAAATGCCTTGAAAGGGGTTCTGAACAGGTGGTGACTGAAACAGTGGATTAACTTCTTCTGCTTATGGGTCCACATTGGAACAAGGAATTTTTAAAGTTTAATTCCTTTGATAATTGCTTAGTGATCGTTATAATTAATCACGACTCCACAAACAAGTTCCGGGAGAGGTAACCATGGTTTCTTCTTTACCTAGTTACTAAAAATGAAGCATCTGGCCAATAACCCTATAAAACTATAATTTAACATGTAGAGCACATGTCAGCAAAGGAACATAATAAAAGGACTATAGCAAGTGTATCAGGAGGGTATCATTAAGACACCAAAGGAAAAGGCTCAAGAAAAACACACTGGACAATTAATTAGTCGACCTCCTCATGAACTGAAAGTTCTACTGGGTAAAGGGGGCTCTCCCGGAGGAGCCAAGTCCTCAGTGTTGGCTTGCTGTAGAAAAGAGAACAGATGCTCTTCTGCTCCAAACGGGAAAGCCTCTTGAGGAGGAATTAATGGTACCCAAGAGAGGAAATAAGACCTGTTACAATATTGCTCCGACAACCTCACAGGCCTCTAACTATAACAGTCATCTCTCTCGCACACTTTACTCATCTTTCTCTCACACTTTGCTCATCTTTCTCTCACACTCTGAATGGCTGCCTTGGTGCCACAGCGGTTGGTATCAGAACTGCGAGTGATTTAACTCAAACCGAGCTGCTCTCTGGAGCACACAACAGCTACCCATTCCAGACTCAGATTCCCAAGAGCTGGGAGACCTGAGACATTCCACAGCTCCTAATTTGTTCCTGGAAGCCCACTGATGGGAGGAGGGGGTCTTTAGAAGATGAAAAATTGACTGTTCAGAGAGATAGCTCTCCAGTCCACACCAGGGCCCCAGGACCAGAAAACTGGAGTTCCCTAAGACTGCTCATTAATTTCTGTAAGCATTTAAAAGTTTGGCTTTAATTAACTCTACTCTGCTGGTGTGAGCCTTTCTTTTTTTCTCTGTGTTAGACTTAGCTGTCCTGGAGTAGCTTTGTAGACCAGGCTAGCCTTGAACTCACAGCAATTTGCCTGCCTTTGCCTCCTGAGTGCTGGGATTAAAGGCGTGTGCCACCATGAAGTGCGCGCGCGCGCGCGCGCGCGCACACACACACACACACACACGCACACACACACACACACACACACACACTCCATCATGCTTGATGTTATCCCATTTCCCCATCGGTTTAATAGGGTATAGATGGGCTTTTGGTATGACTGTAAAATTAAATTCATGTGAAAAACATAAATTAGATTGATGGCAGCTACTGTTACACCAAGCACTCTATAATTCTCAGAATAGAAGGATGGGCCCTACAACTGAACCGCCATCTTAAGAGCCTATAATGAACTGCACTGTCTGAATTGTTTCATTAAATTAAGTTTAGCAGTGGGCACTTGCCTTACAAGTTGTACAAATAATTGCTAGGCATTTTAAAGATGCTTTACTGTGCTTCTGTGATTATATCTAAGCAGGTTTAGACAGTATGGGGCTTAGAACACTAAGGGATTCTTTAATAGAGATAGCATCTAATTTAGGTGAACATACCAGCACGTGCAGACAGACTTGATGAAGGAGACTACTTCATGTTCCCTTCCAATGGGTACTTGCAAGCAATAGTCATCCCCTAAGTCCAACACAGAAACCATTTGCTCTAGTGACCTAGGGGTGTTTGTCAAGCGGGATTTCTGGGATGTACCTTCCATGTTTTGATTCAAGAGCTCCGTTTTAAATAAGCACTGCAAATGATTCCATGCAAATGAAAGGTAGAGCCCCAAGTTTTATTAAAATAACACACACACACACACACACACACACACACACACACACACACACGTATTCAAAAATCACATCACTTGAGGGGACTGCATGGCACTTGGGACAGATAAATGGGTCCTGAGATGGCACAGAAGCTCCCAGCAGCACATAGCCCGTGCACGTCCCAGGCTGCTGGCTACCTCTTCAGACATAGATCTGGAGGACTCAGAAGGAAACTGGCGCTGTGACTAGCTCTGCTCCCCTGCCCCCACACGCGTGGCTGGCTCTGAGGTGTTTACACACTTCCCAGACTATTCATTCCCAGCAGGTCTAAGCCATGGCGCCCACAGCAGTCAATGGTGTGACAGGTAACCTGCCTCTGATCGCCTCTCCTGCGTCACTCCTGCCCCGCACCCAGGCTTCTTCACCTCCCAAATAAGCCATCTGCAATTAAACCCACCTCATAGCTTGCCTCTTGGGTTACCAATTCCCTAAGAAGTAGAGAAGGGTGGCTACATTTTGACAAATTAAAAACCCATATACAGGAGATTTGCTAAACAGGTGAGGTGAGCAGTGATCACAGGAAGAAGTGAGCATGGACAATGATGAAAACCACCCTCTTTGAGAAATCTATTCCACGTAGGTCAGGAATATTACACAAGATGACAAGTTATGCTCTTCCTCTTAGGAAACAAAGGAAACATGGACTGAATGTTTCTTTTTTAAAAAATATTTTCTTGGGTTGAATGTTTCTAATCCCCAAATCTAGTGTCCAAAGCCAAAGTTTGGTAAGTGTTTCTTGGAGCACTTCAGATTAGAAATGCCCAACTTGTTAAGTCCAGGCAGATACATTTTTTTTTTTTTTTTTAATTCCAAATTTGAAACAGCTTGATCCCAAGTGTTTTTGGATAAGGGATGCTCAAGCCACCCAAGAAACAGACAAAGAAGTAAGTGACCTTTTCTCTTTCAGAAACATCCATTTAAAACCACCAATAAGACAAGTGGTTTTCAACCTGTGGGGGGTCATGACCCTCTTGAGGATGGAATGACCCTTTCATGGGCGTCATAGATCAGATATGTAGCAAAGTTACAGTTATGAAGTAGCAATGAAAATCATTTTATGGTTGGGGATCACCACAACATGGGGAACTGTATTAAGGGGTCGCAGCAGTAGAAAGGGCTTAGTGCTTACTAGTTACTGCCCGGAGAGCTTTTCAATTACACTTTCTCCCTTTATCATCCTCACTAACTATCAAAGAGTCAGAGAGAGAAGTGAAAGATGAGAGGGCACATGCACGGTATGCCGAGGATCCGAGACACTGGTGCGAGAGGTTCCTGTGTCTTTCTGTTGTTGTTTTTCTCTGTTGTATCACTTTTCATGGAGGAGAGAGCACAGAGCCAAGAGTACAGCTGGGTAGAGAGAGGGGCAAATCTGAGAATGTTTAGCTCTTCAACTTTCTACATCCAACTTTTCAATGTTCTTTATTGGTCTGTGTCTTCTGAACCCTAACTAGGAAAGCATTAACCAGGAAAAGGATTTTAAATTACTGACTACTTACTCAGGAAAATACCATTTGTGAAATTGTCTAGAAGAAACAAGAACCATACTTCTATAAACCCTGGCAGGGCACCAATAAGTACTTACTAAATGTGTTTTGGAAAGTATTTTCGTCTATTTATTTTTCAGAAAAGTTTTTTCCCTACCAAGGATGACATGAGCATTGAATGAATATTAGATTATATGCTTATATTCCAATGACTTTTTGTTTAATTAAAAAAAAAAGGTTTATAATTCCCAAGATCATTTTTTTACCTTTGTGTATATGTGTAGTGATGTGTGTGTGTAAGTGTGTATGTATGTGTGTGTTTGGGCAGGGTTCTCTGACCCATGTGTGCACATATAGAAGGCAGAGATAAATTGTGGCTCGCTTCTTCTATCACTATTTTTATTTTTATTTATTTATTATTATTTTTTGAGACAGGGCCTCTTACTGAGCTTGGAGCTTGCCACTTCTGCTAGACTGGCTGACCAGGCGCTCATAGGATCTACCCGTCACCACCTTTAGCACTGGGTTAGGCATGTACACCGAACATATGAATAGCAGGGACCCATGGTCAGATCTTCATCCTTATGCAGCATGCACTTTCCACACAGAATCACCACCCCCACCCACTTCCTCATAATCATTATTATTCTAACCTCTTGGTATATGGCTCATTTTTTCAAAATGGAACCAAGTTATTATTTGTTATCTGGGAAGGAACTAGAAGAAATATGGACTCTTCTACAGCTAGTTGTAAAAGATTGCCTTGTATCTCTTTCTCAGGCCTTACATAGTAAAACCAAGTCTTTGGCCAAAGTTGAGGCAGGGTGGGACAACTGAAGAGATATAATGAAAGCAAAAGGATTCTGAGCAGCCTACAACTCCTAGTTTTTATGATACAAGTAAGAGTCATTTGGGGAAAGGAAACCTCAATTGAGAAAATGCCCCTGCGTCAGATTGGCCCATGGGCAAGCTCGTGGCACATCTTCTTGATTGATAACTGATGTGGGAGGGGAGGGCCCAGATCACTGTGGGTGGTGCTACCGCTGGGCACCTGAGCTGAGCAAGCCAGTAATGATCATTCCGCCATGGCCTCTGCGTCAGCTCCTGACTGCAGGTTCCACCTCTGTTCAAGTTCCTGCCCTGACCTCCCTCAGCAATGAGCTGTGGTGTGGAACTGAAAACGGAAATAAACCTCTTTGCCCCCAAGTTGATTTTGGTCTATGATGTTCTACCACAGTGATAGAAATGCCAGTTAAGACAAAGTCACTCTTAAGAACAAGGTTTCTGGCTCTGTGAAGGCTCCAGTCAGTCCTGTCTACACTACAAGAGTGCACTCGGCCACCACTGACTCCTGGAGAAGAAGATTACTGTAGCTGTGAAGGTCAGACCTAGGTGGCCATTTCTCTCATAATCAAATGAGACTCGTTGGAACTATTATAATGCATGCACACACAATTCAAAACCTAGCATTATGAGTTTTTAAAACAGTTTCGCTTTTTTTTTTTTTGTTTTTGTTTTTTGTTTTTTTAGACAGGGCTTCTCTGTATAGCCTTGGCTGTCCTGGATTCGCTTTGTAGACCAGGCTGGCCTTGAACTCACAGCGATCCATCTGCCTCTGCCTCGTAAGTGCTGGGATTAAAGGCGTGTGCCACCACACCTGGCTCACATTTTCTTAAAAGAGGGAAGCATATCAGAAAAAGTAGAGCCTCTCCTATCTCCTTTGGAGACAGCTTCCAGCCCGAGTCACACTCAGCCCAGGGTTGAACTGGTTTGTTTACTCATGTGACATGAAACTTCACTATGTTGCTCAGCCTTATCTAGAACTAAGCAAGTCCCTGGCTTCAGCCTCACCTGCAGCTTGGTCCACACTATCACAGCCAAGCTCGGGTAAGGGTTCTAGGACCGTCAGAAGATGGAAAGATTCTTTGACCTCTTGCTACAGTATGTTAGGACCGACAAAAGAGTGCATCCAAGTATGGGTCTCCATGTTGTTTCAGAGCAAATCAAGTGCTTTTCTGTTTGGCTTTTGAGGCATGGTCTCCTGTAGGTCAGGCTAACCTTACACTGTGTAGTTAATGTCCTGATCTCCCGGTTATCCTGTCCCCACCTCCCAAGTGCTACAATTCTGGGGGGCGCACCCCCAATTGGGCCAAATCAGACACATTTCTGCCATAAGAAAACATGGCCACAAAATGTAAAGCATACAGGACAACAACTTCCTCAGGAAGGGTGCTCACTTTAGTTACCTGGTCGCAGGAGATGATGTGCTTTCGTTAGTGTCTGTCCTTTTACTCCTTGGAAACGATGGGCTGGATGGAGGCATCTCACCACTTAGGCGGTCTGGGAAGATGCGGTCCTTATTCAAGTTGATTTCTGAATAGGGGCAGTTGGCACCACTGACAGTAAGAAAAGAGAAAAACGCATTCCCATTAGATCATAATTATATTGATTAAAACTGTATGCTACTAAATGCCTGATTCCAAAACTGAACCAAGTGTGTTATATATGTGCGTGCGTAAATATATGACTAAGCACACAGCAACAAGGTGCATCTTTCCAGATAATTCAGGTTCATTCTGATAGTGGACGTATCTGCACTTGATTTTGAGAAACAACTTGCTATAGTCTTTGATCTGAGTGACAGTCAGAGGAACCTTCCTCTATTTTTGTGGGTAAGGCCTACGGGTATCTCTGAGAATAACCAGGCACAAGAAATACCCGTGCTGGGGACAGTCATAGCTATTTAATTTCCCCTGTCATACTTAGTAACCTTCAATGTCCCCAGCCTTTTCTACTTGCACTTAGAGGTTACACTCTGAGGTCCCATGTAGTAACAACTCCTGTTACCTGGGCAGAGGAAACCTCAATCACTAAGTGCTGACTTGGCATTAGCTAGCAGATGCCTGGCCTGGGCCTTGGCGTTTCTATCCCTACAACATCTGGGTACCAGGTTTCCAACATACATCACGCTCTCCCATTGACTGCCTATCTTGCCCCGCTGCTCTGAGAGGCCTTAAGCCTGGAAATGGTTTGGACATTAGGTACACTATATTGGTGGTGTCTTGGGTGTTGTTTTCTTCCATTTCTATGATAGTGGAAATATTAACAAACACCCAAGGGAATTTTCTAGACAGTACGTATGTATTTTCAACAAGAGAAGCTGAGTTGCTGCTCGCCTGGGAAAGAAGAAAAGAGTCTGAAATGCCCCTGGTAACTCTAAGAGTGACATAAAATTCATCACAGATACCTCGTAAGCAAAAGTGACAACACACAATCACACGCTGACATGATTTTATATCATGTCAATCCAACAACAACAAACCCAGAACACAATCAACACAGGTCTTTGTGGAGCACATACAATATATTAAGCACCGTGCTGTGCTTATAATACAGTTTTAATCTGCCCAACAGTCTATAAAAAGAGACATTTTATATGACACAGTAGGGTTTAAAATGGTTAAGTAATCCCTGTCTTCAATTTTCTCATTATCAGCAAGTATTGTATTAGCTTCTTTCTAGGCTTTGGAAATATAATAAAAAAATGAGGAGGTGAAAACTCTGGTTCAATGAGTAATCATCTAGGGGAAAGTGGGCAATGCCTAATCACACAAAGAAATTATGAACTTTACACTAGAAAGGCTTCTGTAAAGAAGGTAAGACTACAGCATAGGGGAGGATATGAGGATGCTCTGATGGGCAGCGGGGAGCACAGCATAGGGGAGGATGAGGTTGCTCTGACGGGCAGCGGAGAAGGGCTTCCCTAGCAGGAGAGCAAGTCCCTAAAGGTCAGGACAAAGTAGCCCACATTTACTTCCTATACTTCACAGGAAGCAATGCAACAGGCAGGAGGGAGAGCGAGCCTAGCTTGGCTGGAAGCTGAGATGTCAGGAAGCAGGAGACACAGGAGGGGCAGTATCACACATGGCTCGGTAGACCACACTTGTAGATAAAAGCTTTATCTTGGGTTCAGTTTAATGCCTTTGGGAAATCTCTAAATAGGGGAAGTGACAGGAATTGACTTGGGTGCATGTGACGGAGATGAAGGAAGGGTTAACTGAGAGCCATCTTCAGCCATCCCACAATTCCTGCAGACCAAGAAATGGTCTGTGATACTCAGGAATCTAGACTGGCTTGTTGGTTTGTGTTTGAAGAACTTGAGGCAAAAGAGACACCCTTATTATTATTACTATTTTTCTTTCCTTCTGAGATAAGAATGACTAGTCGAAAGTAAATTTGGAACAAACCAGTAATTATGGAAAGTTTATTATCAGACAAGTTATAAAAATGTTTGCCTGAGGTCACACAGCAATGAAATAGCTCAGCAAAATAAATCCCCTCATTTGATAACACGCAATCATGAAGGAAGACCTGACCGCTCGTCATTCAAACTTTGCATGGGGTCCTGCTTGGAAAGCCTTAGCTAGTCAAGAGCTCATGCGTACAAATGACCAAAGCTAGTTCTGCCTAACGTGAACAGAGACTTTGAGTGAGGCCACTGGTGCTTTAGTTGGAAGGCAGCTAGCCAGGTGCAGGCAGGATGCAGGACCCGGAACAACATAACCCCTCAGAAATTATCTGAATAGGATTAGGTTGCTGGGCAACACACATGTACCACTCATCTTAGCCTGTCTACTACTTTAGGGTTCAACGCATTCCTCAATTTTATGGTGGCCACAAACACAAAGCCTGACCTGTCTGGGCTCCATTCCTCAAGATAGAAAGCCCAGAAGGCAGCATCACCCGGGTGTTTAGTTCTTCAGCCATCCTTGTACTTTGTACCTGCAGAGGAAGCAAGCACGCTGTGGTACAATGTAGCTACCTTAAGGCACCACACCCTTCTTAATGCTGAGCTTTGATTCAAGGAGGGTATGAATGTCCACTGAAGTCCTATTCAGATGACTGAAGGTCACCTTACAACTTATCATCTTCAATGATTCGCTCTCACACCATCAAAAATTACAGCTAACCGGCTCATCCTGAGCAAAGCTCCTGAGTCTCCGCTCTGACTAAGGAATTAAGTTCTCCCAGCCTCAGATCTCAGGCATCTCTGATGTCATTCTACACTGTTCCCTGTAGTATGTGTTTTTCATTGAATTTATGTACTTCAATTTTTTGGTCAATAAAAGAAAAATCCAATGATGATGCTTTGGTTTCTTTTGACAGTCAGCATGGTACTACTCCAGCGGCAGTGTCCCCACAGTTCAGTTTCATTCACCCATGAGTTCCTGACTTAACAACCAGTGAACTACATGTGTGTGTATTTGCTTTGGAAGGCATGAGGGTTGAAGAACACACTGCCAGCTTCAAACAATGGAAACCCAATAAAGGAATTTTGGATGATCCAGGTCCCCAGTGCTACACTAGTTACAAAGCAGACAATTGCGTTCAAGCTCTATGAAAACAGCCCTTTGCTTTTGTTGTTGACTAAATAAAAAACTTGAGGTCAGCTCAGAGAAAGGCGGCTGCTGGTCATGAGCCTCGCTGTCTACATGCCTCTTTTTCCCCTTTTGAAAATAGATTGTATTTGCTCTTTCAACCTTTCAGTTGAAAGAAAAACAATCCAGCCTTCTGAGAAAATGCCCTAATGAGTGAGAAAATCTGCTCTGCCAAGGGAGCCATGTGTGGTCAGTCACAGACATACGCCAAGCCTCCCTCTGCCCTCCAACCCTGCGGGACCCTCTTTCTTACACCTGCGCAGGGTGGAGAGGAAGGCCTGAGGTGGGAGCGGATGACTAGAAAGGGGATGTGACAAAACACAGCAGAGCACTACAGCAATGTCAGAAGGAGAAATGCTTCAGGTGGAGCCAGGGTGCCTGGCAAAGCGCTGTGTGGCCTCATCCAAGCACAGTGAAGAGAGCAAGCACCGTTTCTGAGGCCGAGGTTTCGTTTCAAAAGGGAGATGCCAACAAAAGTGAGCATGCCTCACCCAGGTAAACAATCTCCTTCCCTAGCCTTCATGTGCTCAAACTTGGAAGCAGTTCCAAGAGAGCACTTGCTTGACAGATAAAAAAAACTGAGGCTTGGGGCGGGGTGGCGCCGGACACTGGTAGAGTGCCGCTTACATCGCACACAGCTCTATGTGTTGTAAGTTTCTCTGTGCTAGGCAGGGTTCCACGTCCTTTACACCAACTGGTTCTTTCATCACAACACTCCTGTGAATGCTCTCATCACCTATGTTACAAACAAAGACCCTGGCAGAGAGAGGTGAAACACTGTTTCAAAATTCCAGGGGCTTATTGGATGCTTCTCAAGGCAAGCAAAGCTAAAGATACGAGTTTTCCCTATCTGGTAGCCAAGCTCATACTACCTATGCTTTTAAGGACCAGATAACTACCACATCTGTTGTTCAAAGGAACAAAAGAGACACAAGATTTGTATCATCCGCAGGATCACTGAGTGTCCTGTTTAACTGCCCTTCTGTTACGCTACTAAGCTTTTGAAGAACATTTATTTTTAATGTGTGTGTGTAATTGTGTGTGCTGGGATATGTACATGTGAGTGCAGGTGTCTACAGAGACCAGAGGCATGAGCTCCCCCATGTGGGTGCAGTTCCAACTTAGTAATGTTTAAAAATGTACATGAACTTTGAAAACTCATCAGAGTTTATTAACCTCTATGGAAAAAGCAGATTCTCATCCGCCTCATACATAAAAAGTTCTAGTTTTTCATGTACTAAGGTTTTTAACAATCAAATTTTAGTAAGGTTTGATTCATTGTATTCCATCATGGGTGTTCAGTTTCTCTCACTCGTATTCACTCTCTCTCCCTCTTTTACCCCTTTTCTTCTTCAGGTTTCATTTCAGGAAAGAGCAATATAAATCCCATCAGACCCTTTCCTAAAATGACTTTATTACATGGTGCAAATATTAGCAAATTATTACATACTTGACAAATATTTGTTCCCAAGCCCCTCAGGAGGCTGTTTTCCTGATGGCATTTCTGGTTGAGCTGGTAAGTAGAAAGGGCTGCCTTGTCTACAGCTACCCCTTTAATTATAAATTAAAACCCCCTTTAATTATAAATATCTGCACTTAAACAATTAGGCAACATATCCGGTTTAAACATCATATAGTTACTCTCACACACAATGCTGACAAGCACACAAGACAGGCTGTACCATGTAACTGCTCTGCATAAGGGCTGGAGAGAAAGGAGCAGACAGGAGGCCAATCTGAGCTGCACTGAGATCTGTTTCTAGCAATGTACCATTCAGGGCACGTACTCAACCGTGCAGATTTTCCCTCTTCATCTAGAAGTGCTGCTTGATTCATAGACTTGCTGTCATATACATGAGTCCTTAGAGCAGCGGCTATGACATCACCATCACCATAATCGCCACCTTGCAAAGGAGGGACACCCACCATAAAGCACTGCACCGGGGCTCACTGGCATATCCTTTGGTCCAAGAAGGAATGTCCGCAGCAGCTAAGCCTGTAGTGCCAACCATGTCACGTCACCTGGCCGCTCATCGTGATGGCATTTACCCTTAGGCTCCTCCAGCCCGGCTGCTCTCACATTATTATTTCCTTATAAAGGAGGTCATCTATCCTCCACCGTGCAAGGGGAAAAATCAGCAAAGATAAACAGCGATATGAGAAGCTGCACAACAGCTGCTTGACAGGGCTCTATTTTCTCCAGACATAGCTAATGCTTCCGTCCACGAGCACTACTCACTCCCACCGCCTTCCATGTGGGGCCCTCTTCTGTGCAGCCACCGAAGCCAGCTGGCCCAAAGCAGGCATTCAACGGCGTGTGCGAGCGAGGTGGAAGGAAAACCAGATGCAGCTGAGCAGGCGCGGCTACTAATTTGTAAGACACTCCATGGAATTCAAAAACATTCCTTACTGAATGGTAGAAATAAAACCCTCCTGTTTGATTTCTGAAAGACCAAATTTTATATATCAAAGATGTACTTCTGAAGGCAATAAGTATACAGAATGTCTACTTTTGTGTAACTTCAGCTCTCTTAACCCCAAGTGGATCTTTCCCATTCTCTGACCTCTAAGTAAGCCAAGTGAGTGAAGCCACAAACTAATGCCGATGTGCAGCTCATACTTAACTTCCTCCTGAGGAGCCAGAACCAAGCAAGCTAGCTACTCAACATTTCTAGAGAGGAGAATACCACATCGCACCCCCAACTTTCACTGATCACATTTCAATATCAAAGAAAGCTTGCATCCTCAAACCATGTTACCGAGTGCGTACTCTGCTCTTTACAGAATCTTTAGAGATAGTAACAAGCAAATGCTAGCCAAACTACAGTGTTTTGCTTATGTGCTTGTAAAACTATCTGCACCGAAAGAGCAACTTTCTTTGTTATCTATGGAAAGAATGCATGTTTTGATTTATTCAGTTTCTCAGTAAATTAATCCAAAGAGAATTTTCTCATTATGTTTTCCTAAGCACAGCATTCTTAGCAAGGACAGAAATAATTGCCAGTGAAATGAACCTTTCAGGAAATATGTATGATGCAGTGAGCTAGTCCACAAGCGTATTGATGAGATGGAAAACGGGCTGGGCTTGCTAAGGATTAATGTCCTGCCAAGGAGGCAGTGTTGAGCATTGTAAATTATACAGCCTGCTCATTGGGGGGGGGGGGGGGTAGAAAACCTGTGTACAGGCTGGGAAGGGTGAACAGTAGCACCTGGACTCGGCCATTAGTTTGCCTAGCTTTATTCCACCTCTGCACAAGACAAAGATTGCAGGAGCTATGGCCTGCATGCACAAGAAAATCAGTCTGGCTTTTTGGTCAAGCCTTGTCTTTTCAGCTATAAACTCTATTCTCCCAGTCCTTCAAGAAAACGGGCAGTTCTCCAGCACGGTCCCAGGGACTCTGAACACTCCCTTACCACAGTTCTGCATCAGTTGCTCTGTGAATCTTCCCATGAATTATGCCTTCTAGTGACAAGCACAATACTACCCGTCATACTCAATCCATCAAGACATCCCTCAACGACAACCACTAAGATGTGGGAGCAGCCGGGCTCAAGGAGCCTAAGGGCAAAAGCCGTCGTGAGGAGCGGCCAGGTGATGTGACGTGGTTGGCAGTACAGGCTTTGTAGCCACAGACTTTGCTACTTGGACCCACTGGCATGGCAGCGAGCCTAGGTGTAGTGCTGTGTGCACAGTGCTGTACGGCGCGTTTCCTTCTAGAGCCAAAACCAGAATTTAAATAGCCAACTGCAGCCAACAGCACGTCAGTATTTACCCAACTTAAAAGTTTCCTTGTTCTTTTCTTTCACAGGTTGAGAAAACTGCCTTCAGTCTAATGAACATCATGGGACTGTGGAGTAGCGATGTAGATGAACCAAAGGTCCTTTGTTTTGCTGTCACAAGAATTCTACCATTAAAATAATAAATTAAATAGGAAAAAAAAAAGGAAGAAAGAAAGAAAAAAAAAAAGGGCAATGCTTTTGTCCCTTAAAAATATCCCCTAAATTATAAAAATTTGTAAGTAAAATATCTATGAAGGTCTCCAAATCACCTGAATGCCAAGTTTTAATTATACTTTCGGTTTCTTTCTTTCTTTTTTTTTTCCTTGAGACAGGGTCTCTCTGTGTCCTAGACTGGCTGTCCTAGACTCACTTTGTAGACCAGGCTGGCCTCGAACACACAGTGATCCACCTGACTCTGCCTCCCAAGTGCTGGGATTAAAGGCATGCGCCACCACCCCTGGCCCTCGGTTTTTTAAGTTACTTGCAAGTAAGAAAAAATAGTGGGGGGAGGGGAAGAATCACTTTTTTGGCCATTAAATCCTTTGATGGTATGGTTTTTTAATGTTTGTCTGCAATATCCTATCTTTTTTCATTTAAACTATAGAATCACCCAACCACTTTATATTCTGCTAAGTAATTTCAACAGGGCCTGTCCTCGTCTCATTATTAATGGTGAACCCCAAATAACTATTTTAGAAGCCACGGATCTGTAAAACTAACCAAGCTACAAAAAACAAAAAAGCCTATAACTAAAGTAAATCTATTTTAAACAGCGAATGCATGTTCTCTCAGGAAGACTTAAGTTTAGATATATTCTTCATTTTTACACAGTCTCCATGGTAACCACATTTCTTATGGCCCTGAATATAAAATCAGTCCACATCTGTTTCCTATAGAAGGAAATCATCTTCTACATTCAGAGAGAGGCACCCTCCATACAACCATGCAGGAAAGTCCTATGGTAAACATACCTCTGAGTGCCTAGGTATCTCGACTTTTTGAAATGACCAATCCCCTTGCAGCCGAGAGTTGGACAGCCCCCAGTTTCTGATGGCTCCATTAATTCTGCAGGACCTACAACAAAAGTAATAAAAAGAGAAGGTAAAAGATTAGAAGAAAGCTGAGAGAGAGAAAAAAAAAAAAAAAAAGCTAAAGATTTAAACATCTAGGATAAGACCAAGGTAAAGGAAAGCAAAACTCCGTTTCTGAAACAATGGACACCTATAGAAAAACAAGTAGGTCTTGTAGAAATTAAAATGCTTTAAACATCCCTATTTTAAAAGATTTTTCCATAGCTCATTCTGGCCGAGTTTCTTTTTCTTTAATACTGGAGTGGTGAATTTTGATCTAGCTTTCTTTTAAGATGTCAGGAAGTAGAGATGTTTACATCTGCATTGATGGGAGCATTGGAAACAGCTGTTATTGCTCAGTAACGGTCCATGTGGAAGCTTCAGACAGTGGGTTGTAGACTAAGCAATACAAGCGCCGTGTTGGAACCATCTGAGCCAGCGAAGCGGGAAGGGCTGGGATGCATCGTAAGCGTTAAAATGCCAGCAGCTCTTCTACACTTTCGATTCTCTCTCATCCTCCGGTGCAGATGAATGCCTCACCCCCCCCTCGAGGTGTGGCTCCGGCATCTTGATGCACAATTACATCAAGTTTAGAATTTTCATTTTGCTTCATAAAAGGTACAACACAAATGTGAAAGTCTCCTCTGGTTTTGAATTTGTCTTTCGTGTTTTACAGTATTAATATTCGTTGTGGTATTATCTGCACAAACTATGTGCCCCGGTTTATTTCACTGATACCTGTTTCCAGCTTTTTTTTTGTTTTAGACACTCTGCAACTAGAAATATACATGTGTGTTGCTGAGCACCATCAGTCTGTATATAGCTTGTATAAGTAAAGCTATTCACTATATCGGGAAAGAACATTCATTATTTTTAAAAAGACATCTGATTATAGTATACTGTGTTTCTCATATTTTCTCATATAAGGTATATATTCTTTTAAAAATGAGATCATGGCACTTTTTTTTCTCCCCTACTCTGTGTGCTTTTTATTTAATCAAATTGAAATCTTTATTGTGCAAGCTATAGATTCCCATGTAATATAAATCATAAGGCAGAGGGTAGTCTTCTTTTATACTTTTCCCAGTTTCTGCCAGTGATAACATTTTCAAGGCTACAGCATAAGGTCACTGTTAAAATACTAAATTTGACAGCGACATTTTAATAGTCTGACAGATTATCCTGGAGAAACTAGTGCTAATTTTAAAAGGCTATGTTTACTTTAAAATAAAACTCAAAATAGCATACTTTACTCCTTTAGGCAATGTGATTTTTTTTTCCATTTAAAATTTGTGTGCGTGTGTGTGTGCATGTGTGTGTGTGTGTGTGTGTGTGTGTGCTGTTGACAATTAAAAGAAATATACAAAGAAATAGAGAAAGAAAAAAAAAAAAAAACAACAGAAAGGAGATACATTAAGCACTGCTGAAGGAAAGGAAAACACTGATCATGCTATTTAAGGGCATCTTACTTAGGGGAGCCTGAAGAGGGTGCCCGGTTTTGGAGCACCAGCCCACGGGGTGAATGTCTGGAGAATCTGCATCTACCCAGTAGTCATAGCAACTGCTCCAGCCATCAAAGTGAACCTGCATAACAGAAGAACACAGAGTCACAGCAATTGCTACTGTAACGCTTCAATCCACAGCATGAGCCTTTGTCCTTCCTTCTTGTTTACGCAGCATATTTAATGCCCAATAAGTCACTTCAATTATTTAAGGTAATCCCCTCACAACCAGAGAGGAGAAACTGCTTTTGAAACTATCGCTGAACTGCAGCGACTGTCTTGCCAAAGATGCCTCTGAGGCAGCAGTCTACAGGCCCATTGTATGTATCCTTAAACGCAGACTAGGAACCATGCCCAACAGCTTCAAACAAGCAACGGAGACACTCACAAACACTGCTGAGGGGAATTAAAATATCAAGGAATTGGGGGAGGGGGGGAGGGATGGGAAGAGTGGAAAGGAAGACCTTTGAGGTAAATATAAAGTAAGATTTTTTTAAAAAAAAAGTATAGTATCCTGCTAGAAACAAATCTCTGAGCCATACCACTCAAAATAGTATCTCTATTTTTTATAAAATGTACTTATTTTTATTTTATGTATGTGGGTGAGTGCTTTGCCTGCTGCATGTATGTCTGTGCAGCACATGCATGGTTGATGTCTGTAGAATCCAGGGGAAGGCACCGAATCCCCCAAGGCCGTAGTTACAGGCAGTTGTGAGCCTCCATGTGAGGGTGGGGGTTAAACCTGTTTCTTCCAGAGGAACACCTAGTGCTCTTAACCACTGAGCCATCTCTCCAGCCCCCAAATAGCTTTTCTTATAACTAACCAGAGTATCCCTCAAGATACATTATAAAGTGGTCACAGTTGGCATTTTTACTGGTCATCAAAGTAAAGAGCAGTAGTCTTTTAGTGACCGTTACTAGGTATCATCCACCTGTCTTTAGGTGTACAAACATCACATGCACATATATGCACACACACACACACAATATTACCTTTTACAATGAAAGTGTATGCTGAGGTACTTCACATATTTTATTTTTAGATTGTTTGCCATTTTGACTCTCCTGAAGTGTATGAATCTTTCAATCTTTACAAGATAATAAATATTCTAAAAGCATGCATGAGTGTACACAGAATACTCACAGCAAGAGAGCAAACTAAACCCATAAGAGACAATACTGATCATTTAATTACATAAAAGTGTAAAGTTTCAGATGGCAAATCTCTCCATAAGCAGGACGAAAGACCTCCCCCCTAAGCCCCTTATTATACACATGACAAAACCCTCTCTTCCTTCTTAACCACAATCCATTAAAAAGAAAAGGTGAAAACTGCAACAGAAAGATGGTGAGTAGACAGAAATGGCTCGTCATCAAGAAAATACACGTAAGCTGCTGGTGAACATGTGAAAGGGCAGACAATTTATTGGCAATGGAGAACTTGAAAATTAAAAGTACAAGATGCAATTCTCTCATCGGCCTGCCCCACATATCCACATGTTGTTGAGCCCTGGTGCTGGATGCAGAAGCTTTAAGGGAATTCCCCATAGACCATTGACAGCGACCATACTACTTGGAGAGCTATTTGGCAAAAGCAATCAACATTTAAAACTCACTGTCTTTGACTTGCTGTTTCAGTAACGTGTTGTTAATAGGGAAAGTAGTGCAACAATTAAAATGGAGGCGTGTGTCTGTGGGCTCAAAGGAATGCAGTTTCTCAACCCTACAAATCAGGTTTCCTAGAATTAAAGCCCTAAAGAGTACCTGTCCTGGCAATCATAGTACCTACCATGCTGAAGAGGGCGATAGACAGAGCTCACGGAGATAGTCGCCTAGCTAATAAGCAGATAATTAGAAAGAGCCAGGCCAAGAATCAGAAATAAAGTCACTTATTCACATACAAAGAATATGAAGCATCACCTCAGGTTAGTAAGCTCTCAATGCTACGTTTCCTTTGATCAAAAATATGTCAAAGTAGCACTGAGAATGACATTCATAATTTGCTGAAAACAGAGAGTTAAGGCATCAATGCCACCACACGAGTAAGGATGACTTATACATTAAATTTTACATTAAACCCTCTAGTCTTCAGCTAACCATAGAAAGTTACTTTTGTTTTGCTCCAGACTTGAAGCTTTGATGTTTGTGATGTTAACTTTTCCCGATTCTTTTTCTTTTACACTGGACTCTATGTTCACGTAACTCACTTCTACTACTACATACAAACAGCCTCGTGTTCCGAGGTTTATCTATCTGTGTGAAGTTAGGGTGACGCTCACAAGGTGACTGGCTGTCCTTCCTGGAAGAACCCCATGATTACCTGTGAACATTGAGAAGAAGAGGAAGGGTGTGTGTCTGAGCCCATCCCATTGTTACAGCAGGACCATGAACGTCATGGGTGTAACCAAATATTTTCTTCTTGAATTCAAGTCCTGGTCCCAAGAAGGGAATTCATGCCTACGACTGTACATGTGATCAAGAGCTGGTGGTCTCCCCCCCGACACACACACCCTGCACTTCCACGCCCAGGGAAGGCATCCCTTACTAGCATTTGCTAATTGAACATGTGGTCAACGTGTTTCTACGTACTCATGTGGATAGCCATAGGTTAGGACTGCCCTCAGCCGTCAGACATGCTCAAATGGTAGGTCCTAAATGAACCAACCATCTCTATAACCCACTCCAAGGTTTAGGGAACACTGAAGAACATGGGGCAGAAGAAGTAGAAAAGCTACAACAGTGAGGAGGTGTGTTTCAAAGAAACAAAAGTGTTTTCTGTATATGACATATCGATTGTATTTATGAACTCACTGTAGCTGCGGAAAATTGCTAAGACTGTGCCCATCACCAGAGCGTAGGAGGCCGGGGGAAGGAGTGTCACATTCATCAGTCACAGAGCCCACGTTACAGTAAATAGCTTTGCACCTATGTTCATGCAGGAAACACTATTTAAACTCAGGGGGGTCACGGGCCACAAAAGCCATGACAACAGAAGAAGGCCTGCTGGGGACGAAGGCTTCGGAAGGAGTGGGATGACAAAGGCTGCCAGGGGGTTAAAGTCAATAAAATTAATTATATACATAAATGAAACTGTCAAAGACTCAAAAAACTAAATTCCAAAGAGGAACAATAGGGCATGAGGTAAGCATATAGCATGCAAAAGTTATATACCACAAGAGAAGTATGAGAACGATGCTAGCCCATTATAGATTTAGTCATACGTGTGCTGATTTGATGAGAACGGCCCCTGTAGGCTCATTTGTGTGAATTCTTGGTCCAGCCTTAGTGTGTGAAACTGTTTGGGGAGGAAGTAGAAAGTGTGGCCTTGTTGGGTTAGGTATGTTAATGGGGGTGGGCTTTGAGGTTTCAAAAGCCTGTGCCAGGCTCTCTGGCAAGCTCTCATGGCCACCTTCCACTTGAGGATAAAATGTAAACCCTCAGCTACTGCACCAGCACCATGCTTGCCTGCTGCCCTGTTCCCCACTCCATGACAGTGATGGCCTAACTCTCTGAAACTGTAAGCAAGCCCCCAATTAAATGTTTTTTTTTTTCCCAGAAGCTGCCTTGATCATGGTGTCTCTTTACAGCAATAGCAAAGTAACTAAGGCAATACATTAAGAACAAATCAGTAATAATGCTGAATTTTTTATTAAATTTCTAAGGAAATTAGATGCTATTATGGATTAAAGTACAGAGCAGACAATTTTGCTACTTAAAACTGCAGTTTAGGGAAATGGATACACTTTTCGCCTGGAAGTATAATTTGGAGTCTCTACCAAAACATCCTATATGTTACTGATAATTATAAGATTAAAATAGTTAGTAGTACTTTTATGAAATATGCTTTTTCTTTAAAGGAAAGATTTGGTTAGACTTTTTATGAATCTGAAAGGCAACTCAGAAAAGCACACACACACACACACACACACACACACACACACATATATCCACTTCTATTCTCTGATATTAAAATCATATTACAAAGGCACCACCATGTAGGGACAATCACTCCTGTGCTTATAGGACAAAAGCAAGTGAAGAAATGAATGGTGGAAGTGTAGGTCCTAAAAGGGGGCTCAGGACCAGAAGATGGAGGGTTCCCTTCTTCCCCAAGGTAGTCAGGAAAGACATCAGGCCAGATCCCTTTCAGCATCCCTCCAAAGGAGCAGAATGTTGCTTTCTAGGAAACAGAAACATCCTGAACTCTAATATATGACTTCCTAGGTTCTGCCTTCCCCAGAGGAAGGAACTGGATGCTAACAAAGGAGGCTTCCCTGGTGGGAAGGCTGGCGTGGTGGTTTGAATAGGTATTGCGCACTCCCCCCATCCCCCCTCTCCCCATCCCCCACCACAGATTCGTGTGTTTTAGTGCTTGACCATGGGGAATGGCACTGTTAGGAGGTGTGGCCTCGTTGGAGGAAGTGTGTCACTATGAGGGCAAGCTTTGAGGTTTCAGAAGCCCAAGCCAGGCCCAGTGTCATCTTCTCTTCCTGCTGCCCGCTGAGCTGGATGTCGACCTCTCAGCTCCTTCTCTAGCCACGCTTCTCACTGTGATGACAATGGACTAACACCCTGAACTCTAAGCCAGCCTCGGGTGAATGGCTGCCTTTGTAAATGTTGCCATAGTCATGGTGTCTCTTCGCAGCAATGCACTCCAAACTAAGACAGCTAGCGTCTTGATCTCCTGTGCTTCCGCACAACCTACCAGCCATGTACCACTCTCCCCTCCCTACCCAAGACTTCACCTTCTATAGCAGCGGCTCTCAATCCTCCGAATGCTGGGACTCTCTAACACAGTTTCTCATGTTGTAGTGACCTCCCATCATAACACTGTTTTGTTGCTACTTCATAATTGTAATTTTACTACCATTATGATTTGTAATGTAAATATCTGATATGCAAGGTCGCAACCCACAGAGGAGTACCACTATTCTATAGCTTCGGTTGCCTGCAGCCAACTATGGTGTGAAAATGCCAAAGAGAACATTCCATATTGTGATGAAAAGAGACTGTTTCATACAACATTTTATAATATTTTGCTACAGCTGTCCGATTACTGTTGCTGTTGCTCTCTATATCTAGTGCATACATTATAATTTATGACAGTATGTATATATGTATAGGTGAAACTACAGTGTATATGGGATTTTGGTGTGGTTGTGGGCATCCACTAGGAATCTTTGAAGATATCCCCTGAAGACAAAGGAATACAACTCTAAGACCACTCACAAAAACACTTTATGGATGGTACCTTTTTCTTAATGTGAACAGCCATGCAGGATCACCTGACAGGTGAGACCCAACATGAAAATATAGGCCATGTTAACTGATAGAGAATTGGGGGCTGGAGCAATGGCACAGAGGCACAGGCCTGAAACTTGGGAGTCTCCTTGCTTCTGCCTCTCGAGTGCTGGAATTACAGGTAGTACTACGTTCCTGGCTGGACTGATTGGCTCTTAAACATACTGAGTTAGCCATTAAAGTTTCTATTGTATAGCAATAACAGTTTGTATAACATTTCATGTTATTTTAAGTTTTATTATCTTATAAATTATCTCATTCGACATAGTTAATACGGGCTAGAGAGATAGCTCAGTGGCTAAGGGCACTGGCTGCTCTTCCAGAGACCTAGGGTTCAATTCCCAGCACCCTCTCGGCAGTTCACACCTGTCTGTAACTCCAGCTCCAGGGAAAGTGACACCCTCGTGCAGATATATTTGCAGGCAAATCACCAATGCACATAAAATAAAAACAAATTATATATTTGATAAGAAATAGCTAATGATAGAGCTGGGCGATGGTGGCACATGCCTTTAATCCTAGCACTTGGGAGGCAGAGGCAGGAGGATTGCTGTGAGTTCGAGGCCAGCCTGGTCTACAAAGTGAATCCAGCATAGTCAAGGCTACACAAAGAAACCTTGTCTCAAAAAAACAAAAACAACAACAACAACAAAAAAAAAAAGCTTGGGAAAATGTGCACACAGTTCCAATCCCTGCAGCATGGAACTGATTCATTCCTTGCTAGTAATGAATAAAGTACTTCATCTAATCTGCCTGTGCCCTAGCCTCATCCATATGGTGACAATGACACACATGGCTCACACCACAGCTACTACAGCATTAGTGCACTGAGAACTTAAGAAGCCATGGGGTGATGACCACTTGCCATTCTTGGAGAATGTTAAATGGTCCTAGGAAGACAGTAGGACAGGCACTGTTCTGACTAGAGACAGAAAAGAGTGGTGAAGCTGCTCATGAGGGCTTTGGATGTAGTATCATAACCACTGTACTGACATGCCACATGTGGCTGGAACCAGCCAAATGGTTCAGACACTGACTGAACTTAGAAGAAGTATTTGATGTCTAGTAATCCTCGTAAAAACCTGATTTTACCTCTAAAGCTGTTCATTTTTGTTAATACTTTATAAACAATGTCTAATAGAGTCAACGAGAAGAAGTTACTCTCTTAAAAAGTGTGTACTATTGGACCATGGTGCTTTTATTTTTATTTTATATTTTCAGTTTCTTTTTTTGTTTGTTTGTTTTGTTTTTTTTGAGATAGGGTTTCTCTGTGTAGCCCTGGCTGTCCTGGAACTTACTCTGTAGACCAAGCTGCCCTTACACTCAGAGATCTGCCTGCCGCTGCCTCCAGAGTGCTGGGACTAAAAGACGTGTACCACCACCACACAGCTACTTTACTTCTGAAGTGAATGTCACCTTAAAATGTTGTGTCTACTTTCTCCAGTAGATATTCAAAATATTAAGCTACCGTTCATAACTAAAGGGAAAATATCTTGGGGCAATTAAAAAAACTTGGATGGATGCAAAGCCACTTTGCCTATTCCTATGTCTTTAGTAATTTAATTGCAGCGCTTAAGTTCACTGTCTAGTAGTTTCCAAGGTAAGCAAAACAGAGCAGACAGCACTTACTTTTATCCGGTGGTCGTCTGTGTCTGCTACAGTCGCTACTCTGATAAACAGGGGGTTTCTTCTGTCTACAGCTTCAAGCTTCATTTTCTTCTGGAATCCGTGTGGAGGTTTCTGCCATAGGAGAAAGTTGTCACACAGTGAGGAAGAGCAGGCTGAGGAATAACGACAAACAGCAGTTGAATTGTTCAGGTCACCTGCTCTCAGATAGGCACCGGGTGACACTTTTCAATCAAAACAAACACAAAAGGACAGCCTCGCTCAAGAGCAGACAGAAGGCAGAGGCAAAGGCACCGCAGCCATGTGACCAGCCAGTGAAGCCTCGACATTGTCCTTATTGGTTGAGGTGCTATGGCATGAAATTTGTTTTTTAAAAATATGGAAAAACAGATGAACCATCTAGAAGTGTTAAGAGGAGAGGGGAGAAAAGATAATTTAAAACAAATGAGCATTGCTGAAAGGTCTTAGCCTTAATTTTATCTTTTCTAAACACAGCAGAAGATATTCAAAATGTTAAGTATTATGAACCCAGGTGAACTTGTGATAATGTCGCCATTTTCTTTAAGTTAAGGCAAAGTGGGTCTGTAATGTCTTTGAAATTTGTTCTCCTGCGTTAGCATCTACACTTGAGATCATCACTTGTATAACACATCGTAGTCGGTGATAAGAGGGAAGCAATACTGTATGAGTTCGAAGACGCAGAGGTGGAGTACTGAGAAGTGGCTATGGCCCATTTTTTTTAAAGTTTATTTCTAGAGAAGGCTTTTAATGCTTATTTATCAAACTAAGTAAATTAAAGAAACTCCCAATTTAGTCATAATAAGCAACCGTTTTCAATAAAATGGATAATTTTTCCACTTCAATTTTCATCTAAGCGCCTACAGATTAACATGTTGACTTCAAGCACATTTCAAATGTTACTTGTATTATTATAATTCCCAGTGATCATATCATAGACAATTATTCTTAAAGATCACTAAATTGTGTGTGCGCATTTGTATGTTGCATGGGGCACGTGCCAGTGCGCGCACATTTATAACCACACACAGAGTGTTTTGCTCTATCACTCTCCATCTTATTTTTTAGACAAATTTTCTCATTAAAATTAGAGCTGGTTGATCTATTTTGGCTAGGGTGGTTGTCTCCCAGGCTCCCCGAATTTACCTGTCTTGCCTTTCAATATCAAGGTTGCACACAGCCATGCCCAGAATCCTATTGAGTGCTGGGGATTTGAACACAGCCCCTCTTCAATGGCAAATAATCTTATTCCTTGAGCCAAATCCCAAGCCCGAGATTTCTACAGTGTAAAAGTTATAACCATTTCATCTTGATATTGAATACTAAAGTTAGAAAACAACAACAACAACAAAACAAATGAGTAATCTGACTGAACAAGATGGAACAGCTTTTCCAGGAAAGAAAGCCCAACACCCAGAGGAAACCACCTTGGAGAAAGCCACAGGCTGAGGAAGACAAGGAGACTTTTCCATATAGTGCTGATGAATTAGATAAAATAATGGGAGAAGCAAAAGAATTGCTGCAGGGATTCTTGACGGCCACGCTGGAAAAGCCTTAGTTCTACCTCTCATGAAATACCAGATGTGTAAGCTGACCCTCTACTATCACCACATCCAGGCTAAAAGCCTACACGTTGGAAGGGGAGAGAAGAGGTAGCAAATACCACAAATCCACTGCCACCCCCACCCCCATCTTATTGTTTAAAATATCCGTCAGGTGAAATAATAAAAATTCTTTCGCAAGGTTCTTCTCCACTTGTTATGAGTTTCCTCTTTAAAAATACACTAGGTTCTTTCTACCTGTATTTTAAACTATTCTTGTTAATTAAGTCTACGATTAAAAACACTAGCAATTTCAGTATTAAAGTATCATCTAAAGAGCAAGATGGCCTCCAGAGGACAAAGTCATGTTTAAAAACATCTGATTTTGGTTTTGAAGCCGGATCTGTACACGTGGCCGGGGCTGGCCTTGAATCATGCTCCTCGGTCACTTCTCAACTGCTAGGGTGACAAGTACCCAATGCCTGAGGCTTACTGAGTTATTTAATATATTTAGTTTCCCCTTAAATTCTTGAGAAAGTACAAAGTATAAGGTAATTTATCTGAGGAGCTGGGGAGATAGTTCAGTTGATGGAGTGCTCATCTTGCCAGTTTGCTCCCTAGAGGCCACATGAAAAAAGTGAGTATGGTTTAAAACAAAGAAACAAAACAAAACAACAACAACAAAAAGCATGGTGGTGCACCCTTGTAAACCCCAGCTGGAGAGGCAGAGACAAGCAGGTTCGTGTGGCTCACACCAGCCAACCTAACCTACTTGTCAAGTTTCAAGCCAAGAAACACACCTTGTCTCAAAAACCAAGATGAACCGTATCTGAGGACCAACATTCAAGGCGTGTCTGCACCGGCCCACATGCCTCCTTCCCTGACACATGTACATCCATATAAATCACAGTAAGCCAGGCGTGGTGGCACACACCTTTAATCCCAGCACTCAGGGTGGCAGAGGCGGGCGGATCTCTGTGAGTTCGAGGCCAACCTGGTCTACAAAGGGAAGTCCAGGACAGCCAAGGCTACACAGGGAATCCCTGTCTTGGGGAGGATAAGGAGGGGAGAAGAAAAGGAAAAAAAAAAAAAAAAGGAAAGAAATCATGGTAACAAGCTTGACTCTCAAAATTGAAAAACAGCCGGGCATGGTGACGAACACCTTTAATCCCAGCACTTGGAATGCAGAGGCAGGCAGATCACTGTGAGTTCAAGGCCAGCCTGGTCTACAGAGTGAGTCTAGGATAGCCAGGGCTATTACACAGAGAAACCCTGTCTTGAAAAAGAAAACAACAAAAATCAAAGTTGAAAAACTCTGAAAGCATCTTCTTTGGCCCGCTGCTTTCTTCTCGTTACTGCTAAGCCAGCCGAGCAGCTTCACAAATATGCGTGAATAAACAGCATCATTGACATGCAGCAGTCAAACAGAGCAGAGCACATTCTCTCACCACTTTGAATGCTCTCGCAGGAGCAGGTAAAGAGTTGGTTTCTTCTAAATATTTATCCCAGGAAAAGTGTTTCACATGTGAGTATCCTAAGAAATAAAGAAAAATATGAAATCCTATGAGGGCGTAATGAAAATGAGAATAAGAAACTGTCATACAAAAATCATGAAATGCCAGCAGCCTACCCAGGGAAAGAAATGCCAGCAGCCTACCCCTGGAAAGAGTGTCCAGGGCCATAGAAGAACTTGAAGGCACTATTACTCCTAGTGATTAGTTCTTTTCTGGTCATTTATTCTGACTCTATTGCTTCTTAGATGAGATTACATAAAATATCTTTTTATTTATTTATTTTTTAGTATCTTTATTAAGGTACTGAAATAAAAATACAAAGGGTTTATAGGTATTATTGATGAACTATTTCAGATAACCTCTCCTTTTGTTAGGCTGAATAAAGAAACATGCTCAAATCACAGATTTATTCTTAAGAGAACTTGTAAAAATAACACCCCAAGTTCCAAATCCATCAGGTAGGCATAATGGTGGCCTAGGAGGTGCAAACTTTGTCACAGGAAGGGGACTTAGGAAAATCTGTGTATGTATTAGTTATAATGGAAGTTGGGTTTCTATCCAGCTGAGAAGCAGCTACAAACACAAATGAAGCCTATAGTTTGAGATTTGAATCAAGGCCAATGGTATCAGTCAAAATTTTGTTTTGGTTTGTAACACACACTAACACAGAAATAGAAAAGAATACACAGTTCTGCATATGCTTACAGATGTATGTATTTTAAATGCGCCTTTACCCGGGGCAAGGCAGATATTACCTCCTAAGCCATCCTCCAGTAACTTCCAGTCTCCATCCCATTCCATCTGCTTCTAATAATTTCTATGGTGCTACTTTCCATGCATAATCCCAAAACACTTACTTTTGTTATTCATTTTGGCTATGTCATGAGCATAGGAATGGAAAACCAGGCTCATAATTTGACTTATTGTTATTTTCGCTTTCACATTCTTTTACTGTGGTAAAACTTACATGATACCAAATTTATCATTAGTTCAGTACCATTAAAAACATACTATGATATTTGGTCATTTTCACATGCAATTCTGTTCTTTTAAAAGCTTGTGGTGGAAAAAAAAAAGGAAAAAACCCAAAGCATTTTTTCCCTTTCTTTCATTCGATTGTGAAAGTCTATGAAAGGATTGGGCCTCACAGATGAAGTTAACAATAACACCACACACCACCCTTTCCCAGGCACACATTTAGAAACCTGCTAACCACTAGTTCACCATTTATTTACCAGACTCTGGTTACGACAGGAACAACAGTGCGTATGTATGACAGAATTGATATTAAACTGGGAAATAGCGAGACTCCCCACAGCAGGCTAGATGGCCGTGCTGCCAGAGAACCAACTCTGCATAAGATGTCTTCCAGGGGGTGCCAGGTTTTGAGCCCTAGAAGTTTTAACTCTTTGTGACTTATGTCTCTTCCATCTTCAAACTAGCAATGAAAATTAGTCAGGCTATAGGCTTCTCTTCTAGAAAAGACTAGGAGCTTGCTCGGCTTCCTAGAGTGTAACTGCCACACTCACAGTATGTGCTTACTTATCCCTGCAGCCACTTCCGTACTACAGCTGAGCTGAGTGCCTCTGACAGGGGCTCTAGGGCACACCCGACCTCAAGTAGCTATTCTTTTTACAAAAACATGGCCAACTCTTCTAGTATACAAAAAACATTAGACACATTATAAATCCAAACCTGGTGGCGTAATCAAGGTTCTCCTATGTTCTTTGCACCAACCCACTGGGTGGATGTGTGGACTGGATGATTCACACCTGCAGGTTATATAGGCTGTAGTTACTAGAGAGATAGGCAAATGCTGTCAGAAGTTTTTAAGAGGAAAATTAATTAGTGGTTAGGAACACGTCCAGGAGTTCTACCTATTACAATCTATCCAAATTGAAAAATGCTACAGGATCTTTCATTCTTCATATAAAGTGTATGTAAGGAAGTTTTCACACATATATAGTGCATTTTAGCTAGATAAATATCATATGGGTTTGAGACTAAAGTTTTATTTTCACACACATCAAAAAAAAAGTTGTTAAAGTCTAAACCTTCAAATGTAGAAAAAGTACAAAGAGAGCATCAAATACAAACACCACATAAAAATAAAAATAAAAAAACCTATGTAAAAGGAAAGTTAGAATTACCTTAGCATCTTTAAGGCAAATGTGCAAGACTACTGTCAAGAAACAGCATGCTAGAGTACCAACGGAAATCAGGAAAACTAGTAAGGGGCCATAGGACAGGCAGTGTTCAAGGACAGAACACATATGGAGTGAAGGGCGGCGGGGGGGGGGGGGGGGGACAATGGAGAAGGAACGGGGTGCAGATGGGGGCAGGGCAGACGTAAGGGGTAGTGCAGCAGAAAGGGTTAACTAGCACTAACAACTTTAAAATGCCACCTGGGAGCTTACTGCTGTAGGGGCTTCCTAAATATACATATTATACACGCAGTTATAGACACCAGATACTTCTTATAGATACCTTAAACTATCAAAAGGCCCAGTGGAAATAAACACAGACATAAATAGTAACGGGGTGCTATTTCTGTTACCCTGTAGAACTGCAGAGAATAAAACTAGGCACGTCTTCCCTCTGTTGCTTTCTCCTGCTTGTCATCTTTACTAGGACTGAGCTTATGTTTTCCCAGAGTCTCCCCATCAGCACACAAAGCTGGTGCTTTGACTCCTTGCTCCTAAGCACACGTGTTCTGTGAATTCCTCACCTCAACATGTAATATATTTCACCCATTTATCTGCTCACTGGTTCTTTTAAGTAGCAAGTGAAGATAATATGCTAAAAAGTGGTATGCCTGGCTGGCACTGGGCAGACCCTGAGGAAACCGCCATAGTAAAGTAAGTGTAAGTTTCTTGCCTCTGTGGCCTGTGCAGCATTGTAGAAAGAGACCATAGAAATGAGATAACCGTTCCCTCTATCTGGAAGGGACTGGAGCCCGGGACCCCTGAAGACAACAAATGCAGAGATGCTCAAGTGCCTTATGGCATTTGCATATTCTGTATGTGCGTCCCCAGGGGTACTTTAAACCACCCCTAGATGACTAACAGTAGCTTAGTACAATGTAAATATTAGAGAATTGTTACGGGAAAATAACTTATTTTAAGCATGTGTATGTTTAGTGCTAATGTAACTATCATGGGGCTGATTACATCTGTGAGCTCTGGTTAGCGCAAAGGGAAACAGATAGAGTAAAGGCATAGGCTGAGTGAGAGGGGAAAGGTGTCGCTCTCTACAGCGCAGCCAAGGCAGCCTCTCAAGGGGCAAGATTTGAGCCTTGAAGGGTGTGATGAGTGAGAGAAGTAAGCCACTCAGACACAGAAAGGAAATTATTCTGGGGAGAGACAATGAGCCCAAATGTTCTGAAGGGGGATCCTAGCAGTGCTGTGTCAGGAATAGGACAGAACGGACTGAAGGAAACAGAGAATGGAACTTTATGTCAGAGGTGGGAGGGGCGGAGCGGCGCTATTTGGTACATAACAAAGCATAGTGTGTTGGTCAAGAGTGAAGTGAAACATTGTGGAGGGTATTGTTCAGAGAAGTAGCTTAGTTCAATGTATGCCTTAATGTGCTTATTTTTAACTATTATGCAAAGCATAATCTGATATTCCACAACAAGAGCCAGTTAGAAGGCAACGCAAAGTGATCACAGTAGCCTGGTCCACAGGGCGTGAAAACAGCCCGTGGTCAGGTTTAGATGAACCTTTTAAGCAGAGACCTAAGAGCACTTGTGGGTACATTTAACACAGGACTTGAGTGAACTGAAGAAGCCAGGACACTACAAGTTTCTGGCACCGTGAATGTAGCTGCCATTTCCTGGGCCAGGAGAGACTGCTAGCTAGCATCGGTGGCTCTGACATTTCAGGTGCTGAATGAGAGAGAGAGCTCCTGCTATGGGCATGTTCGGCAGGGTTAGGGTTAGGCAAACAAGATGGGATGTCAAATAAACTGTGGACACAAAAGTCTAGATAGAGTTCACACGGAAAGAAGATCAGGGCCCAAAGTATCCATTTCAGAGTTATGAGCATTTGGGACGATTCTTAATCCATGAGCAGACCTGAGACAATCTGGGGTGGGGGGTGCATATGCGGTGGGGGAAGTCTGCATCAGATGACTAGTAAGTGACGTAACAACTGGATTCAATGGAGCTACAGTCCAAAGGAGAAGCAAGGGCTAGTCATGGGGCCTGTCAAGAGAAAGGTCTCTAGCATCAGTGATGAGAGTACAACACCCAAGTGAGAACAAAATGGGGCTAGGAGAGAACGAAAGAAGAGATGGTGTGGACAATGACACAGAAAGCACATTTATTTAAGAAGCTCAGGTACAAATGGACTCAGTGAAATGAGGCATCAGAGAGCAAAAGGGAAGGTCGGCCTTGCTGCTTGTTGGAAAACTGAATGACGTGGGGTGGAGTGTATGTGGAAATTTTCTATTTTCTAAGTGATTCTTAAATTACTTGAAAATAAAAATTGTTATTACTTTTTAACTAGACAAGTAAACAATTGTCAGGAAAGAAACAGAAGCTGAGCAGACCCTGTGATGGGGGGCATCCTATATGCTAAGGATACATCAGGGGTTAAAACAAACTTCTCTTCTTTCATGTGTGCACTGGTAAAAGGAATTCATCAGAGTGCACAATGTGCACCATGAAGAAGAGAGAAATAGAATTGAAGTCACAAGGGTGAGGGGTTGGGGGCCAGGTTGGGCGGGTGGGGAAGTGGGGCAGGTGGGGGGTGGGGGTGAGCAGGAGGGCCAGAGAGCAGCTGAGCTGGTCACCTGCATGAAGATGAGGAAGGTGAGGCAAGTGAAGCGCAGAAAGCAGAAGTCTCTTCTGCTTTTTTTCTCAGTTAAATAAGAAAGCAAATATCTGCTTTGAAAGGGGCCAGAATTAGGGTGTAAAATGTCTGAGAGAGGAGAAAACCAGAGGGAAATGTACTAGTCTGGAGGAGTAGACAGGAGATGCAAGGACTGAGGACCCAGCTGACCTTCCTTCACATTGGCAGCCACAAGGGTTACGTCACAGTATTCAGCATGTGGTAGCCTTGTCTCTAGCTGTGTGCAATGGATGGCCAGGCTCGGTCACAGTAGCCAGGAAGAGGATTCAACCTGCACTGGGATGGAGCCGGGCAAATATACAATATGGAGACAGACTGTAGTTGCAAGGGAAAATGACAAGAGGCCTACAGGCACACCACAGCATTGTTCTTAAAAACAAACAGACAAAAAAACGGTTACAACCGTTCCCCACCTGTGCTCAAGGATAGCAGTTACCCTGAAACACACACACACACACACACACACACACACACACACACACACACACACACACACACACACACACACACGAGGCAGAAGGGCAGAGAGAGAGAGAGAAGAGAGAAAAAAAGAGAGAGCAGGCAGAGAGGGGAGGGAGACAGAGACAGGCAGAGATACACCAGATCAGACCAGACCTGAAACTGGGGTCCAGATACACATAGAATGTCAAGGAATATTCCAGCACAGTATACTCCACTTTGGATAACATCAGTACACAGCATGTTAATAGACTAAGTTTCGCTATAAAGAAGCCAGGTTCCAATTACTTGAAGCAGCAGTTCCTGAAGCACACATTGTCAGCAGTGACACATGCTGAGATAAGAAACCACTAGGCAAAGGTGATTTTTCTCAGAGCTTTCTCAAGAGAAAATACTTTAACTTCAGGATGGAGAGGTGGCTCAGCAGTAAGAGCATTCACTGGTGCTCTTCCAGAGTCCTGGCTTTCGAGTCCCAGAAACCTACCTGGTAGATCACAATCATCTGAAACTCCTTCCGGTTCCTGGGGGAATCTTATGCCCTCTTCTGGTATTAGCAAGCATTGCACTCACTAGATACACAGGCACACAGGCAGACAGAACAGCTATACCCATAAACAGCTAGGCAATGTCAAGTTCATCTATTTTCATGAAAGACTTTTAATATATAACTCCTTATAATGTACTGTTACAATTATATTAGTACAGTTATTTGGATACCTCAGCTTTTCTTAATCATTTTGGTTATGGACTTTTACTGACAATGTGGTGCCTTTAAGAAAGGTAGAAATATAACAAAAGAGGAAGAAGGAATAACTCACAGCAAAGCACCTTCTACTTACCTCTTAATCTTGATCACTTGTGTTTTTATGTAAAATTGTGGGGGAACTACATTTAAGTAGGTAAAAATTAATCATGAAGTCTCCTATGATCCATTTGAATCAAGACTACTATGTTCTAAGACTAACAATTCACACACACACACACACACGCACGCACGCACGCATGTACGCACGCACACACACACACCAAAAACCCCTCATTATTTATGCTTTAGCCATAATGAGTATGCTATAGAAACACAAACAGGCTGAGTGAGGGCCCAGCCCCCTAGGGTTGAAAAGAAAGAGATGAGTTCTGTTGGCAATGGTCATTTATTTGTTTAGCTTAGACTAGCCTCAAACTTGCTGTGTAGCTGAAAACAACTCTCGCCCCCTGATCTTCTGGCCTCCACCTCCCATGAGATTCCAAGTATGTACTACCATGCCACAGCCAAGGCAAGCTGTGTAGAGGAGCAAACAAGGACGTGTAAGGTAAGGACTAATGTATTTTTCAAGCAGCAGTGGTTGCAGTCCTGTAAGATATGACGCCGACCTCTTCCACTGCCTCATCCCATGGCATGATTGCCAGTTTCCTAAACCAGCACCTGCTGCATGGCCACCCACTATCTATTAACTCCCTGCTTTACTGATAAGCTCCAGACTTCATTGTTTTTCCCTTCCATCCCTAACTCACGTTAATCGCTGTGTTTTTTGCTTAGAATCTCTTGATAACACACTAACTTGGCGAAGCTCAAAGTGATGCCATGTAGTCACTCTGGGGTCAAACTTTTGTTTCTTCTTTTTCTCCAGGCTGAGAGGAGAAGTGATGACTGTGACCAATAATGCAGTGTCAGATATTTCCACTCTCCTCCCTCACAGTGGTTTGAGACCTTCCTCCCTAGAAGGTCACCTCGGCGTTTCCCAGCAAAAACCCTATGCCTTCAGCGCTAAGCTTTTCTACTGAGTGTCCCCTATAGTCACCTCCTCAGCCATCTGCAAACTGGTGTAAACTCTCTGAGAAGCCTTTCCCCATGCGCCTTCCAGTGAGGTGGAGAGGATCTTTTACGCCACAGAAGACAGCAACAGCTGGTGCTAAGGAAACATTTGAGCACTAACCACCAATGACTGGGGACACGTTTCTCTCCTTCCTGAGACCCCAGGCCCCCAGGACTTTCTAGTTCCCATTCACTTTATGTCCTCCTGTCACCACCGACACCCAGTGCACCTCCAACTAAACTCAGCCATAAAAAGCCTGTCGCCTTTGATGCCCACTCTAGGAACCATGTTACCAGTACACCAATATTACATTAGGGAGAAACAAACCTTTTACTATTCTCAACTCACGAGCGTGAAAGAGATCCACCTCTAAGAGCAGCTTGTAGTTTACTTCTAATAGCTGGGGAAAGAGGTTTCTTCTAAGTCACTAACTTGACGCTTCTCTTTCCGCAGACTTCTGCCCTGACTGATACCACACCAGAATAAAACCAAAGTGGCTGAGGCTGCAGTTCCACCCACTCAGGGCTCTGTGCTAAACATGCTCAGTCCTGCTGTCATGTTGTCCTGAATCCCCAAAGACAAGGTCACATGAAAATAACCATTTCTTACAGGGAAAATTTTTTTCTCAGTGCCTGGGAGGAAAGAAGAGACGACTAGTCTTATTATAGGCTCTGTCCCTGGAGCCCAATGTCAAGCAGGAGGAAGGTAAGAGGAAAAAAGGCCTACGTATGCAATAGGGTGTGAGGTACAGTACTCCCAAGGTCCCTGTGACAAAGCAAGACAGGGCAGAGGTTCCTCCATTTGTATTCTTGCTAAGGCCATTTAAGATTTAACTAGAATTTGATCCCCTTTGTGGAGAATCCCATGGAAAACAACCAAATTCTCTTCTAGGAACCCAAGGTCAAGATGCCTCAGCTAACTTAGCTTAGCTTCTGCCAAACTGCCTGCTTCACAGACCTCTCCACCTCTCCTTCCAGCTAGCTGCTTAATTTAAACCTCCTGCTTGTGCAGAACCTCCCCCTCCAGCTCCTAAACAGTAGGTGTTACACTTGGGTCAGAATATCTGAGGGTAGTCCTAGCTAACTGGAATAAAGACCTTTTGATTTGCTATAAGCTGTGTCTGAGTGGCCGCCTGCTAGCACGCAGGTGATTGAGCTGGCCTGACCTCAGAAACCTAGCAACATCTTATGTCATCACCTACCACTGCCAGGTGTGAGCTGACAGATTAAAGGACCCCTGCCCCGCCCCCCCCCACCCCACACACAGGCACAGACACAGATACAGACACACACACACACACACACACACACACACACACACACACACACACACACACCCCTCTCCCTTTTGGTCCTTCTCTCTGTCCTCATGGCTCTGCCTCGTCTGCCTCTATCCTTTCTCCAGGCCCTCACTCCTCTTCCCCCTTACACAAGAGCTGTTGTGTGACATAAACCCTCAGGGGCATACCTTGGCACAGGCCCTCCGTGGCACCCCTCACCACATCATTCTATTTCATAACAACCTCCACTGGGTGCCCGGTAACAAACAGTCCTCACTCTCCTTTCTGCATCTTTGATGTAGTTTCAATATTCTGTGATACTGAACATCACTTGTAAGCCTAACAATCATCAGGACACCCAGAGGTAAAGCTACTTCATTTATCATATATCATATATCGTATCCCCTCTTTGGTCCTGCAATCATTTTCATCATGTTCCTCTTTAGGAGGAGGAAATACTTTATTACAAGTAAACCTATGTTATCCTGCTGTAGACAGATGAATGTTTCTCATCCCCTCTGCGTAAAATGGAATGGAGCTTCCCTATAGAAGTTAAGGGGGGGGGGGGACACTATCATTTCAAAACTATTTTAAATTGAAAAAGAAAAAAAAAATATAACCTCAATTACACAGCAAACTAATTTATGCAGAAAAAATCCATAATTGGAAGACTAGAGAAATGGAGATAGGCATTCTAGCACACTTAAGCAAGTTTTAATGTGCCTTAGTTGCACACTGAGGAAGGGAACACAATTTCTTTTTCTGACAATTAACAAAATATGACTTCATGTCAATAGAAATATAAATAATCCTCAAAGAACATTCCAGTCTGAAAATAAGGGCATTAATTTATGCTTTTAAGATGTGCAAAATCAGTTCTAGGAGAGCAGATTTCCCTTTGTAGCTCTTCCTCAGAAAGGAACCAGGGTCCTATTTATTCACCAAGGTACCTACAACAAAGAAAGTGCCTGTGCCAAAGCTACCCACAGTCCTTACTTTCTTCCAAAAATCCAAATACAGAGGAAATGTCATATTGAAGAAGTAACTATGGCTCTGAAACACTGTGATGTCCTGGCCATGGTGGCTAAGCCTTTATCTCAGCACTGGGAGGCAAAGGCAGGTTGATTTCTGTAAGTTTGAGGCCACCCTGGTCTACAAAGTGAAATTTAGGAAAGCTATACAAAGAGACCTTGTTTCAAAAAGCAAATAAACAACAACACAAACAGCAAAAATTGAAAATGACAATAACAACGACAACAAAACCACTATTGTACTTATATGGTCATACAAATAAACACTAACTCATTTTTACAAATCAAATAAAAGACAGAGCACGGTTCTCTTTTGTAGGGGCCAGAGAGACGGCTCTGGAGATAGAGCAACTGCTGCACAGACATGAAGTCCAGAGTTTGGAACCCCAGCACCCACATAAAGCCAGGTGCATGTGGCACCGAGCCAGTAACCCAGCACGCAAGAGGCCAGTAGGGGATCCTCTAGGAAAGATGGCTAGTTAGACTAGCTGAGTTAGCAAGCGCTAAAGTGCAGTGAAAGACTCCAGAAATCACAATGAAGTGATGGAGGGAGACGCTGACTTTAAGTTCTAGCCCCCAAATGTAACCGCGCACGCACACTCACACACACACACACACACACACACACACACACACACAAACACACAAACTTAAGTTCAGTGACCGCGCTTCTTAAATGATTTAAGAGAAGCTGATACCTAAAAATTCAGTTTGAGGATAAAAGAGAATCATTGGCGGATCTACTGAATATACGGACCAAAACGTGAAATATAATGGGTAAGGGTGCTTGCCACTAACCCTGACGGCCTGAGCACAACCCAAGCCCTGGGACTCCCATGGCGGGAGGAGAGAAACAATTCCTAAACATTGTTCTGTGATCTCCATTTGCACTCCCCTCAATAAATATAAATATACGTAACATATATTGGAGGAGACATGTAAGAAAGGTGGCTGTGTTTACATTAGTTAGTATTGGCTTGGTAATGCTGCCTGTATTACAGCTGACATGTCTCTTAAACACTCTTATTTCATATGTCCTCAAGACAGAAATGCTTCAGAGATGGTTTTCACCAGGAAAATCAATCCTAGTCATCAGTTGCGTAATCAAAGTATAATGTTAGGCTGAGGCTGCAGCCTAGGGGTGGAGCACATGCCCAGCATGCCCAGCATGCCCAGCGACCTGGGTTTGACCCTTAGCATCACTTGGATGCATGTAAACTCAGCGCTCTAGTACAACAATTTCATTATTCTATAGTTTCCTCACTGCTGTATATAGCATATCTAAAAATGATAAGGATTAAAAAAACATATTCCTTAACTGGTATCATCTTTATTCAGCTATCTGAATGACTCAATCAGCTGACTATAAACATATGAAGAGATGAGTAATATAAATTCCCCAAAAGTTATACAAGACACTCAAGAGGAAGAGGAACGTGAGCCTGTGCAGGCATGTACATTGTAGGCATGTGTTGGGAATGCAGGGCTACAAATTACGTTAGGAAGTCAAGTTAAATACAAATCCTGAGTTATCTGAAAGGATGTTAATTAGAAATATACTGCATTAGAAACACAACATGTGACGAGCAAAAACCTAAAAATCTGAAATAGGAAAAACATGGAGCAGAACATATTGATTTAATCTTGACTTTGTTTTACTTTATTTATATTACTTTAATTTTCTGTGTCTAGGTAATTTGCCTGCATGGATGTTTTTGTGTACCATGTGTACAGTGCTCACCAGTGCCAGAAGAGGGTGTTGGATCCCCAGAACTGGAGATAAAAGTGGTCAGATTTGCCATTTGAGTGCTGTTGTCAACCCAGGTCATTTGGAAGAGCAACCCACGCTCCACCCACGATGCCAGCTCTTCAGCCTCATCATTGTAATGTTTTCGAGACAGGCTCCTATATAATTCTACTTGCTGTCAAAACTCCCTAGGCAGCAGAGGATGACCCTGAACTTCTGGGTCCTCCTGCCTCACCTCCCAAGAGCTAATACCAGTCACTACATATAGTTAGAGCTTTATTGTTTTGTTATAAACCTTATATCACCTCTTACTCTGAACTGCATATTTACTTTTCCCTAGATAAGCATTAAATTTTCAAAAGCATGTATTAATGGAAACTGTCTTACCAGTAGTCATAGCTCTCATCCCAGTTGTCAAAATGTACCAGGAAACGATTGTCCACCATATCTGTCACCGTAGCAACGCAGATGAAGGAAGGGCTCTTTTTGTCTGCCGCCTCAAGCTTCATCCCAACTCGGAAGCCTGAGGGGATCGCTGTCTGTGGAACACACACAGCTCTAATCAGAGATGAGCACACACTCCCCAACACTGAGACCTGCGTGTGGCACCCTGCTTCAAGGACAGGCATCCTTGGCTGTCTTCACCTAATTTTAAAATGCTAAGGCTGCCTCACAGTGGGGTGGCCTTTCATAAAAACAAAGCTCTCTAGTTACATTCAATTAACTGAGCCTCGGACCAAAAACACTTGCAGAGTGTAAAATGAATTAATTTCAGCATGTGTTTTACCTATACTAGGCAGGAGGGTTTTATTCACCACGTGGCTGACTGTTTGGCCTTCTTTCCCTTGATTACAGACTGGACGATGAAAATGATTTCACACAAAAGATGCACTTAATTGATCTAAAAAAAAATGTGGAGTCGGTACAAATTCGCTTCTGCCTCTGCGAAGATCTCTCAAGTACTTGACAGAAAGTAGGTCACCTTCATATGTGAAAAGTTTCAAGCTTTTATAATATTGGCTTACCCCTACAGACAGTTTTATGCACAGGGGCTGCAGAGGAGCTGGCTGTTAATATACACAGACACTAGGAATAGTAAGTATTTTAAGGAAATCCATAGATTATCAGTCATCTGGATTTACAGCGAAAACAGTAAAAGTCCCCCAAGTTAATGCTTGAGGGACAGCAATGTGTAAGCAAGCTTCACAGTCTTTTGTGGGGCAATGTTGTTGATCTCACAGTAGGATACCTGAATAGCCATAGCGACAGCCAAGAAACAATGTAAGTCATTTCTACCCTCCAATAAAAACTCCTCGTTTTAAACTGAAGCATACAGGCACTTTTCTGACGCGATAAGCAAACAAGTGTTACCTTTTATCTTATGGTAAAAGATTAAAAGAAAATTATATAGCTATGGTTGCAAGAATATAGAGATGTATCTGAAAATACTGTTCAGTCCTGAGCGAATGAAACAGGCACGTGGAAAATAATGTACGGAACGCTTACACCATAGACTCGAACCCTGAAATTATATTATCACTTATGAGCATGAATATCTGACCATTCTGAGGCAGAGAATCTAGAAACAGAAAAAAAAAAAAAAAAAAAAAAAAAAAAAAAACGCCAAAGCACAGCCTAAGACTAGGCTGTGTACTAACCATGTCCACAATGAGAGTATCACAATGTGCTGTGAGTCACCATCAGAGGAGCAGCCGCAGGGCAAAGCCGGCAAGCTGCTGAGATCCCACCCAACCGACCTTCCTCCAGGGAAATGTCTGGTCAGAGAATATATACTGACAGGGCAGTATTTACGTTCCAGTGACTAAGCTGTCTGCCCAATTAAGAGATAATAAAATAGGCTGACCACATTCTCCCGCCCCCTCCCCTTTAATTCTTTAATTCAACTCCTTTCTGCTCAATTTCTTCAGCACGTTTCTTCATTAGAGTGGTTCCCTCAGAGCAGCTGCCTGCCGTCTCTGCCCAGATGGAAGTTTCCTCCTTGCTGATCACTTGTCCCATCTGAGAGTGGTGCTGCTGCTTCTCTATGGGCTTTACTCCCTACTACCTAAAGGATGAGGCCAGGAGGCACTCCTATTAGAGAGCCAGGCGTGTGCTCGCGTGTCTGCTGAGGGTCCAGGGCTCCCTGGTGTTGCAGGGGTAAAGGGGGTTTAGAAAAGAAAACAAAAAACAAAACAAAACAAAAAAAACTTTGCTTCCAGGACTCGGAATCAAGAGGCCCGTTTGTCTGCAGTGAAAGGTCATAGATGCCCTTCCATCCAGTCTTTGTCAGCTATAAGGGTGACGGTGACATTTTGTTTGCTCCTGCTCAAGTTAGATCATATCTTGGGAAAGGAGGAGTGTAATGCATCCGGCCCCCTGGGATGCGCCACGGGAGGAACATGGAATGAAAGCAGAAAGACAGCAGAGAAACAGAAAATGCACACACGTCTGCCTTTGCTTTTGCTACAAAAACTACCGCAAACCAAGGTGTGAGCTGAGTAAAGACATGGTGGAGTCCCTGGTGAGCTCCCGGCCGCAAACTCAAACAGGGCTGCATCCATCACACCTCGTGACTCCCATCCAAACAGCGCTTCCTAATTAAAGACGGCGACAGTGTAATATTCCTGCCGATTTAATTTTTATGCATCTTAATTGTTAAGTCACACCTGGACTTTATATTATGCTGTCTTCTATCATTCAATAAGACAACCATAATGTGTCTATAAAATAGATATTTATTTATGATAAATTTAAGCTAATTTTAAAGTTTAATTAAGGTAGGAGAACACTACTTACCAAGGCAATAAAATTTATTATAGTTCCTTGTTATCGCTTGTGATTTATCCTATGAGACACTTAAAAAAAAAAAAAGAAATCACTCGTTCTGAAAAGAAAAGTACTTTGGATGCACTTACTATGTTCTGGTTTTCAAATAACGACTTCGGAGCAGCCTGGGCTTTGCATGTCTTAAGGTAGGACTGCCAATTAAACTCTTCTTCTTTATACCCTAGAGTGAAAGCACACGTGGACAGACTTAGGAAAAGCACAAAGCATCAGCAGTTAATTCCCACCCCACTTTGCCTGTAGTTGGAGTAAGTATACAAGCAATTCAGCTGGCCTGCCTTCAGGGTCCTAGCAACATCTTACATCATCAATTGGCCTCCAGCGCCAAGTGCATCTGGTTTGTGCGTGGGGATAAAAGGACCTGCTGGCCTCCCCAGCTCTCATGGCTTTGTCCCCGTCTGTCTGTCCACATGACCAGTCATCCACCTCTACCTCTCTTCCTGGAGGATCTATAACTCCTCCCCGTTTTCCTCACCCTGCCCCCAATAAACTTTCTTTATATCAGATCTGTTGTGCGGCATGTAATTGCTCAGGGGGTACACCTCGGCACGGCCAGTCACCGTGCCCCTCGACACACACCCTCGCCTCATTACACAACAGCTGGAAAACATGTTCAAATCAAGCGCCCAAATGATTTTTTTCAATACATAAAATTTAACCCATAATTTATAACTACGTATTTTTAGGTGCAAGGGGTGTTTATCTTCAGCAAAGTTTGTTATTATTTTTTTCAATTCTAAGTGGATGTGGTCATGGATATACAGAAGGAGAATAAGGAAGGAAACGGATTTTGAGCCTGGTATGCTTTGTACTGTCAAGCTATCTCCATCACACACTGTTGCAACTCCTCAGAAGTAGAGTAGTGAACTGGAGTAATCTCATTCCTCAAATAAGAAGTTGGAAAAAAATATTAAAAAAAAAAATTATTTTAGCTCTTAAAAAAAAAAAAAAGATAATGTAATATTCACAAAGGGTTTTGGCAAACTACAGTAAGATCAAGTCCTTGTCTAACTTTCCGAATTCATCGGTCAGCATTTTCTTAAAAGAAATGAATTTCTAAAAGGTCTTTTATCAAATTTCTCCAAATACCACACTGTCTTTAGAACAAAGTGATCGTAGCCCACTCTAATATAACTTTTGGGGCTGGAGCGTAGCTCAGAGGTAGAACTCTTGCCTGGCTTGTGCAGGGGCCTCTGTGGTATCAAACTGAATTTTGACATCCTGAAAAAGTTCAAAAGAAGGAACTAATATCAAATACATAGGGGATGGGCTGAAAACGATAATGTCTGTTTTTCTGGGAATTTTAAAAAATAATTATAAAACAGGTTAAAAAAAAAAAAAAACAAAAAACAAACCCCGGCAGACCATAGTATGAAGAACTGCACTGGGTACGGCTGTGTGTCTGTTAGCACTCAGGGCCCAGTGAGAACAGTGAGGAGCTGGTCACAAGCTCTTCACTGAGACAGGGCTTCACGTCTCAAAATTAACAATAATTATCGTCCAACATCTGTGCATGGTAAATTTCAGTACTATATTTCCTTCTGCAATCTCTAAAACGTCAAAACCTGTGAGTTCAAGATACAGTTCCTCAGGATTCTTTCTCCCTCCTCTCTCCCTCATCTCATCCTCTCGCCCTGAGATAAAGTCTACCTACTGTAATCTTGGCCAAGTATTCTCCTCCCGTAGCCTCCACAGTACTAGGATTACAGGTGTGCACCATCAAGACTATTTTATATAATAAATAAAATAGCAGTAAAACTAATGTCTCAAATAGGTTTTTTTTGACGGTTATATGTATATGTTTACATATTCACATATATACAGATAAAACTGATCTTATGTAAAGGTTGCTTATAGTCAAGAATTATTAATCAGGCTTTATTATATGTAAATAAGTACATGAAAATAGTTTATTCTCTTTATTTGAATCTTTTAAAAAAAGAAACATGTTTTACACCATGAACAGTAAGCTTGAATTAATCATCATAAAGAGTAATTTCTAAAAATTCCAAGTTAGCATCTAAGAAAGTAAGATTTGACTGAATTTAAAGTATGAACAGAAAGTAGCAGTACCTTTTGGAGGGTGGAGTTTATGGCCAGTTTTCTCACACCACCCTACTGGGTGGATGTCCAGAGCATCTGCATTTACCCAGAAGTCATAGCAATCAGAATATCCATCAAAGTGAAGCTTTATCCTATATCCACAAACCTGAAATAGGTATGCAGGTTGAGTGAGTTAAAACACACACACACACACACACACACACACACACACACACACACACACACACACACATATAACACCAGAGTAAATTAGCTTATGTATCAGGTATGACATGTCCTTAGGGAGGTTAAGAAGATGGCCTTGTCAGTAAGGAGCTTGCCTCTCATGAGGAAGAAGCTGGGGGCTGCGTGCACAGCTAGCAATGTGACAACCCCCTCAAAGAGTGAAGTAACTGTAGTTATCGTCATTGAAGGGGCTCCTTAATGCTTTCTATTAAAATTCAAGTGGCAGACAAAATTATACAAGGCGAGAGTCAGTCTTTGGGAAAATTGTGTGTGCACTTACATATATGTTATATATCTCCTTCTAAAAATGAATAGACATTTATGCACATATTTATACACACATACACTCATAATTAAACTCTTAAGAATATGACAAAATATTGACATCTGGGAAGCAGGAACAGAAAGGATCAAAGAAAGGGAATAATGTCCCACATGTTATATTTTAATTAAAATGCATCAGTATATAACATATACAAGTTCACAGTTATGCCTACTCTTCCCAGAATCTAGAGTCCTATAGGTGACACTAGAGTGCTAGGGGTCTCTGGCAAATGCAATGTCTCAGAACACTGGGAGCTCCTCCCACCTCCACCACCTCATGCCCAGAGGGAGCTCAGCGTCTCCTGCCTACCCTGCCTTGCAGGCAGCTGTCTCTGTTCCCTTGGGTCATTTATAACCTCTAGTCTCTTGAGGTCACAGTACTCTGAGCTTGTACTCTAGTAAACAATTCCTAAATCCTCAGCCTCCGAGAGACCCCTAGCAAGCTCCTCCTTGCCTCAAGGCTTCTCCTAGTCCACAGCCGACTCCTGCAGCTGCTCCCCCAAGGCTTGGGCCGCAGGGTGGCGCTATATCTCACCTTGCTCGCCCTCCTCATGCCTGTACTTCTAGCATGTCCCCTCTCCTTAAAACCCTGAGGCCAAGGGGCTGGAGAGATGGCTCAGTGGTTAAGAGTGCCGCCTGCTCTTCTAAAGGTCCTGAGTTCAATTCCCAGCAACCACATGGTGGCTCATAACTATAGCGCCCTCTTCTGGCTTGCAGGAGTACATGCAAGCAGAGCACTGTATACATAATAAATAAATAAATAAATAAATCTTTAAAAAAAAACAAAACAAAAAAAAGACCCTGAGGCCAGCCAGGTGGTGATACACTCCTGGAATCCCAGCACTCTGGGAGGCCGAGGCAGGCAAAGCTACATAGGAGAATCCCTGTCTCAAAGAACCAAAAAGGAGCCTGAGCCCCAGCTGATGACTTCTCTGCATTCTCCTACGGAACTGGTTCCCACCAGGGACTGGCATGCCTTTCAACGTCTGCACTGAAGGTCCAAGCCTAGGAGGAAAGCCTAGGCCAATACACCTTTCCCCAAGCTTTTATGCGTGCACCTACACCTAGCCTAGTGAATGCTTCTGGGAAGCCAGGGTTGTAGGGTTTGCGGGGTGGGGAATCATTTCTCATTATTCATAAACTCTATACCTGTGAACTCACTTGCTTGTTAAAATTTATTTCTAACACAAAATAACATACCTGGTGCTTGTAGAGATGTGATTACATAAAGGCAACAATGGGACCCAAGACCCAGGTTCCCAGCAGGAACTGGCAGGGCCTTCCTTTTGGGACTTTCCTCTCTGAAGAAGCACCCTACGCACTGTCTGTTTAGTACCATGTTTTCTGATGGTGATTTCCTTCACTAACCTCTAAGTTCCCAGAATGCTGTGCTGCACCTAACGGAGGAACACTGAGGGAGGCTTAGGGGAGCTTTGTTTGTGTTTGCTGATGCTCAGTTTTAACAGAACAATAGTAAACAAGGAGTAATCAAATAAAAAAAAGCCTGTGTGGCAGACCCAAGTACTGTGCCCACAGGCTCCCTCCTGGGCCTACATTTCCTGTGGGAACAATGGTTTCCCAAGAGCTAAACTGAGGGACAGAATAACCTTAAGTAAGAATAGAGGCACAAGAGTCAACTAACCACCCTGCTGGCAATCCCAGCACCAGGGAAACTGAGGCAGCAGGACAATGGTTGTTTAAAAAAAGAAAGAAAGAAAAAGAAATTCAACTATGACAGAATGCTGCCCGTCTCCATCACAAGGGTGTTCCTAAGGAGCCACCTAACTTACTTTCTCCTTACTCACGCCAATCTCTTCTGCCTTGCCATGCCCCAAAGCCACCAACTCAGTCAACTCCACTCCTTCGACAATCCTTCAACACCTGTGTCAAGAAGGTCATCCTGTCTGCTTCAAACAGGTGAGACTGCTGTGCTCAGGACCCCAGCCTTTATCCCATCTTCCTGTTCAAGTGCAGGGAGGGACTTGCTCCCTAGAGTAAACCCCCAAGGCCCTTGGGGTATCAGGACCCCATCTGCTCTTCTGCCCTCTCTAGGGCAGGGAGCAGATTAAAACAGAGACCAAACTGTTATTCAGTCTTAGGTGAACAAATTCTCACACATCCTTGGTGAAATTTAAGAACTGAGAAAATGAAGGAAATCCAGTTAAACCTAAAATAGCCTCAGCAAGAACAGGAGCCGGAGGAACCTCTGCCCTGCCCTGCCACACAGCAGTAATATGTATCAGAAACTTTTCATTTGGGAGTTCCAGGGTTGGCTCTTACAGACCCGCATAAGCACAAACAAGCCAGAGAAGAAGACATGGACGGCTGTTCATTCAAGAACAACATAGTTCATGATGTCAGGAGGTGGGGACAGGCTACCGTTATGCAGATTGTAGCTTCAAATTCACCATCCTCCTGCTTTAGAGGTGTAGATGCCCATTCAATTGACATCAACAGGCAAGCAGTGAACCAAAGCAATTCCATGGGACAAGTGTTAGTCAACCTATGCTTTCCAGAGCCAGGTTCCTCCCGGCCTTCAATGACTCAGTGCCAACACCCTGTGGTTGTCACTAACAGCCAATGCAACACATTTCCCTTGTCGCCACCACCATATGTTCCCTATGCACATGCCCCATACTCCCACAAAGCTGGCACCATCATGGTCTGGTCTGTCATTGTCTGTTTTCCAGCCCCTCTCAGAGGCAGACATTTTGTGCCCCCTTCCCAATGAATCTCTCGCATTGAGGTCTGTTGGTGGTGTGACTTTTACAACATTCCTTGGCCTAGATGGACAAGATACACTTTCACCACAAGATCTTTCAACAATACCCAAATGGTAAAAAAGTAAATGTGTGTGTGTATATATATATATATGTCACAGAAGCAAGTGGCGGATTATGCACAATGTAACATTTACATGTAGAGGAGAAAAATGTCTATATACAATTCGATGTGCAGAGTAGGCACCATGATGCAAGCAGTAAGTGATAAGGGTGCTCTCTGGGCTTTGACAAGAGGGAGAGGGGACAGAGACCAGTACTCTAAGACTCTGAAATTGTTACAAAGGGCAAACAGCTCTTATAATGAAAAATCTACAATAAGTAAAATAAACTTCCGAAGAAAAACAAGAGTCGGGCTAGGTATGTAGCTTGGTAATAAACTGGTTGCTTAGTGATGTGTGAAGCTCTGGGTTCCCTCTTCAGAACCACAAAGCCATAAACACAGGAGTTAGCATGCCCCCCACCCCCACTGTCCCCGCCAACTCATTTTCTTCACAGATAAATCTCTTTAAAGCAATTTGGATTGGCTGAATCTTCAGACTCAATCCACTCTGCAGATCCTCCCCATAAACACTCAGGTCAAGGACACCATGGCTTCATCTCTCACAACAACACCCACCACAGCTGCTGTTCCCTCCCAAGATCCTGATCCAGTCTACAGATAGTCAGTCAGCACTAGGCACATGGTGTAGGCCTGGGGTGTGCCCCAGGTAGCTAGTTACTGCTCCCTGTGATCACCATACACAGTCAGTGCATTCTATTTGCTTCAAGCTTCGTACAAGCATGGTCACTAAAATAGCTCTACAATAACTAAAACTACATCTTACTCAAAAGACCTATCCATAACCCTGGTTCAAAGGAAGGAGAAATGAGGCTACCACAGGAGGAAAAAGAAAATTTAAGTGTTTTCGATTAGATAATGGACACATTGTATGTGTATGCATAATATTTGGCTTATTTTTTTATTGAAATATTCACAGAGACATTCTAAAATACTAAAAGTATGTATGTATGTATGTATGTATATATGTGTATGTGTGTATACATATATATTTGCTGCTCAGTTCCTTTTGTCAAGGAATACACAATATGGCAAAGGCTATAGAATCAGACAGACATCATTTCAAGCCCCAGGCCTACCACCCTGAGACATAATATGGAACGCATGCTAAGCTTTTTACTTGCTAAGCATGTAAGTGCCGCACAGGAAGTAGGCTCGCAGCCAAGGGTATTTTTTTCTCATCATTAAGGTCCCATGGCCATCATTTTCCTTTCCAAACAAAGAGAAGGCAAAGCTCACCTCGGCCACGGTGAGGACACAGTACACTGCCTGATGCTCAGGGTCCACGCCTTCTAGCTTCATGCCAACTTTGAACCCGTTTTTGTTGTACGGAAAGGACTGGTGCTGCAATGCAAAGTGACAGCAACATGACATCATCAACAGGACCAGCGCCAACTGTGAACGATCGCCATGCCTACAGATCCTTAGGGCTTGGGATGCAATGCGCAGCCCTGCTCTTTTATACGCAGTGCTTCTAGGACTCATACCTCTTTGAAAAGCTTCGCAGGCACTGCCACAGCTTTCTCCTCCTCCAGGTAGGACGCCCAGCACCAAGTTTTCTTGCCTTTAGGAGGCAAACCTGAAAGACAGGAAACCAAATGATGGACTTTCCAAAGCTAAGAAATGAATGAACTGTTTCAGGATGTATCTCTCTCTCTCTCTCTCTCTCTCTCTCTCTCTCTCTCTCTCTCTCTCTCTCTCTCTCTCTCTCTCTCCCACAACCACAATTTCTGGCTCTTCCCTTTCCAGGGCTGACACTTCTCTCTTTCTCTGGTCCCTCTTCCAGAGAAACAAGAAGTGGGAAGTGAACTGTGGTATAAATATCTGTCCGATGAAACAGAAGAAAGTCAAAGAACTTGCAATACATGAGAGGTCCAGCAGGAGTGCCAGAGAAGCTACGGGAAGTAAAAATCTTACAGAAACAATATGTTCAAGCGTGTTGTTTGTTCTGATGGCATCTAGATGTAGAAGGCTGAGAACAGGATAGCGACTGGGTGCTTAGCAAATATCTGCTGATGCTTTGAAGTGAAAAGGAAAATCGATGTGGTGAAAGTCACATTCACGGAGTACAAAGAAAATGCATATGTGATATGAACCCGAAGGCTTTGGATTAAACGTCACAAAGTGCTGGGACGAAGGAAAGGTTGCCGCGGGTTGACCAGCAGCACTGCAAGCATTTGTGAATCAACTGGGATGTGCAAAGCACGTTAGAAGTTCACAAAGGAAGGAAAGCTGAGCTTTTGGGGGAGGGGGTGCCGACTGAAAGGACAAGGTCTCCAAGATGGTTTGGAGCTTCGCCTTGAGCAGGTATGAAGAGGAAAGAAGAGAAAGGCTGAGGAAGAGGCCATTTCATGAGAAGTAACCAGCAGGTTTAATTTACTCCCTTCACCACACAAACAAACAAACCTTCTCAAAAGACACAGGAGGTCTGCTGTGAGGTAGAGACAGGTGGGAAGCTCTCCAACTCCTTCTGGGAGCTTAATGGAGAACCAGCAAGAAGTGCCTCCAAGCACAGCGAAGGAATGCCTGGGTCACTGTGTTCACAGCCCTGACATGGAAGAGTAGACATGTGTAGGTTGGTAGCTGGCCTGTACAGATTAAGGTGACCTCAACTGACCTCATTAAAGGCCTGGCCAGGCAGGTGCATTGGGCTATGTGGAGTAAAGCTAAGAGGAGCTTATGTGGGGAGACGCAAGGTTCCCCCCCAAAAGGAGAGAGTTTATTCAACCAAACAGCAAGAAAGAAGGTCCGAGAACTGGATTCCCCAAGAGAGTAAGAGGTGACTTTAAGGAGAAAGGGGGTAGGGGGACCACGTGGGGAGGGTGTGCTTTGAAAGAGCATGGTAAGACATCTAACATCTTGGAAAATAAGCAAGAACACGGGTTTTGGCAAAGGGGTAGAAAAGCAGGAGCTGCCGTCTAGATGGATATGCCAGTAAATAAAAGAAGTTATTCCATACACGTGTGGTCATTAGCTAGCTCTCTTTTCTACGCTGCTGCCCCCTCCCCCACCAAGCCTTCGTGTATGTTGGGAAAATAGCATCAAAGGGAAACTCCAGGGAGTATTTCGACAGTGTGGAGAGCACTAAAGAAACTGCTCTGACAAAGTACATCCACTGCCCCTGAGTAGACAGAACTTTGACGTCACCATCAGCTCACCCTGCTTTAAGACAGTTGAATCCCCGCGTCTTTTTCTTCTGGCTCTCTGCGAACCGCGCAGGATCCTTCCATCTTGTTTGTTCTCCTACAACAAGAAAGGGAAGTTTTGACTTCACAAGTTCATGAAATTGGTCTGGAGGAAAACTTAGAGGTCTGTCAATGGCTTTTAGCTACTGAACTTTGTTTCAGTTTCACTTCCTAACACTTGAAGCAATGATGCTGGTGTTGAATTAAGGCATCCATCACGTAGCCCTGTGACTTGTGTCAGGCTGCTCCTCAGACATTGGTGGTCCCTTTCGAAGGCTGTCTGCTGGGGTCTACAGCCAGTCAACCTCTGCTCCTCTCTGGCCCGTAGGTTTTAAGGGCATTTCTGTGTGTGGCGATGGGTATGAAGGACATGGAGTGATATCGAGCTCAGAGGACAGCCCTGGGTGTCATTCCTCAAGCTCTTTTTCCAACTTCCTGTGAGACAGGGTCTCCTAGCGGCTGCCTTCAGGTCAGTGAGCTCCAAGGGCCCTCATGTCTCCACGTGCTCAGGACTAGGATTAGAAGCAGATGCTAGTGATCCTAGTCATCCCCCCCCCACCCTCACCCCCACCCCCACAGGGTTTTTCTGTGTTAGCCTTGGCTGTCGTGGACTCACTTTGTAGACCAGGCTGGCCTCGAACTCAGCGACCACCTGCCTCTGCCTCTGCCTCTGTCTCCCTGAGTGCTGGAATTAAAGGCATGCGCCACTGCACCTGGCTGAGCCTAGCCTTTTATACAGGCTCTGGACATCTGAACTCAAGTCCTTATGTTCACAAGACAAGCATTTTACTGACAGCCATCTCCCCAGAATAATCTCACTGTCACCTCTAGCATCCTTTCCCTGAGCCCTATATCTGTGTGTGGCTACTTAATGATTTTCAGATGTGTAGGTAACAAGTATAACAAACTCTGTACACCCAAAGGCCTGCTGGACTTTCCTCCTTCCGCCCTTGCCTTCATATTCCAGGTATTTGCTCAATCCAGACATCAATGATTCATGATATTTCCCTGAGTCTTCCCTTTTCTTGTATATCCTTGCAACCCCGCCTAACTCTAACAACAATCACCTAGCTTCTATGTTGCATGGCCTTCTCACCTAGCACACGGTAAGCATATCTAACTGGTTTTCTTGACTCTACTCTTGCATATGCAAATGAAAGCAACCTGGCCATGCCATGAACCAATCAAGCCACAGCATCCCGCTGCCTTGAACTTCCCAGTGTCTTCCCACTACACTCAGGAAGCCATAAAGTTGACCTGACCCAAATCACACTGACCTCAGCTTCCTCACTCTGCCCTAATCCTCCATGTACCTCAGTGGCTTTTGTGTATCCGCTCAACAAAATGCGCCACAACTGCTCTCGCTTTACATGTTCTCTCTCAGATGTCGTGTCTTGCAGAGAGCTAAACGCACACTGCTGGCTCCTCCTTACCCTTTGCATCTCAGTGCTCCTGTCTTTTTTTTTTTTTTCAGCCCTCCCCAAATACCCAACTTAAGCTAGTCAGCCAATCCTGATGCTCTCACCACTTAAAATGCCAACATAGCACCAGGGATAAACTGCTATCTCTCTCGTCCTCTCTGCTTGCTTGTCATGCATCCTTAGCCAGAACACAATGCCTTCAGGAAGAAGGACCTTATTCCAGCTACAAGTCTTACTCATGCCCGTATTCCCAGTCCATGGAACAGCATCTAGCAGATAACAACTGCTCAATACTGATCTTAGTTAAGATGCTTCAGAACCTCAAAGTTCTCTGAGCCTGTAAAACTACCAATATACCTACTTCAGGGTGAAAGCAGTGATGTTTCAGTTAGCACGTTCTGAATTTTTTTTTCCCCCCCTCCAAGATACACTTCATAGCTACATGTCATTTGCTCGCCACTCACATAGTTTATGTGATCTATCTGCAATTACCAAAATGGGACTGGCATTTGGCTGGTAAGAGAATTTGAAATTCATCCACAAAACATAAGGTTTGATTGTTACCTCTCGTCCCAGTAATCAATTCCAGGATGTCCAGCTTCTGAATCCTGAAGGGCGGATACTGATGCACATTGTTCTTATTTTCAGATGGTGATAATAAGGGATACAGTGGGAGGGAATCTCCCGGCGGAAGTGCTCCCTGCACTAGCACCACCTAACTCATTCAAGCAACGGACTCCAGGACAGACCTGAAGACTAGAGGGCAGCACAAGAAGCCTGTCCATGCTTCTGAAAGGGTACATCAGGGCTACTAACCATTTCATCATCTCTCTCTTCTCCATCCTCCTTGGAGTCAGCTTTCAGGGATAACTTTGGTTTTTTCTTCCGGCTACACTTGGGATCCTCTTCTTCATCTTCGCCTCCATCTCTTTCTTCTTTCTGATCTCTGTTGTGTTTATAACCCCAAGAGAGTGACAGGAAAGAATACCTATCAAACATCTACATGTTGATTATTGATACAGAAATTACTTTAAAAAATTACTCTGCAACAGAAACATTTAATTACAAAGAGAAGTCCACAGGCGTTAGGATAGCGTACATACAGGGGACATTTAAAATCATGTTTTATAGATCTATGTAGGTAGAAACTGGAAATTATTTCATATACTAATTTCAAAAGGAAGCTAGCAATATATATGACATGGATTCTAATGAGTTTATAAATACTTGTCTGCCATAATAATAAGATAATTAATTACTTAGAGATATATGTTTCCAGGGCAATTTGAAACCAAGATCTTAGCAATTTTAAGATTGGCAAGTCTAGTAGAAAAGACCGATTATAAATTTGTAAAGAATCAGTTTGCTAATACAAAATACTAGCAATGTCTATACTGATTGTGATATATGGGACTTTCCACTAAAATACAAGTCAAGAGGCCAGAGAGATGGTGCAGTGGCTAAGAGCACTGGCTGCTCTTGCAGACAACCTAGGTTTAATTCCCAGCAACTCAGGTGGCTCACAACTGCCTATAACTACAGTTCCAAGAGAAATGCATGTGGTGCATAGACATATATGTAGGCAAAACATCCATACACATAAAAGCTTTTAAAAATTAAATAAAATTTTAAAAATTAATGTCAAGTCATTTATTTTGTCTTATATTTATTATATTCAAGAAATGCATTTTTTTCCCTTCTAACTAAGCTGCATTTTGATACCTAGTCCCCAGATGGGTAGGTTGCACATCACTTACTGTATGTCCACTGTAGTTATCCTATGAGGGTTTATTACATCATCTACTATGGACATTTCCAAGGAGTAGGCTGCCCATGTTATCGGGGGGACCTTTGTTCCTTATGTGTTGTTTTAACAGAGTTAGCTAAGGACTCAGAAAATATAAGCAAGCGTGTTGTCATAAATATCAGTATGACGCAAACGTGTGCATAGGTCAGAGATATCTGAGCACTCTTCATTGGAAGCAATCAAATGAATGGTAACAGTGACCAACTTCAGAGACAGAATAGGTCTCCTGTAATGGACCAGGTATGGCAGAAGGCACTTCGTCCAGCGGAGGGGTCAAGAGCCATCTGTTACCAGAGAGAAAGTTTAAAATGCAGGTACGAGAGGGGAACATTTAGTCTCCTCAGATGGTATGACCTGGGCATCTCTGGCCCATTTCATGGACAGAACGGAAAGGAACCTACTTGTCTTTGACGTGCCGAGCGCAGTTCTGACTGCAGTACTTTCCTCCAGAGAGACACTCGTCTCCGTTGCCGTACTGGCAACAGTTCTCACAAAACTGAAGCCCATCTACTTTTGTTTGATCCTTCAACCTAAATGGTACCCCAGGCTTCTCTGGAAAGACTAGAATATGGAAGAAGAAAAAAAAGAAGAAGAAAAAGAAATTAAAACCATGTCAGAAGGCACTCCAAAGCATACTTAAAATGTTCTACTAATTTTGTTAGCAACACAAGAAAGAATGTTTGTTGAATGAACCAGTGATTGGATTATAAACTTGGGGGTTAGGGGCTAAGTTTAGCAGGAAATCAGTTCTATTAAACAAGCAAACAAACAAAAAACCAAAAAACAAAAAACTTGAAAAAGAGCCAGGTGTGGAGGTTCTCATCTTTAATTCCAGCCTTTGGGAGGCAAAGGCAGGCAGATTTCTATGAGTTTGCAGCATGCTTAGCCTACATAGTGAGACCCTATCTCAAGAGCAACAAATCTCTAAAAAAGATAAACAGAAAATTCACATGAGACCTTGGTTTTCTCTACAGAGTTCAAAATAGGATGAAAAGAACTGAAATTAGGTACTGAATTCCAGATAATACTATTGATCTAGCAGTCCCAATCTATAGGTGAATAAAAAAGGTAATGTATTTTACTTCATGCTTATAACATTTTGATGAGTGATTTTATTTATTTATTTATTTTTGGTTTTTTGAGACAGGGTTTCTCTGTGTAGCTTTGGCTTTCCTGGAGTCTTTGTAGACTAGGCTAGCCTTGAACTCACAGTGATTCCCTTGCCTTTGCCTTCGAGTGCTGGGATTAAAGGCGTGTGCCACCACTGTCTGGCTGATGAGTGATTTTTATTTAATTGACTAAATGAAAATATGTAATTTTTATTTATTTATTTATTTAGGGTTTTTTTGGGGGGCAGGGCAGGGTTTCTCTGTGTAGCCTTGGCTGTCCTGGAACTCACTCTGTAGATCAGGCTCGCTCAAAGATTCCCCTGTCTCTGCCTCCCAAGCACTGGGATTAAAGGCGTGTGCCACCACTGCCCAGTGTAACATGTAATTTTGATGTAATTGATCTCCTGGATCATAATTACCCAAATCATTTAGGTACTCGCATTTCCTTCTGCCTGAATCATTCAGCAAACACTTATTAGGCACCAATTTATGCTGGACACTGATTGTGTCAGTGCAGACCTCACCCAAGCCAGCTTACAGTCTAGGAGAGAAGCCATACAAGAAAGAAACCCAGTGCTTAGAGTCGGGTGAGAGATGCATGCAGTCACAGAAGTGCAAGCCAGTCCTGGGACTGCAGAGGAAGAAGTGATTCATTCAGCCAGGGTCAGGTCAGGAAGGAGTGTCTGACACAGCACCTCAACAGGGTTTTCAAGACCAAAGAAAAATAGACAAAGAAAGAAATGGCATTTAAATCAGAAGACAACCAACCAACAAAACAGAACACAGAGCATGAACAAAGGCATGAAGCAGAGACACAGGATGATCTGGAAAGATGGCATGGAGGTCCATGCCGCTTGCAGGACCAGAGAACAGCACACAGAGAAAGAGACAGTGTTAGGAGACAAAGCAAGCCAGGTGGGTGCAAGTCACCAGGGTCTCTGACGGCTTTGCTAGGCCACCAAAGGCAAAGAGAAACGAGCCAAGTAGCAGGTGAGCAGTCTACACAAGTCCCACTGACTTCAGAGTGCAGGATAAATTGGAAAGGGGTGAGTTAGAAGCGGGGGCGGTGCGGGGTGCGGTTACTTAGGAGACTTCTGCCGTAGTTTCAGTGAGAGTTAATTAATAGGAAAGGCCAGATCTCAGACTTATTTAGGGAATGGAAAATCAAAATCAAGAGCATTAGGGAATAGGGGACGGGAGGAAAGGCTCAGGATGACTGACTCCTAGATGCCTTGATGATGCACCAGGTAGATGGTGCTGTAGGCAACCGAAATGTGGGTTACAGAGAAAAGAGCAGGGTTAGGGGAAGGGAGGAAGAAAAAAAGGAAATGAATTGCATTTCAGACATGTGGAGTTTGAGGTACCTGTGGGACATCCGGGTGGAGATGTCCAGTAGGCAGGTGGAAATACGGGCCTGGAGCTCGGGGGAGAGGTCGGGGCTGAAGATAGATTTTTGGAGTCATCAGCATATATGTGTTAGTTACAACCATTGGAGTAGATGAGAACAAAAAAGTGCCAGGTTTTTTTTTTTGGGGGGGGCTAAATCACCTAACACAGCCATTAGCAACTTGGGTTTACTTGATAATTTGCAGCTATCTTTGCACTATTACAGATCTGGCATTAGAAATAATAAGACAGTTTTTAATTATTTTAAAATATAGAAGCTTGATGCTGTCTGTTTCATTACAAAAAGCAAAAACCGTATGTAGGGATATGAGACACAAAAGCAATCCAGGGCTTTTAAAGTCTGGCCTGCTATAAAAGTCTGACTTCAGAGCACCCAGTAAGAAGAAACAATCGGCGGGTGGGTGGGCCCTTACCCTCTTGCGCAGTCGGGACCATCCAAGTGGTGGTGGCCGTGGCTTTCTTAACACTTTCCATGTCGCTTTCATCTGTGATGACTTCCAAAGCGCCGAACTCATTCACCCGAAACTGGCAACAACATGGGGAGACAAAGCAGAAATTTACAACAAAACTCCTTGGGGCGTTATTTATTTCACGGCTGACACATGGACTTTAAGCAAATTAATCACGTTCCAAGAGTTGGACAATCATGTCTTGGATGAACTTTTTAAAAACAACAAGCCCTTTCGCTTTATGAACTTTGGACTGAGGAAAAGGAGAACGAGGCAGCAGGTTGGTGTCATCACATCTGTGCATGTACAAAGTGGCCCGGTACTTCTACTTGGCATCTCAGACACATGTTTACTAAGATTTTTATTTATTTAATAGTATTATTTATTTAGCAAAGCCACTAAAGGGAAATTCTCTTTTCCCCCCGCCCAAGAAATAGATTCATCTCACTAAAGCTGACCTAGTCCACAGAGAAGGACATAACGGCCTGTCACCTTTCTCCTTATAGCCCAAGATGAAAATGCATACACCATGAGCTGTTTCCTCGCCGGTGCCACAACTTCCATTTTCTTCTATCACTCTCAGAAATTCTCCAACTGAACAACTCTACGGCACTTGCCATCTCGCCACCGAAGAGGACGGGCCCTCTAACGTCATGGCACGCTCATCCCTGGCCCGACAAGCTTCCTCTCACTCTGTCCACTTGCACTTGTGTTGAAGGCTGACACGCAGCCTCTGTACCATGGCAGGGACCCTGCTCTCCCGGAGTCTGGGAGTCAAGAATTCATGGACCGAAGAGTTTTCTTCACTCGCTGTAGTCACCAGAAGACAGAACGACAGCCAGGAGCCACAGGTGCTAGCAGGAGATGAAGGGGTGGGAAGCTCAACCATGAAAGGATGATAAAACGCCTCAGATCGTTTACTCCATCACATATACTCCCCACACTCACTGTCTGAGACTATCGAATACTTTCTAGACAGAATGACTTGGAATAGTTCAGGAATTCGAGAACGTTCTCTCCCTATTATGTATTTTGGATACAAATTCACAGGCAATGCGTGTAGCGTAACTAGTCTCCGTGTCAGTTTAGAAAATGATAAAAGTTAATATCATGGACAAGAACTAAAAAATAACAACTTAAAAAAACCCTTAAAGTTTAAAAAAAAGAAAAAAGAAAAGAGAATGAACAACTCTTCAAAATAAGGCTGACAGTACCATCTACTGGGCAAGAGTGGATAAAACAAGCTGCCATTATCATTATTAAATGAGATTAAAGAATGTGATGCAAAAATCAATTGAGCTCAGATCTTCTTTTAAATAGGCGCAAGTGATTCACTTAGGATGAGTAATTCTGCTTTCACTCCTCACTAGCCTCACTAATGCATTCTTATTTGACCAATGTAGGAAGTGAGAAACAGCATGAGGCATTTAGAAGCAGACAGAAAGTTGCCTAATGGCTGCTAGGCTGCAAAGCAGCCTGCATCCTACACACCCCAGAAGGGACAACAGAGAGAGCACCTCTGGGTGACAAGTGCAGGCCTGACACTTTTGGAAGGGTTCGGCTCAAGTGCTGTTAAAGTTAAAAGGTAGCGTCTCTACCAACGCATTCAGTCCTAACTGTCTTCTGCTGACATCCAGGCCTCAGTCGACAGTCTCGAGACAAACTAGACATGCAGCGTCACTTGGGGACACAGTGAACAGCCCAAAGCCAGACACCAAGGAAGGACTTTAAGGACTGATGCCCACGACAGGTGTAAGATGAAGCTATGTGCACACACTTGCGAGCTGGGCGTCAGGCTTCACCACGCCCTCAGAGGCATTCAGAGCCCATCACTCTCCCTACAGTCCCTCAGCTCAGGGTTCAAAGCCCTCAAAGTGCATTCAGAGTATCTGTCCCATTCTACGCAAAAAGATAAGACTCAACACCAGGCTTTGGAATGACATTAAAATTTCTCAGCTGAAAATACAGAATTATAAACTTTAAAAAAGCAATTCATTAAGTGAGACAAATATAAAGCTGGCCTGGCATTGTTTTCTACATATGAATACATCAGGTCAGTAATTAAAGAATTAGTCCTCAGACATCTGTAGGGTGGTGACGTTTTTGTTTATCTGGCTTAGCCTGAGTCACCTTTAATTGACAACTCTGCTCTTTATTTTTGCTCGTAGGGGCAGGAGCCCTTTTCCCGCTTTGGGGGGTCTCTTTAGTAATAGGTCACAAAAAGACTCTATTGAGGTCCTAATTCCCATTTTGTTACTGAAATGCTGAAAGCTAAATCCCAATAATCAATGTGTTCTAAAGGGGAAGGTGTTTGGTCACTAAACTGTTTTACACATTAATAGTGACAAGGCAAAGCCATGCATTAAAAAGAGGCTGCTGGATGTTGCAGCTGGCTTCTGCCTTGCTGCTGAAGGTCCTGCCCTCTGATAAGGTGCTAGAGAAGATGTTGTCGCCCTCAGGCGAGCACCTGCATTTTACTGAGGGACGACGCCACAGACTAACTCTCTCTGGAGAAATATTTCAGATGCCATTCGAAATTCAGGTAAGGAAAGTACTCAGGACTTAGTCAGCGGCTCTGCCATGGCAAACCCAGAGGCCTCACTCTACTAAAGCTTATATGCATTTTCAAAGAACAAAATTAGGAAAAACCTCTTAAGCTAGTTTGGGCTTGGTAGTGAGCACGGCCTTTCTGACCTTTCCGAGAGGAGCAGTGGCCACTTGCTATCTCTTGAACACTTTGCCAGGGTTTTCAGTGACCACGCCTCTGAAAACCTGGCTCCTGCTCCCTCCCCCAGCACCTTCCCAGAAGCCTTCACAGAGAGCATTTTCAGCTCAGAGAGTACCTGAGTTTTTAAAGGTTTCCAGGTCCCTCCAACTGAAGGAAGTTTCCACCTCTCCCTCTGTTGATTTGGACATGCCCTGTCTTATGCAGCAGTGTGCCAGGGTTAAGAGAATCACCATAGCAGTCTCCTCAGCTCCAGAGCTGCAATAACTAACTAACTAACTAACTATAGACAGAAGGAGCTAAGTGAAAGGACAAAATACATAACTCTCAAAGGGTTAATTTCCTATTTCTCTCACTTCTTCACCCAAAAAGATGTTTGTGCTTTATTTCAAAGAACTATGGTTAATTAGCCCAGGTTTTTTTTTTTTTTTTTTTTTTTTTTTTTTTTTTTAAAGGGCAGAGCATATGACAAGTGCTCTGGTGACAAGGACAGAAAAATGTGCGCAAGATAGGAGATGGGGCGGAAACAAAAAGGCACTGAGGCAAAAGGACATGAGGCCAGAGAAAAATGGGTACAAAAACAAAAACAAAAACAAAAACAAAAACCCTTCAGGGGCTCAAACACAGAACACTCCAGGAACTCCAACTTGGCTATGAAGGTCATCGGCAACTGCTCAATAAGTCTAACCAAGAAAATGGCAATGCCGTTAGTCAGTGACCACGAGGCTGTTAGAAGAGAGAGCTCTTGCAGGTGGCAAAGTCTACAGAATGTAAAACCTGTTCCCACAATGGGAAGTTAATCCATCCGTAGGAGGCCAACCTGTATCAGCTAGATGAAGTTCAGCTGGAAGGACTTAGGTACCAACTGTTAGGAAACTCATGTGCCTCTAAACAGACGCAAACCATGAAAAAGCAGCAGCCTGGGCAACGCAAAATACCCAGCATGACATGAGGAAGCAAAGTTAATGAATTATTCCAAGTGTTAATATTTTAGTTTACTAAAAACCTAAATTTTCCAACCTCTCAAACAACCGAGATTTTGGTGTAAGAAATGCTACATAATATAATCAATGAGATGGTATTGTGTGACAAAACTTTTCCTGGGGAGTCACAACACATGTATGTGTCTATTCAGCCGAGAGAGGGAGCCCACGACAGACCAAAGCACAGCTACTACCGCAGCTCAAGCTGGTGAGCACATTAAAAAAAACTGGGGTTACTTACAAGAACAAAAAGGTTTCAAAGACAGCTGAATCCCCAAAGCCCACCCATCACAAGCGACAAGCTCACAAGACCGGGAACCTGGAGCATACTGCACAGCCTGCGGGCAGCTCAGCAGGTTGGAGAGTGCACTTTCCTGGTGCCTCAGTTGGTCTAAATATCTTCCAGGCAGCTCTGGGGCTTCTGATTCTTCCAAGAAGCTCCGCTTGTCTTGATTTTTTGCAGCTCAGCTGGCATGGGAGTCTTCTCTGCAGCCTGACATTCCTCTACTGCGAGGGACTCTCAGCTTTTACTGCTCACTCCGGCAGGGAGGGAACCTAGTGAATCTGTTTGGTTTCAGGGACTTCCTGAAGCTATTTTAAGTTGTTTGTTTGTTTGTTTTGCTTAAGGAGCAGGGTGGATTGTTTAAGTCTCAGCGGAAACTGTTACACAACAGATAGACTACGAATCTCACATTAAAAGGGTTATAAATAATATATCTTGTGTGTGTAAGAGACACAGAAAGACAGAGAGGTGTATATGTGTGCACACACATGCTGGCGTGCACACCATCCATACACTACAGAGGCAAGGAGAAGGTTTATGTTCTGAACTGTCACTCTCCACTTTATCATTTCCTTGAGAAAGGCTCTCTCTAAACCTAAAGTTACACTGATGGCCAGAAAGTTTCAGAAATCCTCCTGCCTCTGCCCTCTCCTCCAACTGGCCTCTTTGTACACGGGTACTGTGGGGACGGATTTAGTTCCTCTGTGCTCTTCCACTAAGTCAACACCCCGTTCTTCAAATTATTTGCTAAAGTAAGGTATCAAACTGTCTACCACCCATGAAGTCGATTGGACACAAGGCAATTACCCCAGTAATTACATGAATATAAAAGTCATGTCAAATAACCCTGACTGTAATACCCTAAATGACTTAATTACCTGATTATCTTAATAAAAATAATAGGGTAATTTCTAAAATCCATTGCTTAGAAAACTTTAAAGCAATCCAGATTTCTCAGGTATGGGAACACCACTTTATGACCAAAAACTAACTACAAGAAAGTTATAAATATTATCATGTACCTGACATCTAAAAAGCATTATAGAGTGGGAATGCACAAAAATGATCATATGAAATAAGAGAAAAAGACAGTTTTCCTAATATATTGCAAAGTCAGAAAATGCACAACTGAAGTATTAGTTTGCATTCTTTTGTCAACTATCATCCCCTTTTACAGATGTGAGTCTTATGGATCCTAAAAACCCGAATTTTTTTTTCCAGATAAAGCTTCCAACTTGTAAGGATTTTAAAGAAACATTCATAAGATTTATTTGATTACTAATCATGTGTATGTTGCCAGAGTGGAAGAGGGGGCTGTGAGTGCAAGTATCCTTAGGATCCAGAGGATCCCCTGGAACTGGCTCTACAGGTAGTTGTGGGCCGCCAGCCACACTGCAGTCCCCTGCAAAAGCAGAACTCACTCTAACTGCTGACCCTCCTCACCAGTCCCTGAGGTTAAACAACTTGACAGTGTTCCCATGGCTAACCTATAGTTGACATTATCAGAGCTTGAGAAACAGGTTTTTGTTGCTGTTGTTCAAAAAAATCTCAGCCTTCTATGTCCATCATACGTCATGCAGACAGCACTTGAAGAATGTCAGAGCAATTCAATTCCTAGTCGTTCTTGTATTTACTTACTTTACTGCAGAGCTATCTTGACCCAGAAGAATTAATTGATTCCATGAATTGTCATCACACAACAGTAAAACTGAAAACATTTATTCTTTTTGATAATTTTAAGTGGATACATAATATGCATGCATGCTTATGAGCACCATATGCTATTTCCATACACATATATTATACATAATGTTCAGATGGGGGACTAGCAAGCCTACCTCCCCAGACATTTCATTTCTACATGTTAAGAACCTTTGAACTATTTTTTAGTTATTTTAAAGGACACCATTTATTACTTTAGACTCTAATTACCCTATATTATAAAAGAATACCAGAATTAAATGCCTCTAACTATATTTTGGTACCCATTTAAAAAAGAATAGTTTCTCCAAATTTCACTAAGCCTCTCTGCAGTAGTTTGTTTCCTTGAACTAGCACACTGGCACTTTGACTTATAGTAAACTTAAGTCAACCGAATCTCAAACATTTCTCCAACAGCAGCAGGTGTTTAAATTGTACCCTTGAGGAAAAGAGAGGGCGGGAACTTGGCTAAGATATCTGTCAAGTAGCCATCCCAAGGATTAGATTTCAAGAAGCCTAAGTTAGGAGCAAAAATTTTCTATTTGAGGCAGCACAGAACATCAAGTATTGTAGAGATCGGCCAAGTGACAGCCTGTTAGAGAGACAGGAAGTCCAAACATCTGAATGACAGAGTACAAACACAGAGTCTAAAAGGCCACAGGCTACAGATAGGTTCAAGGTCCCAGAGACAGGATCACAGCAAAACCAAATTAGAAATGCAGGTGGACACTTGCACAACGGTCTCTCATGGAGCAGCAGAGGTGGTCCTGATGTGGGATCATTAGGGTAGGAGACACACAGTGGGCTAGCACATATACAGTGGATAGACTGAACCCTACAGAGAGTGCAGGCACACAGTGGGCTAGCACATATACAATGAACAAAGTGAACCCCATGAATAGCACCCTTTATATAACAGTCTGACTTTCAAGAAGAGCCTGCTGTTGAACAAATGTTTGTACAAAAATTTATATTCATAATATAAATAATTGATATGCAGTGAATAGTCCTACTGACTCAAATTTTTCATATAATTTCAACCAGTTTCTATATAAGAAAACTAAGAACTGGGGAATGTGGTTATCCATTCAAAGCTACAAAGCCATTACTAAAATACCAAAAAAGCTAGACCTGGAAATGCTACGTGTGGCATTTCCATATATATTAGTCATCATCATAAGAGCCCCAAAACAGATAGATGACCCTCCTCAACACTATTGATTTATTTTCTCATACTAAGGACATCCTAAAAATATTCTTCAGTCCCCTAACCCAAGTGATGAAATCTGATAGTTCATCACTATTTCAAGTTACTTACAAATATGCTATAGTAGACAATATACTGTATAAAGCCAGAACACTATATTTAATGCCTTGAATTATTTCACGTATGTACTCACTGTAAAATAAGCTCACATGAGGATACACACAATAAATAAATAAATAAATAAATAAAATATATACTTAAAATATGATATATGTATATATTTAATATATTATATACATATACACATATGTCATGATATATGTATGATATACAATATATGTAATGATATATGAATCATTCATATGTATATGAATGACGAAGGAAGCCTACCTTTAAATCACTTCCTGGTAAGGTACCAACCCCATCCTTCCAGTCCATAACACTGAACACATCAAACTCTTGACCACTTGTGCTAGATGCAGACTCAGTCATGATTGATTTTTTTAACCTGGAAGAAGGGAAAGAGAGTGTAAATATTTCACATGCATCAACTTGATTTAGTGATCACTACTTCCCTTTCATTTAACTCCATTATTTTCTTGATTCATCTATCTAAAAACAGCGGCTTCAAAAGTACCAACGATGAGGCTGAGGTAGAGGCCCTGGAAGAGCCCTGGCTAGCAGGTCTGAGGGCCCTCCAAACCCTATGGATACTCCATTTCTGTTCTACTTTGTGGTGTCCAAAACTGCAGCCAAGCTATGAGAAGCATGCATTGTGTACCACTGAACTACACTACCTACCAGCTCTGCACATTTTCTCCTAAGCATACATACCTACAATAAAGTTTAATTTATAAACTAGACACTGCAAAAAGGTAAGAACAAGAGTCAGGGACTCGTCATGATTTTCTATCCTCGGTGAGAATTTTTACCTCCTCACTGAAACACTAGCCCCTCTTTGGCATATACAAGCCTCCGGCATCACTGCTCTTGCAGTTGGGCCAAGGTTAAGTACAATGAGGTTAACTTGAATACAAACATTGTGAACCTGGGCAGTCAATGTGGTACCTGAGATAGTCACCAAGCTCCTAAGTGGGAAGGCGGTAGCATATGCAGTATGGACTCACACTGGACCAGGGGGTGACTCAGTTCTCTTTTTGTTTGTTTGTTTTTGTTTTTCTTCAAGACAGGGTTTCTCTATCTTATCTTGGCTGCCCTGGACTCACTTTGTAGACCAGGCTGCCCTTGAACTCACTCACAGTGATTCACCTGCCTCTGTCTCCTGAGTGCCAGGATTACAGGCATGCGCCACCATGCCCGGCAATGACTAACCTCTAAGCAGAGTTAGGTAGGGCAGGCTAAGATCTCATGCTACTCAGGACATTTAAAATCCATGGATTGTTTGCTTCTGAAAAGTTCCATTTAATATTTGTGAGCAGCTGTTGACCAAGTAACTGAGCCCTCAGGTAACTATAATCTCAGAAAGTGGAACCAAAGATAAGGGAATTACAAAAAAAAATGTGAATTTAAAAGATACCACTTTGATAATTGGGAAACTGAGTCCATTATTTTAACCTATGAGTTACATGTCTGCTCTGCTAACACAACAAATCTGTGTGTGTGTGTGTGTGTGTGTGTGTATGTGTGATTATTTTCGGAAAGAAATCAAGTTTGCTTGACTCAGTTAAAACATCTACTATGACCCCAACAGCTTCCCATTAGCCAAGACCAAGCCAAGGATACAGAAAAGGGAGATTTACGTGGCTCATTGGAAAATGTTCTCCAAATGACTAAGGTATAATGTTACAACACTCAGCCCAAAAGAAGGACCCATTCCAACTCTCAGATCAATGAAGCTGAAAACACGGTGAAACCTCCCTCAGTCACAGGGATACAAACTGCACAGCAACCTTTAAGATCAACTACTCTTTGTGGAGTTTTGCTGCGACATCAAAGATTTCCACTATGACTGAGAGGCAAGCAAAACAGTCCTCTCTTTTCTAACCCTGAATCTACACGAAACCAGACTGTCTTCATACACTGCAGCCAAAACAACAGACTGAAATAGACTAAAGGCAGAAATGACTGTGAGAATCCAGCTATCTCTTGTAAAGACAGACATTAGAAAGATTTGCAGAAGTGTAAAACTACACCATCCTCCCTCATCTATTACTATTATTTATAGTTACTGTTATCCTTCATAAAAATTGTGTTTATGTATATTATCATACAGAGTTTCCTACCATTATTTTTTTATTAATTTATTCTTGTTACATCTCAATGGTTATCCCATCCCTTGTATCCTCCCACTCTTCCCTCCCTCCCATTTTCCCCTTATTCCCCTCCCCTATGACTGTTCCTGAGGGGGATTACCTCCCCCTGTACATGCTCATAGGGTATCAAGTCTCTTCTTGGTAATCTGCTGTCCTTCCTCTGAGTGCCACCAGGTCACCCCCTCCAGGGGACATGGTCAAATGTGAGGCACCAGAGTACGTGAGAAAATCATATCCCACTCTCCACTCAACTGTGGAGTATGTTCTGACCATTGGCTAGATCTGGGTAGGGACTACCATTATTTTTAAGTACTCAAATAATCTATTTTAACACAGTAATATCAGCATACATAGGATATTAGAAAAAAAAATACCTGCTTGAGTTTTCAATCATTAATGAGATTTGAGACAAAAAAAAAGTCTGAAAATCACTGCTGTCCAGAACAGTAATTTACTTCTCCCCATAAAGAAGAAAGAGGGAGGTGCTCATAAGCAGGAGGAGGAACTCATAGGCAGTGGGAGGAGCTCATAGGCAGTGGGAGGAGCTCATAGGCAGTGGGAGGAGCTCATAAGCAGGGGAAGGAGCTCATAAGCAGAGAGCTGAGCAAGGAAGGAACTTATATCAAAGCATATTGGTTACCAACACATGGTAACCAATCATAAGACAGCAACTTACAGATCACAATTAAACAAACAATTACTGGACAGAAGTATCAGAGGAATGCTGCTATTCTTTTTTTAAAGGTGGGATGATAGACAATAATACATATTTTTGTTTTGCTTTCTTTCTATCTTACATTTGTTTGTTTATTTATTTTGTGTATGTAATCTGTTGGGGCACAGACATGCCACAGTGCATATATGGAGATCATGTAGCAACTTACAGGGAGTCAGTTCTCTCCTTCCACCAAGTGGGTTCTGAGGGTTGACCTCAGGACACAAGATTTGATTGTACTGAGCTACCTCTGGCCTGTTTTTTTTATTTTGTTTTGTCTCATAATTATTCTGGCCTCGAACTCATAACCTTTATGTCTCCACTTCCTATGTGCTAGGATTCCCAGGTCTATTCCACCACACCAGGGAGTATGTTCTTCTTAACGGGGAGTTCTTCCTTATATTTCAGTGAAACAAACTAAAATGGACAGGTGAAAAGACATGTGAGAAATTTGTCTTAAAATAGTCAATGAAATCAAGTGGCCAAATAAAACTGGCATTATGCTAGGAACTGTCCAGATGTGGATGAGAGTTTTAGTGACTCAAGCTTAGAATTCTTTCAAGGTGTTTTGTTTTTTCTTTAGACAGAATCTTGCTATGTAATAAATTATCCAAAACTTGCAATGAAGCCCAGGCTGGCCTTGATTTTATCCTCCTGCCTCAGCCTCCCCATTGCTGAGACTACATGCTTGCACCACCATGCCAAGCTCAAAACTTTTCATGTTAATTTTTTAATATATGCCATATGCATTTCTCGACAGTAAGAACTCTATGCTTCTTTGAATGGGACTGTCTTCCTTTGAGAATTTCCAGATGTGGCAATATTCTTTCATCCCCTCATTGCTTTATATCAAATATCAACCAAAAGGCATTTCAGACTGTACGTGGTGAGTCACAAGAACCAGGTCTCACTATTACTTAATTCTCAGAACAGAAGCTAGGACATGAAGATCAGGGAGAATTATGTGAGGAAAAAATTTTTTTTCTTTAATTAAAGTTAACAATGAGTTAAGACTTTGTTGAGGGTTTCTACTGCTGTAATAAAACACCGAGCAGAAACAACCCAGGAAAAGGAGTGTTCACTTCGTCTCACAACTCTCAAGTCACACTCTGTCACGGAGGGAAGTCTGCACAGGACCGCAGAGGCAGGAACTGAAGCAGAGGCCTTGGAAGAGTGCTGCTTCCTGGTGTGCTCCTCACGGCCTGCTTTCTTATGCTACCTAGGACCACAGGCCTGGGGGTGATACAGCTCCAGCAGCAGCAATTGCTAATCATGAAAATTCTCTCCAAGCCATCTGATGATGACTTCTTAACTGAGGTCCCTCTTCTCAGATAACTTGTGTCACGTTGACAATCAAAACAAAACCAAAGGGGGCTGGAGAGATGGCTCAGCAGTTAAGAGCACTGACTGCTCTTCCAGAGGTCCTGAGTTCAACTCCCAGCAACCACATGGTGGCTCACAACCATCTATAATGTGATTTAATGAGCACTGTATACCAATAAATAAATATTTAAAGAAAAAAACAAAAAAACAAAAAACAAGCCAGGACAGACTTGTACTTAAATTGTGAATGAATCTCCCTCAGAACTGAGTTCACAATGGCAGTGGCTCCCTTTAAAGTCATAGAAGAGTTGTGTTTTCTGTGAAAGAACCTGGTCCCCTGCTGAGTAAACAGTATGTAATCAGGATGTTTGGCCTTCCCCTTCCTAAAAGCCATGCAAGTACAAACTTCACAACAATACAGCCCCCTGCATCTAGGAGAAATCTGAAAGCTGGCATTACGCCCGACAGCTGTGGTAACTAACTGTTCACTGTATGAAATGCCCGAGTGTGCTTCTGACTCATACAACATCAGTGTTACACACTGAACTCAGCCGGGAAGGACCCAGCAACACTAGGAAACACTCTCTCCAGCCATACCTTTCACTCCAGGGGCTGTGGATATGTTGTCTAAACTATTATGATAAAAGATATATATATATACATATATATTTTTTTTTTTTGGGTTTTTTTTCGAGACAGGGTTTCTCTGTGTAGCCTTGGCCATCCTGGACTCACTTTGTAGACCAGGCTGGCCTCGAACTCACAGTGATCCGCCTGCCTCTGCCTCCCGAGTGCTGGGATTAAAGGCGTGCCCCACCACGCCCGGCGTAAAAGATATTTTTACTACACCGCCTTCCCCATCATTTAATGTTGATGCTACTGGCTACTTTGTCACAAGAAGTCTGAATAGCTACAAGAGATTACCAGCTTTCCCACCCACCACCTACTAATCAGGAGGAGCAGCAGGCAAGAGGCTGTTAGGAAAAGCTGTTTACTTCATGACAGCAAGTCGTTCTTGTTTCATCCTCCCCGTGCACATGTGCACACAAAAACACAAGGCCTTCACTTCTTGTCCCTGAGATGAAAGTCCCCTTTGCAGCTCCAGGGAAGGCTTTGAGTATTTATTTGCTACCTGATACTATTCCTCAATTCTATGAGCAAGGCAAACCTTATCTACAGGGGACACAAATGCATACACACACACACACACACACACACACACACACACAGGACACAAATGCATACACACACACATACACACACACACACACAGGACACAAATGCATACGTACACACATACACACACACACACACACACAGGACACAAATGCATACACACACATACACACACACACACACATACACAGGACACAAATGCATACGTACACACATACACACACACACACACACACACACACAGGACACAAATGCATACGTACACACACACACACACACACACACAGGACACAAATGCATACGTACACACACACACACACACATAGAGAGAGAGAGAGAGAGAGAAACTACAAACAACATCTTCTTGTGCAAAAAAAAAAAAAAAAAAACAACGCCAGTCTCAGTCTCTTGGTAAACAATGCTGAGATTTCCTAAGGAAATATATAGAGGTACATCATGACCTGTGCTACCAGGAAAGATGCAGTATTTTCTCCCTAATCAGTTATTTCTCGTGCTTTCCAGCCACTAATGGAGCAGTTCAGGGGTTCAGAGGGCCAACAAATATACCAGTGAAGCTTTTGATCCCTAAAAGTATATATGACCTGGCTGACCGCGGCTATAATCGAGGGCCATTGTTGGGCAGCATGCCCTTGCCAGAGACTACTACAGACGTCTCATTAAAATTTGATGGCACTTGCTGAAGGAGGGGATTATTACTGCTGGCACCAATATTACACTTTGTACTCCCCAAGTCCCCTTTTGTAAAACAACCCATTTCAGCTTTTACTCACTTATATTACAACCTTCTTGACCTAAGTTTCTTATGGTAGGACGATGCAGCAAACTAAATGACATGTGGCCCTGCGTTCAGAATTCCCTCCCGACTCTCTCTGTTCTCTACCCCTTCCTTGTCTCCAAACCAAAGCTGTGCAACCTGACCCTCCCTTGAGATCCTCTGTCTGTTGAATGTACCACCTCAATTTCTCATGTAAACAAGTCTCTGGTAGCTCCCTGTAATAAACCTTTCCCACTAAATGCTAATAAAACTATTCTACTAGATGTTAATAAAACCAAATTTTTGTTTGTTTGTTTATTTTGGGAGTAATGTGTGTGCTAAGATTAAAACCAAGGCCACATACAGCACTTCTAGGTACGCAAATGCTGTCACCAGTTAGCATCTTTAGCAGGTGGGGGATTAGGGACTTGGGGTAGGGGTATGTGTGAGGTTGGGGTAGGGACAGGGTTTCTATGTATAGCCTTGGCTGTCCTGGACTTGCTTTATAGACCAGGCTGGCTTAAAACTCACAGCGATCCACCTACCTCTGCTTCTGCTGGGATTAAAGGTGTACACCACCATGCCCAGCTACCAGTTAGTAGCTTATATTCAAAAACACCATGTTAAGGGGCTGAGGATATAACTCAGGGCTAGAAAATCCTCTCACGGTCATTGCAAGTTAAAACTACTATGAGCTAATAACCCAGACCTTATCCCCAAGTCAGCAAGTCTACCAGAAAATGGTCCTCTTAGATACTTCCGTGTGTATGAAACCTGTTAACAACCCATAGGTTCATCGTGGGCAGAGAGAGTGACAACAATTCTATGCTATGGAATAAAATGCCACAGAGAGAGTCAGAGAGGAGACTCTTAATTTTTGACATAGAAATTATTTAAGATGTACTATACTACTTTTAAGCCAAGTGTAAAAAGGGTATGCAACCATTTGGGTAAAACAAAAGGAAATATGGATTAAACTTTTTTAGAAGGACCTGTCAGAAACTGGGAAGTCTAGCTGTGCAAAAAAACATAATGGCGCTCAAACACAGCTGTTGAGTTTTCTCTGTGTATCTACTAATGTTAAAACAATACATTCAGAATTTATTATTTAATATAGTATACAAGTATTAAATCCTGCTTTACGCTTATTTAAAAGTGTATTATAAAAGGCATATCCCATGAAAATATCTGCTACTGACATGAACAAGAAATACTATAGTCTAGGGGTTGCTAAGAGGAAATTAGCCCTGTGAAGTTAAAACAATATGTTCAAAAATTGTGGTATACGTATAATATATAAATGGTAAATCCTGCTTCATGCTTATTTAAAGGTGTATTTTAAAAGGCATGTCTTCACAAGAGAAACTATGGTGTAGATGTCGCTAAGGGAAAACTAGGCCTGAGGAACTGTTAGGTATGTTCCTGAGAGACAGGCGTTAACTCTAAGTGCAAGCGGACCAGCATGGCAGACAGGAGAGAGACGTGCAGGGCGCACTCCTTCACAAAGACCATGTGCATCTTCAGACCCAGCGCTTTCAGGCCCTACCACTCCTGAGCACCACCTGACTAACGTTCTGGTGACATTTCCTAGTCTAGCCTTCCTCAGAGTCGTGATTCTGAATCATTTCTGCCATAAGCCGAGGGGCAGGAGCACATCGCCAGGCCTGGCCAAGGTCCAGGTATGCCCTCAGTCACAGAGCTTACACCGACTGCTATGAACACTGCAAATAAAATGACTTTTTAAAAAAAACTTTCTCTTTTAAAGAACTCAAACAAGCGAAATTAAGTGCTAATTGAGTCTAGAGCTGCTGACAGAATAAAGGGAATATGAAAATGGCCACACGATGGAAGTTTCAGATCAATTGAAGGCTGAAATGTCAAACACAGTGACTCAGACTCACTGTGTGAACAGGGCGACTAAACCTTCCAAGAGGAGATCAGTAGAAACGATGTGCAAATCTATTTCAGTTAGTGCTGAAGATCACTCAACAAGTTCAGTTCATAGTTAGGGTCTGGCGAGATTATTTCTCTTCGACTTTGGTGATTTTACAGAACTTTTGTGCTACAGTAATTTTTTTTTCCCAAGTTTGAGAGCTGAAGGTGGCTTGGGACCTCCCCCTCACAAAGGTCATGATCCGCTCATGCCACGTTGACTAGACAGAGGCAGAGCTGGGTGCTCTGCTTCGTGGTTCTTCTTTCAAGCCGCTTGTTTGCCTTCTGCCATGAGCAGATAACAGAGAGGCTTTGAGGGGCAGAAGCTCTTCTGGTGCTCGGCGCCTGGAGCAAGACGCTGAAGAAAGAGATGAGATAGAGAAGATAACAGTCTTCAAAACACAAACAGAGAGGCTCGGGCGCAAAGCAAAGAGTGGCCTGACTCCCACCCAAGGTCTGGGCCAGCAGAAGCAGGGAGCATGGAGGAAACGGTAGGCTCACGTCGTACAGCACTGTGTGGGGTCTGGCCATTCCTGTTCAAAGCATTTAAAAAACGGAGAGTTGGTGCTCATAAAGAGCAAAGAGACGAGATGGGGGGGGGGGGGGTGAGGTGAGGACATAGAAAAAAATGCTTTGCCATGAAGGAGTGAGGCCCAGAGTTGAGATCCATGACATCCACATAAATGCCAGGCAGGCCTGATGCTTCACCTTTGATCCTTACGCTCAGCAAATGGAGACAGGGGAACCCCAGAGCAAACTGGCTAGTTAGAATATAGCAGAGCAAGCTGGGTCCTCAAATAAGAGACCTTGAGAATGACCAAAAAAGACATTCAGTGTCAACCTCTGGCCTCCACACATATAGTGTGAGCCCACAGGTATGCATGTGAACACACACACACACACACACACACACACACACACACACACACACACACACACCAAAAACCAAAGTTGTTATAACTAAAACAAGGCATAGGGTGAAGTCTCACAGTATAAAGCTTTCATAAAGTTATGCATGCCCTGGATTCAGTTCCTAGGGCCACAAAACAAAGAAACACAAAAAGACCAGTTAAATAGCCCCAATCACTTTACAGTTGCTTTCTTTGAAGCTGCACTTTCTAGCTTTTCATTTAACAGATGCAATGTCAAAATGGAGGTACCAAGGTGTTAAGGTTGTGAGCCCAGGATGGTTATACAATGGGGGCAAGCGCTGCAACAAAGCAGAATCACATTAGCATTCAGAGGACATGATTAAAGGTGTGTGACTCACGGGGGAGGCCTGAGCTAGCACAGCTTGGTGTTGGTGGACTTCTCTTCTTAGGCTTTGGTTAAGAAGACAACATACCTCAATAGCTTCTGTGGAGAGTGAATCAGGAGCAGAAATAATTACCATGAATAAAAAAAAAAAAAAAAAAAAGACAATTGCATAACAATTGAGTAAAATTGTAACAAAAGTGTAACAACACAATGGGAGAAAAAGCCACACTCAGAGGTAGGATTCCAATGCTTTGTTAAGATTAGCTCAAGAAGGTGGTTTTTGTTTTCCTTACAGAAATCAACATTCTTGCTGGGTGGGGTGCTGTTAGCCCTGGGGAGGCAGAGGCCTCTTTGGGAGTTCAAGGCCAACCTGGTTTACAAAGGTTCTAGGATAGACAGGGCTACTACACAGTGAGACCCAATCACAAAAAAGAGAAAGGGGGAAAAAAAAAGTCATTCTTTAGCAAAGTCAACCGAACCAGTTTGCAATGCTCACTTATCAGAGCTGCGTATCAAAGTGTTGAGCCTCCTGCCCACCTTGTCATCCCTCCACAGACGAAACTCAAAGTTCACTGCTTTTCTCCAGCCACACCTCACCCATTCTCCTCCCGGGCCTCCGCCTCTCTGATTTCATCCCCACCTCTTCACTTCATCTGCAAAGTCTGACAATGCCTCAACACAAACCAGAGTCTCAATTTCCCCATCTGTGAAATGTGGAGAGTAATAAACCTTTCTTATTTAACAATGAAGATTAGGCAAGTAAGGGAATACCTTAGAAACCACGGTTTTTAATCACACCAAGAAAACAGTCAATACGCTTATTGTTAACTCTTTAGTTTATACGATTTTTGAAAGAATATGAGAATCGTTCAGCGATCTTAGAAATTAAGCAGCCAGTCAGATGTGGCTCAGGATTGCAATTTAAGCACTAGGGACACCGAGGTGGGAGGAATGCTATATGAGTCCCTGGCCAGCCTGAGCTACATGGTGAGCTCCAGGGCAACCTGGGCTACAGTATGAGCACCTGTGTTAAGAGAAAACTAAAAGCAACCAAACTGCCCACCCCACCCAATTTATTTCAACAGCAAACACTTGTGTTCACGGGAAACCTACATTAGAACACGCCAAGATTACTACACTAAAAGGAGTTCTTTTCCAACAGAGGCCATTATAGGACTGGTCAAATGCAGAAGATATGACTGGGTGGTGCCCAGCACCAGCTGATAGAACACAACCTTTACACTGAGGCTCAGGGAACATCATAGAAAAGGGCAGAAAGATTGTAAGAGCCAGAGCACCTGGAAGTCTGCTGTGCGATTCCTTCTTTTACATATGACAGGGAAGCTACAGCCATGAAATCACAACAATATGACTGCCTGAACTACATCAGCATGAAAAATGACAGCACCAGTTAACATGCCAATGTGGAGAGGGGCAACCTTGCAAGCAGTCATCCCTAGAGTAAGAACTATAGGCAATTAATGACTGCTCAAAAGAGAATAAGTCTTCCCTAGGGAGGAGCCTCCTAATTGGTAATCCAATATGAAGAAGTCAGCCCTAAGAGCATATATAGATGAACAACACTAAATGAACTCAAAAAATTTTGTGTATATATATTTAAATGTGTGCGTATATATTATGTCTGTATAACAATAATAGCTAAAGAAAAAGATCATCAATTTGAGAGGGAGTAGGGGGAACATGAGAGGAGTTGGAAGAAGGGGAAATAATGTAAATGAAGTATCCATATATGAAATTCCCATATAAAAGTTGTCTTAAAGTAGCTCTTTCATTGTTAAGAGTTCCTCAGATTTACACTATAGAACAGTGGCTCTCATTCTGTGGGTTGAGACCTTTTGGGGCCAAATGACCTTTTCACAGGGGTCACCCAAGACCATCAGAAAACACATATATTTACATTTTGATTCATAGCAGTAGTAAATTACAGTTATGATGTAGCAATGAAAATAGTTTCATGGTTGGGGGTCACCACAACATGAGGAACTGTATTAAAGGGTTACAGCATTAGGAAGGTTGAGAACCACTGGTCTCTTCCCAAAGCAGTTCTTCCACCATGATAAAGAAGAATATGCCAAGGGGGTGGGGACAATGCGGGGGTCCACTCTTCTCAGAACAAGCCTCATGACTGCTCATGCCAACTTGGCACTGGTCTGGCTATATTTAAACAAGACTAGATTAAAGGCCGGGTGACATGTCCCAAAGTCTGTTCCCTCCAAACACATGTTAGGAAGCCATTTATGATGATAACACTTCACATGTTAAAATATTTTGTGATTTAAATAAAAAACAAAACAAAAGAGAAACCTCCAGCAGTCGTTGGGAGAAGCAAAGCTTACAGTGGGAGTCTTGTGGCCACATATACAGTGTTCTCTCAGCCAGTGTCCTCCACAGATGCTCAGCCTTGGGGGCCTTATCACAGTACATGGAGTTCCACAGGACCCCCAGTGTGGAACGCAGTTCTATAGGATACAGATTAATTATCTTCAGACTGGTCTCCTCTGCTAGGATGCTGCCTCCTGATCCAGCTCCCAACTTGCATCGTGTGCTGAAATCTGTGGGGTCTAGGACTGGGACCAGCCCCAGCCCTACAGTCCTGTAAGTCCAGTCTTGAGAAAGTGATCCCAAGAAAGATTTAATTCCTGCATCATAAGACTTTCTTAAAGGTCTCAGTGGCCATCTATATCTCTGATATCCCCCTTATTGGGACATTTCTCATACCCCAAACCACAAAGTGCACAGTGTCCTCAATAGACAGTCAAAGAACCTAACAGAAAACGTTAGAGGAATCCGGGCATAGGGACGCAAAAGGGACTCTTCAACATTTCGTGGTGTTCAAAGGATGTTGTCAACAGCAGCTAGCTTGACAGTACCCGATAGTTTTTATTTACCACAACAGAAAGGTAAGCGTCAAATACGAGTGGAAAAGCAAAGGGCCAGGAGCCACAATGGATTAAACATCAACCTCACAGTTTACTTCTAGGCAGCATCTTAGGCAGGGTACCAATCCCTCCTCACCCACAGCTACAAAATAGATGGGAACACCTGCTTCCCAGGGACGTAAGAACTTCATTTTCTTACTGTATACAAGTTGGGATGCTTTGCACTGATGATGGTCATCCAGAAGAAAGAAAAACAATGTATTCAGTGATACCTATGCTCCTCCCCCCAAGTCCAACGCTCGTACGTGTTATAAGCAGCACAGGGCAGGAGTACCTGTGCCAAGGCGGGGTTATGAATCCCTCTGTAATTATTCAGGAGTCCAGAGACATGGGCTGAGGGCAGTTACTAACAATGTCAAGACTGTTGAGATTTCATGAACAAATAGATTACATCTCAAATTTGAAGTTTGTAAGGTCTCCCAGATAGGTCAGTAATACAGTTTTGCCAAATTCTTTCACACACACACAAAAGAACATTTTAATAACTCAAAAGTAAACAGATATAATGAAAACCTCAATTCTGAACAACTACCATGAATGGGACCACTAGCGACCTTCCTGCAATACTTGTGCTTAGAAAAATATTAAAAATTCTTCACATGCCAACAACAGGGGTTGCAAGACCTGCTTCCCAGAGAGCAAGTAGAAAGGCTCTGTGTAGAAAGCTCTGTGTGTGTGCACTGCAGAGAGAAGATATTGGGGAACGAGAGAGAAAGAAGGGGCCCTTCCCAGAGAGGGCTTCTAGGACTATAGGAAAGTCTCTGCTTTGAGCCCTGGGACGTGCGCATCGTGCACAGGGAGGTGTCAAGAGAAGAGGCTGGAGGCCAGCATCTGCATTCTGACCGTAATGCTTACACTGCGTCCTGATCATCTACAGATAAGAAAGCTTTTAAGTGGTGCTGGAGAAATGGCTCAATGGTTATGAGCATGGGCTGCTCTTACAAAGGACCACAGTTCAATTCCCAGCACCCACACGGCAGCTCGCAACTGTCTGTAACTCCAATACCAGGAGATCTGACACTCTCTCACAGATATACATGTAAACAAAACACCAATGCATATTTAATTATTTTCTTAAAGCTTTTAAGGAGAATTTGATTTGCTAATTTTTAAAATCCTTCATGGTAGGTAGGTAAGTTTATCAAGTGAGTGACCCAGGGCTGGGGAGATAGATCTGTTGCTACAGTGCTGCCTGGTGACCGTGAGGACCCTGGTTCAGATCCCCAGAACTCACACAGAAAGCACAAAGGGGCATGCTGAAATCCAGCAATGGTGGCGTGGAGGCAGAGAAAGCGAATCTCCTGAGTGTGCTGACTACTTCAATGCTTATCCTCCTGGCTGAAAGTTCCAGGAAAGTGAGGCCTTCTCTCAAATACAAAGTGTAAGGTGTTTGAGTAAACATACCCAAGGGAGTTTGCAGGCTCCTTTATGCTCCTGTGCGCGCATGCATGCATACACATACACACACACACACACACACACACACACACACACACACACACGAGTGATCAAAAAGGAAAGTGGAGCTGTAGTGCTTGTTGCATATATGTAAGGTCCTTCATTTAAGCCGAAGAGGGGTAGAAGTACAACCGACTGGGGGAGAGAGTGCTGAGCAGACAAGAAACCAGGGAAAGAAATTCACTTATCTATCCACGTTGTGTTCTCCAGAGAGAATTCCCAGCTGACAACTCGGCTGCTGAGTACTTATCCTGCTACTTGGCAGAAGCATAGCATTGGCAGTCCAAGAAACTCCCCTCACTTAAGCGACAGTGAAGAACACATCAAAAGAAGTTAAACTCAAACCTCTTAAATGGGCTTATTCAATAAGCATAAGAGAGATGCAACCCCACACTTGAAGCATCTCTCAACAAACACATATTGCTACAAAGGAGAATTTCCCTTTCAAATTGAGCTCGGCAGACACAAGCTCTGATGTTCTGCTTGCCCGGGCTGATAAGAATTGAGCTGCACACATATTGGAATTGGGATCTATAGTGGAGAGATAATAAGTTCTGCCCTGAGGGCCCAGGTTCACATATTGCGAGCAGCAAAACTCTACATTATTATGATGTGAGAAACCTAAGGATGATCCAGAACCAATCTTTGGGGCAATCAGTCTTCTATTCCCCGCTGGTCCTGAGCGACAGAAACCCAGGAGGCAGGTCATACCTACATACAAATTCCATCCTTAGGTCTTATGGCTCTCTCCCTACCTGCCCTACTGGCTGTATCTAGTGAGAGCTGCCTTATTTACAGCATAACAGTGTCTCCTGTGACTTGCTGTCTGTGCTGTCCTGAAGCCTGTACGCAAAAGCAGTAGTCACCAAGGACTACAAAAATCTCAACTTCCTGCCCCTCTGTTTGTTCCTGTCAGAAGGTGAAATGTTTGAGATTCTGTGGCCTAACCTATTTACTTCCTCCAAAGGAGGAACAGAAAATGAAAAATGTCTTTCAAGAAAAAAAAATGCACAGAGAAACTGAAATTGCACTGAGTGACATTAATGTCTGTTTAATAAGTTCCCAAATGCTCTTGAGCTCACGTTCCATGTACAGAAACTACCTCAGAGCAAAAAGAAAGTGTTCTTAGTGCCATCCGCTCCTCAGCACATTATACTAGCAGTGTAATAACGGAAATTCTACACCCATTAGAAAGATCCAAGGGCCAGAAAAGGAACCAGAACCTGTGCGACACAGATACTTCCATGCTTTCACTACATATGCATGAACTTAAATTTAAAAGAGAGAGCTAAAAGTAGTGTCTTGTTCTTTTTATTTCATTTTTTTTTAAGTGCTAAGAGTAGTATCTCCTAATTCTGCTTCATGTTTTTTATAGAACATGGAGCTAAAATGGAAGCATTTACACTCTGTTTCTCTTTTGCATGTAATAAATTAGATTTGACCAGATTCCCAACCCCCCCCCCCTCACAGAAGTCATGCCTCCAGGCTTATCTCGATAACCATTTGTAGCCAGCCTCCCTATCAACAGATTGAACAGCTAAGCTGTATACACCAAGTAAGACCGTACCAACAGGGTGAATCATTCAGAGTATTTAACACCCAGGAGCAACTAGCCATGCAGAGCTTCCAATTCACTACACAGGAGTCGATGGTGAAACAGATGGGGGAGATACTCTGCTGACTTTGCAGGCTAAACAACCTTATTCAAAACACTCCAGAAACAGAAGAGTTTGATTGCACACAACTATATACAATATAAAAGTATGGCCCTACTTAGTGCTCAGCTAGCACACAGTGCGTGTGTGCATGTGTGTGTGTTGTGTGTGTGTGTTGTGTGTGTGTGTGTGTGTGTGTGTGTGTACAGGGGGAGAGCAGACTGAACTTGAACAATGCATTAACCCATAATCAACACATGTGATGGCAACTTTGAGGCACACTGAAGACTTGTTTGATGAGGAACACTCAACACAAACAGACTCACTGAACAAGCCCAGAGACTCTTCTGTTCCCCTCACCACACACGCGGCCTCCCGATCAGAATGTAACACCAGTAATTATAAAGCACTGCTGTTGAGATAGTCCCAGCCCAGGTGGCATTTTCATTTTATTCCATGGCACTACATCACCACCACGACACCAATCTGATATATGTATATATTTTCTCTTTCTCCCGCCCCCACCGTGTGTGTGTGTGTGTGTGTGTGTGTGTCCCTTAAGATTCTTCTTTTACAATTCTGACTGTTGAGATAATTCCACTGTCTCTTGAGTCTGGGTCAGTCAACCTAGCGACCACTTTTTTTCTTTTTTCTTTTTTCTTTTTTTTGGTTTTTCAAGACAGGGTTTCTCTGTGTAGCCTTGGCCATCCTGGACTCACTTTGTAGACCAGGCTGGCTTCGAACTCACAGCGATCCGCCTGCCTCTGCCTCTCGAGTGCTGGGATTAAAGGCGTGCGCAAAGGGATTGAAGATTCTTGCTAATGCTCTTGACTCTTTTACTAACACTTTATGTCATTTCAAGACAGAGGACTTTCAGCAGAACCCAGTAAGTAGAATTTTTTTTTAATCAACCCTCAATTTAAAAATAAAGGTGGGATAAAAAAAAATAAAGCTTGTGGTGGTAGCACAGAGGCAGCTACATCTCTGAGTTCAAGGGCAACCTGGTATATAGAGTGAGATCCAGGACATTCAGAACTAGAGAGAGACACCGTGTCTTAAATAAATAAATAAATAAATAAATAAATAAGTAAGTAAATAAGTAAATAAGTAAATAAATAAATAAATAAAAACTTTTTAAAATGAAGAAAAAAATCAGAAATCTAAATTGAAAGGTAACAAAACAGTTCTAAGCTTATGCTACCCTTTTCTCTGGTCCTCCACGGTATGAGATGAATTTGGACAAGTTACTAAGTATCTCTTTGGACTGGCTTACTTTGAAAGAAAAGTAACCAGTGGAAATGGGAGTGCTCACCGGGGGCTGACAAAGGACTACTATGAGTTCAAGGCCAACCTGGGCTACATCTGGGTTTGAAGCTGCCTTGCACTACACGCTGAAACACTGTCTCCAAAGCAGAAGTCATAATACAGAATGTTCAGGATTAGGGGAGGTAGCAGAGAACGTCATGGTAGAATCTCAAGAAACAGATTTACAGGGCAGACCTCTGCCCCATCTCTAGGACAGCAGCATGGTTAGCAGTCGCATACCATGTACCTGTGACTTTATCTCTGCCATCCACTCACACTCAATCATGGCTTTGTTTTGTGCACCACAATATGCGTACAGCTTATCTCTCTAGATTAGGAAAGCACTGAGGCTAACGGCTGCCGTTCCGCCACTTTATAGACTTAACATTCGCTGACTCCATGCTAAGTTCCATGCCAATCATAGTGAATGCTCCACAAATGAGCTGAGTGAACACACAACATTTATGGTATATAGGAGAAAGAAAGATAACAGGGAAAGCATTTACCATATTACATACAATGTACACGCAGTCTTTATAACCTCCAAAGCTCCTACTTCCAAATCCACTTTTTCCATTTAAATACGTGTTTATTTCTCACTCACACTGTATGTCCATGTGTGTGTGAGCATTTGTGTAGAAGCACACATGCCGTGGCGCTCCTGTGGAGACCGGAAGGTAACCTGGGGTCAGTTCTCGGACTCAGGTCATTACACTTGGCAGCAAGTGCCTTTCTTTATCCACAGATCCACCTCCATGGTCCCCAAATCCACTTCTCTCTCCATGACCACCCAAGCTCAGCCAAGTTCCTTTGACACCTCCTTTTCCTTCCTCCAAAACTACCTGTCTCCTCAATGGGACTTCCTCGACCTCGAACAATCGATCACTGGCTCGAATCCTCACATATCACTGAAATAATTTTTTTTAAAGATTTATTTATTTATTATGTACAATGTTCTGCCTGCATGTACACCTGCAGGCCAGAAGAGGGCATTAGATCACATTGTAGATGGTTGTGAGCCACCATGTGGTTGCTGGGAATTGAACTCAGGACCTCAGAAAGAGCAGTCAGTGCTCTTAACCACTGAGCCCTCTCTCCAGCCCTCACTGAGATAATATAACATTGTAAAGAGACAACCCATAAGAATATCTCTGCCGGAAAATGGAGCAAAAAAAGCAACATTAGAAAGTATTCCTTCTACAGAGCCCTTGAACTTCAGAACATCATATACACATATGCACACATGCGAACACGTAATGATTTTAAATACAGTATCTTCACCTATATTTTAAAAAGCCCCAAATCCTAGGGAGGCACTGAGTCCACCCAAAACTAACAAATAGGAATGACGGCAGAGCAGATCTTCAGCAGGTCACCTTGTGAGCCGGTCAAAGAGAATCGATTGCCTTTACTAGAGGTACAGTTCAGGTGTTTCTCAGCCTGGTTACTCATTTCTGGAGACTAATAGAAATGACATATTTACTCTTGTGTATAACATTCAACACTATCAGCCAGCACCCAAGTTCATGTCTCCTGACTCTGCTGGTCACCCTACAGCATGTGTTCCCTTCCAGGGCACAAAGTGCAACTGTTACACAATTACTATATATATACACTAGAACTGACTCCAGCGGTTGCTACAATTGGCAGAGCTGCCCGTTATCTCTCCTCCTAGGCTAAAGATCCTGAAAGCTCCATGGGAACTAAAGGTAGCCTTTCAGATTTCCACACTGTTAGAACTCAGTAACAACTCCTTAAGAAGCCAAAACGGTGCTTGAGGGAAAGCTCCATGACCTATGGGTTCTGCTGTCACGTATCATATTAAGTTACTTCTCTTACAAATTTTCTACCCTGACCTATCTACCATAAATCATAAGCATCTTATCTATGACAGGACATAAGTCCTAAAAGAAAAGAGAGATGGTTCAGTGGTCAAGAGCGCTTGCTGCTCCTGCAGAGGACCCAGGTTCCATCGTCAGCAGCTAGATGGTGGCTCACAACAGTCTGTAAACTCCAGATCCACGGGAGTCTAAGATCTCTGAGTCTAAGATCTCTATTGGCCTCCCTAGGCACAAGTGGTACACAGACATACATATAGGGGAAACATCCACATGCATAAAATTGAAAAGTCAAAACAATAAACATGGAGTTTACTCAAGAACTAGCATGATAGAGTGCTGGTCTTCCATTCGGAAGCCAATATATCTTTTCTTAAAAAGAAAAGAGAATTGAGCTGGACGGTTGGCTTAGTGGTTAAGACTACTTGTTGCTTTTGCAGAGAACTGAGTTCAACTCCTATCACCCACTTGGCAGCTTGCAACCATCGATAATTCCAGCCCTAGGGGATCCAACACCTTCTTCTGATGTTGGCGGGTACCAAGCACAACTGTGCTGCACAGACGCACATGCAGGTGGAAGCACTTATGCATAGAGTAGTCAATAAATAAACCTAAAAAAATAGAAACAAACAAACAGAAAAACAATAACAGAGAAGGAAAGACAGAGAAGGCTGGCGATGATGGCATGCATCTTCAATGCCAGCGCTCCTGAGGCAAATGTGGGAGGAGCTCTGTGAGTTCCAGGTCAGCCTGGTCTACATAGTAAGTTCCAGGCTAGAGCTAGAAAAAAGAAAAAGAAAGAAAACAAAAGAGAAAAGTAAAGTAAAAGCAAGACATTGCTAGAAATTTTTGACAAGTATATATGCTATCATACCATAAAGCCGGCGAGGTGGCGCGTGCCTGTAATCCCAGCACTCTGGGAGGCAAGGGCAGGCAGATCTCTATGAGTTCAAGGTCAGCTGGGTCTACAAAGTGAGTCCAGGACAGCCAAGAGTACACAGAGAAACCCTGTCTCGAGGGAAGAAAAAAAAAAGGATCACCATGCTCTGCCCCAAACAACTTTACTGGTCTTCTTCATAAAGCCTGGCAATGTTGGGAGGGGAAAAATGACCACCACACACTTGGAATACCTCTTTATAATTTCCAAAATCTTACTTTATTTGAAACTTCCCTTCCAAAAAAAGCAAATGTTGCTGTTCCCGTTTTTTCAGATGGGAAATCCAGGCTGAAGGTGACCCAGGAACCCATACAGGATGAGGTATCAGATTACAGACTTGGGTTTTCAGCCTCCTACTCCAGCTTGCTATGCACAGCCACAATGGCTCTTCAAACGAAGACTAACAAACAGTGTCTGGAATTCAGCACCACAGAAAGCACTCACTCTCCTCGGAATCATGCTCCTGTTTGCATGGCCTTGGAGCTGCCCTTGCCCACTGTCTCTGCAGTATCACACCACATACACACTTACAAGAACTACATATATGAATTCTACTGACTGAACTGCTTCAGAAAATCCACAGACAGAAAATGACAACAAGCTACCGCTTATAAACACTTTTGTTCTGACCATTACCCAGCATCATTGGTAATGCACACCTGATCCAAGGAAGAGAATTAGTTCTGCTCATAAAAGGAAGCCTTTAAGCTGGGCAAGGCGGCACACGCCTGTAATCTCAGCGCTTGCAAGGCAAAGGTGGATCTCTGTGAGTTCGAGGCCAGCCTGGTCTGCAAAGCCAATCCAGGATAGCCAAGGCCACACAGAGAAACCCTGTCTTGAAAAACAGACAAACAAACAAACAAATGAAAGGAAGGCTTAGGGCAGGGAGATGGCTCAGTGGGTAATGGCACATGTCACTGAGCCCTGAGAGCCTGACTTCAGTGCCTAGAACCCATGTAAAGGTGGAAATAACAGCAAAGATGTCCTCTAACTGACACACACGGAATGTGGTGTGTGCATAGACGAATACTAATAATAAGTAAATTGGAAAATAAAAGTTAACTTTCATTTCCTTTTGTTTCTGCCAAACACAAATTAGCAAACTCTTTACTACTCAAGACAGAGGAGGCAGAAGAGCCAATGAGAGTGGAGGAGGAAGACTAAGAGTGGAAACAGCAGAAGCAGCCGAAAGAATATTTGGATATTCTACCTGAGCTGTGGCTTCCCCGATTAAAAGGATGGCCTGGATTCTAAAGGGAGTGCCTGGATTGTTTACTGGGGTAAACCAGAACCCTCCAAGGTGACCAAAAAAAGATCTTATTAGACAGCATTTCTCTATATCTCCCCATACAGTTTTTTTTCCAAAAAGTCTATGCAATATCCCTAAAATATGGTATCTAGCATAAGAAGGCCTTCCTGGGTTTAACCCATAGGAGACATTTAAATGTTAATTATATGCTAATTAATTAACCCCACCCCCGGGGCGTCATAAATTTTAGCAACAAAATTGTAGCTCAGACTGCAAAGACGGTGTTCCCATCTCTACCCTACCGTCCTACGGGTATCTATATAAGGTTAATTCACAACCATTTTGTTCTGGTTTTTCCACTTTTTCAATTCAAAAGAAAAAATAAATTGCTTTTAGTAGCTGAAACGCTAATTAAGAATGCAATAAATGGCTAGGTAGTAGTGGCACACATCTTTAAACCCAACATTCCTGAGGCAGAGACAGGTGAATCTCTGTGAGTTTTAAGGCCAACCTGGTCTACAGGCTACACAGAGAAACCGTGTTTCAAACCCCGCCCACCAACACCAAGAAAGAATCCAGTAACACGGAGGTGGGGGAGAGGCGGGGGGGGGGGGGGGGGAAGCAGGTTCAGACAATAAAATGACAGCCACAAAAGCATGAAGGCCTGAGTTCAGATCCTCGGTGGCACTCAGATAAAAGCCAGGTGCACTCTCATCTGTAACCTGAGCACTTGGGGGAGGGTAGCAACATAGGGAGCTCTGGAGCTCATTGGCCAAACAAACTAGCCAATCAGTGAGCCAGATTCAGTGCCAGACCAGGTTTAAAAAAAAAAAAAAAAAAAGTGGAGAGCAATACAGGAAAGGCACTAACTGTAACAACTCAAGTTGCTTTCTGGCCTCCTCATGCACCCACACCAAACACGCACCACAAGACAACCTCACTTTTGCCTAGTGTTTCATTCATTTTTCTAGCACTCTTGCTGTTTACTTGTTCATACATTTAAAGCGGTAACTTCAAACTTAGATTGGCTTTTTTGTTCATCCCTCCCCCGCGCCCCCCCCAACCCTGTCACACACTCTCCTTGATTTCCAAACGCAATGTCCAGTATTTCTAGTATATGCAAGCAATCTGTAGCAAAAAGCAACTCTTACCTCGAGGCGGCCGTAAAAGAACTGTCTGGTGGGCCTCAGAACTGCTGCGTACCCCCAAGACTTCTATTAAGGATCTAGCTTTGATTTTAAAAGAGGAAAAGAGGCGGGGGGGGGGGGGAAGGGGGGAAATTCAAAGCCCTCTCACAAACCCTCCACACCCATAATCTACAATTCAAACTCAGCACCCATCATCCCACACGACACCGCTCTGTGCATTAAAATAAAATTAACCAGTTTTGCGTGAGGTGAAATTAATTCTAATCGTTGACATCATCCCCATAGTCTAAATGCATGCAATTAAAAAAAAAATCTCGCATTGTACTGGTATGAAAGCACTAGGAATACTGAGGCAGGAAGATATAGTAAGCTCAACGCGGGGCCTACATTGGTGGTCCCTGTCTCTTTCACTGTGTGACAGACAGGTGGCAGTTACAAGAATGATTTGACACAAACTTAAATTCTCCAATTTTTAATCTTTAAAATTCAAGATTCATTACAGAATACACACTGGAAAAGTTATGTAACATATATATATACACATATAAGTGTTTTAAATAATAAGTTATACAAAGTATCCCAAAGTAACTTTTTACTCAGTGAATCAAAGTTACTCTTATAATAAAAAGATACTATGTATTTTATGAGTATAGTTTGTCGGTTAATGAATGAATTGTTAGCCTGAAATTATATGTATCAGAGAACAAAATGACCGGCACATATAAAAAGCAAATTTCAAAAGTTTTTCAGTTTTTGCAAAGTTTTAAGCATGTATTTCATTTTGATTTCTCCTTATCACTCCAAGTTAAGCTACCTGCTATGACTCCTTAGAGGAAAACAAAACAAAGCGGTGAAAGATACAGACGATGGTAAATATAAAACATTTTTGTTTTTAATCTAAGGAGTGCCAATCTCAAATCTCAGAATAAAAGGTATTTATTGTCTTTGCTTTTTTAATGTAAGCAAGGGTAGAAATCACAGGCCCGAAAGTTCAAACTTCGTTGTTTCTAATGTACAAAACTTCTTTTTTCTCAGCAGCATCCTTTCTCACATCTGGCTGCTAACTCAGGTCCTCTAATTACTTCCACGTCTAAATGGACTACGTAGCTACAAGTAAAGGCCAAACTTTGCTCTCTGCTTCGCGAACTTGAGACGCGTTTAACCACTAGAGGTCCCCCCTTGGCCAGTTTTGCAGGCTCGCTATTTTGCTGCACTTGAAACTTTCCGGAGAAATGCTCTTTACTCGAGTCAGTGTTTTTCTAAAAACTTGCGCAAAAATCCACGCCATCGAGGTAGCCAGTACAGAACCTCCCGGGCCCATCACGCCAATAAAGACATCATAACCAACCATCTATGAAAATCGAAATGAAAATTCAACGCACTCATCCCAAGCGACGCACCCTCCCCTCCCTTACACACACTCAAACCGGGTTCTTATTTCTCTCGTCTCAGTTTCCTTAACTTAGAACAATTTTTTAAAATCTATTTTTGTTCCTGGGCACTTTGGGTGATCTTAAATGTATGTTTCTGGCGGTATCCCCAAGGTGGCAAAGGAGCGGGCCAAGGGATGCAGAAGGCGGGGGGGGGGGGGGGGGGGGGGGGGGAGGCCGTGCAAACGGCGCCCGAGGAAGTTGCATAAGGAAAGAGACTCCGTTTTTCGGGCCCCCCCCCAAAAAAAATCAGCGAGGAAAGAGAAGGAAAAGGAAGCTGGGCGGTGGCTGTAGAAGGACAGAGAAGGGAAACCGAAGCGACGTTTACCTTCGTGTCCCCGTGGAAGGGTGGGGCAAGAGCCCTGACCCACGCGACCCGGCAGTGCGGCTGGGTCTCCCACCCGGGTTCTCTCGGAGCGCAGATGGACAGACACTTCAACCGGACGCGGGCCCGGCGCGGAGAAAGCCGTCCCGCTGGTCAACTTTCTCTCACGGCCGCACGGTGGGCCGTGATCGGATCGGATCGCGGGGTTCGGATCTCAGAACCACCATCCCCCGCCGCCACCGTTCTTGTCTTTTGGATTTTCTCTCCCTTTCTCTCTATTTTTCCCCCCTTGAGGAGCTGATTAAAGTTTTCCCTCCGCCAGCGCGCCCCTCGCCTCGCCGCTCTCAAGTTTGCCTCCTCCTCCGGTCGGCTGCTGGCTGGCGGGGCGCGCGGCGGATGCCTCCGCTCCTGCGCTTCCCGATCCCCACCCCCGCCGGCCTCTACTTCCCCCGCCCCGCCGCCGCCGCCGCCGCCGCCGCGGCGCGAGGCCGGCCCCGCCGGGCCCAGGACGCGAGCGTGGACCAGACAGCAGCCCATGAGCGCAGAACGGCGCCCGCACGCGGCGCGAAGCGGACCCGGGCCGCCGGCCTCCGCTACCCCGGGGCGCCCGTAAACAAGTTGAAGGCACCGCGGCCCCCGCCGCAGCCTCGCCGCCGCCTCGGCTCGCACGCCCGCGCCCGCACCGGCGGCGCTGCGCGGAGAAGAACGCCGCGACGGCGCGGGTGCCCGGCCCGGCCCGCGCCCTCCTCCCCGGGGGAACGGCAGTGTGGGGCCCGCGCCGCCGCGCTTCCTAAAAGCGCTTTCCTGCCGCGGGCAGAAGGGGGAAAAAAATTCAAGCGGAGGCTTTCTTTCTTTCTTTCTTTCTTTCTTTCTTTCTTTCTTTTTTTTTTTTTTTTTCCGTGCAACTTTCCCAAAATGGCGGAAATTGGAGGCGATCTCTAGGAAATTCTCCCACAGTCGGCGGCGGCGAGCGGGGAGAGCACACGCAAACTCTCGGCCGCCGGCCCCGCCGCGGCTCGGGTGTGCGTGCGTGTGAGGGTGCGTGTGCGCGGTGCGAGTCGCGGAGGCCTCTCCGCGCGCGCTCACACTCACACACACCGACACACACACACACATACACACATACACACACGGCCGCGCCGGCGAGACGCGCCTCTGCCACATTCAACCAGTCCGTTCTCTGCAGCCGAGCCGGGAAGCAAAGTGGCCCGGCCTCTTTTCCCACTGCCTCGGTCTCCCGTACTTAGACTTCTCGCGCTCGCTCGCTCTCCCGGTGCGCGCCCGGCACAAAGGCCACACGGGCGGAGGGGGCCGCAGGGGCGGCGCGCCGGAGCTCGCCTCCTCCCGCCGCCGCACCGAGTCGCGACCGCGATCGTACCCACGGTCCCCTCCCGAAGCCGGTCCCCCCACCCCCGCCTTTGCCTCCGGCCGACCGCTCTCGGCGCCCCCCGGGGAGGCTGCGGCTCCGCCGCGTTTCACCCAGCGCCGCCCCGGACACGCAGCCCCGCGGCGCCGCGCTCCCCCCAGCGCCGCCACCCCGCGCCCGGTGTCAAAAAAGCGACCAAAGTGACAAGCTCAGGAGGGGGGGCGGCGCGGGGGAGGGGGCCCACACGCATCCCGCCGCCTGCGCGCCGGCGACGGCCCGACGCGGTCGCCTCGGCCCGCTCCCTTCCGCACGGCCCCCCACACCCTTCCCCGTGTGCGCGCAAAGGAGGAAAAAATACAAGTCTCTCCTCCCCCCATTTTTTCCTTTCTCTTTTCTCTCTCTTTTGTTCCTCTTTCGCACTCGCACTCACTACTTCAGAGTGAGATGCCCACAGACTCCCCCTCCAGCAGCTTCCGAGTCACTTGCCCACTTTTTTTCCCCGGGATTAAGTTTTCTCCTCTTTCCCAGAGGCGCAGAGAAGTGGGGGAGAAACCCCTTCTCTCCTTCCCCTCCCCTGATCTCTTTCCCAAGACGAGGGTGCGCTTCCTTCCCTCTCTAGATCTCAGAACTTTCATCCTCACCCAGAAAAAAAGCCAACGAATGGCTTAGGCACGGGCCGATCTGCGGATTAATTAGAGATTAGATCCGATCAACCGCTTCTTACCCCCAAATTTTCTCTTTTTTTTTTTCTCCGTCTCACGAGTAGTCCTGACAAATGGTCCAGGGCTGCGGGCGCAGTGCGCATGTGCGCGTAGAGTCAGGGCTGGGGAGAGGGGAAACTGCGCTGGTGCCGGTGCCGCCGCCGCCGCCGCGGCTGCCGGGGAGGCTCGCGCTGGCTTCCCTGTTACTGCCGCTGCGCCTTCGCCGCTGGAAAGCAGCAATTGAGCGGCTCGGCCGAGGCGGCCGCCCGCAGACATCTGCTTCAGGTGCATCCCTTCGCGATCCTCGTCGCTGGTTCCGAGCCGGTTCAAAGAACGGCCCCAACAAATGTGAAAGACTGAGAAGGTTATAGGTTTCTTTGTCTGCTTTTGCACTTTACTTTTTTTCTAAGGCAATTCTCAGAGCAGCGAATCCACCATGTGCTGGCTAAATGTGTGCATTCAGCCATTAAAGAGTGGGCCCTGGTCTCACACCATTGCTACCCGGGGGGCTGGATACATGCCACAGGTCAAGGGGGGGGAGGGGAAGGAAATAAAGTTCTAAGCGTGTACGGAGTTTAATTTGCCCTTTTCGGGACTGGAAGAATGCTTAATAAAGTCTGAAACTTGCGCGTTCTTTCCGCATCCTAAATGAGATTTATATTGACAGCTTCGGCGGGTTAGGCCTCTGTTGTAAGGGATGCTGGGAGTTCTACCTCAACTTAGAAATCCCTGGTAAAGTGCCTAGGCAATAAGTGGAGACCGCCCGCTTAATGTACTCAATCAAGATGGCTGAGCTTTCCTAAATAGCAAACCCTGCCTTTGTCAGCGCGTCAAATCTGGATCAAGCTAGCGTTGTATTTGGATATTGACAGTTCTCTGCTTACAGACTGCAAGCTGGCTTTGGGGGAGTTTACCGTCTCCCCTTTTCTACAAGGCTGGAGGGTAGACAAAACAATTCAAAGTAGTTAAAGTTACAGTGAATGTGTTGATACCAATAGGAGAGTTTGCTGTCAAAAGAAAGATAACAGTAACGTGTGATTCCTGTGATGGTGAAGCAAGCCTTGCCTGAACTTTGCAGGGAGGAAAGGGAAAGCTGTGGGGAAGTAAAGGAAAGCTCCGCCTCCAGTGTGTACTGTTTGTTTTGCGTCTACTAAAGGGTACAGGGGCCTGTCTCTGCGATTGTTGCCTGAGGCCTAGAATTTAAATATACCACAGATGGAAATTTCGTATTAAAAAGTCTTCCTCTAAAATGTAAGTAAGATTATTCTTGATTGAAATTTTTTTTTTCTTTCACTCAAGGAATGTTCCTTGAACTAGTTTCAGAAAATAAACTCTTAAATTCTTTCTTGGGGCCCGTGAGGTGGCCATCAAGAAGCAGGACCGCCATGTACTGCTGCCACTACTGGAGAGACCAGCTTTCAAGACCCCCAAACGGAGGCACGTGGCTTAACATGTGCTTCCGAACACCGGCGCTAACTAACGCTGAAGAGCTTAAAAGAGTACATAAATATAAGCTTCCCGTGTTAAACAACCACTGGTTGGGGGGCGGGGGGGTGCAGCGCGGAAGGTCCTGTCAATGAGAGCTGTTCAGAATCTCAGACCACCACCTGACGACTGATTCCTGTCATTATGTCCAACCTGCTTGAAGGCCTTGCCAGGACAGCTTCATTAGCAGACAGGAATTTCCGCTTCAGCCCTTTTCTTCCCAACTCTTCAATAACAAAAAAGTGAAACGGCCCAAGGCAGACTACAAGAGAAAGAAAAAGGGGACCCTGAGTTTTTGTCTTAACCTAAGACCTTGCCCCAAGAAAATAAAAATTGATTTCAAATTCTTCTTTCTAAACCGGCATCATGAAGTCATTCACTAGCTAATGTTAGGTGATATTTCTATATTTATTGTGTCTATGTTTTCATAGACATCGATTCTATAGCCCTTTCTTTGTTTGTTTGTTTAATTAGGTTTTCAGTTTGGTTTTTGGTATAGGATCCTATATGGAAACCCAGGCTGGCCTTAGTTTCCCAGCAGTCCCACTACCTCAGTTTCCTAAGTGTAGGGACAGTAGGTGTTTGCAATCACGCCCACCCTCTACTTCCTGCAAAGTGCCTGAGATGGAGAGGTGCCCAAAAGTAACTTTGTGTGCAACTAAGTTACTGTAGTAAATACAGTGGCAGCGAGAATTGAGGAGCACCCATAGCAACAAGGAAGGACACACATCCAGGATGTTTAATGCTCCGTTATCCTAGAAGAGTCTATGAAGGAAAAACCAATCAGAGAAGGCCTATTAAATCCATGGGTTGAGAGAGCAGGCCTGGAATGGGAACCTGCACTGGTGAGGGCTGCCTAACAGAAACAGGGATGGCAGACACTGTATCTTTGCTCCGGAAGTCACTGTGAGAAACTTCATCTGGAGATGATGCTAAAATGTGGCCCAGGATAGTGGAGATAGTGAAGATCCTTAAGACCCACAAGAATAAGGAATTTAAAAACTGCTCCTCCCTCCCCTGCCAAAATAATAAAATTAAAAATTTTTTAAATTTCCTAGCTGTGTGGTGATGGTACACGTCTTTAATCCCAGCACTTGGGAGGCAGAGGCAGGTGGATTACTATGAGTTCGAGGCCAGCCTGCTCTGCAGAGCGAGTTTGAGGACAGCCAGAGCTACACAGAGAAACCCTGTCTCAGAAAAAAAAAAAAAAAAAAAATCCTTAAATGCCACCATCACAGACAGAGATGCCATTAGAATCTAAATACCAATTTTATTCATAGAAATCAGTATTGTAGGATCTGGGCATGGTGGCACACACCTTTAATCCCAGCACTTGGGAGGCAGAGGCAGGTGGATTGCTATGAGTTCAAGGCCAGCCTGGTCTACAAAGTGAATCCAGGACAGCCAGGGATGTTACACAGAGAAACCTTGTCTTAAAAACCCAAAACTAAAACAATCAATAAAAAAATAAATAAATAAATAAATAACAGTATTGTAGTCAGTACATTGACACTGGAGCATTTGTTCTTCAGAAAAGCAATATTAGCATATTATACAGAAGCTTCTTTACCTGCATTCAGAGGTTCGCCTACCTTTCTCTGGAGAACACTTTATGCTCTGGCCAGCATCACTTAATCTTCTCCACCTCTTGCTTATCCGACCACACCACATCTCAGAATGTGTGAATACCAAACCTGATTTTCAGATGTAGGCCTACCACTTCCTGACATCCCAAACAAGGGGATTACCTCGGTCCCTTATTTGTCTCTGTATTTTTTATACCAAATATAAATATAGATTCCTAGATATACTGAACCCAAGGTAATTTTACATGGAAAATATTTTCAACAAATTACAGCAGTCACTCTTCAACAACAATTTGAGGCTTCTCAACAGGTCCCAGGCGAAGGCCATTCAGAACACCTGACGGTCTACCCTGTAACTCACACTGGGCATGGACGTCCAGGTTAGAAGCACTCACTCCCTGTCCCTACCACTAGGCACGTCCTGCCTTCTGAACACAGGCCTGTGGTAGACAGCCTCCTCCATGAGCTAAGCCCCCACCCCAACACAGTTTAAAGATGCTTAAGAATGGGGTCCAGTGTGCTTGTGCACTGTCCCACTTGGGCCACCACCACTGGGAAACAAGGAACAGGCCATCCACATTTTGGAGGCTTCCTTTCTCTCCTGAGTTTGACAATCGAAAAAGACTATTTTGAGCCTCTTGAAAACTCATGTCCTTCTGCCCCTCCCTAAATAACAGGAACGCGTCACGTTTTAGTACAAATGACATGGAACCCAGGGAGTGCTTTAAGTCACGAGTGAAGAATCATGTACCTTCCAGGTACCAGAACCTGGTCATTGGAGAGCTTACTCCGTGGGCTTAAGCCTGTGCTAATGAGACAAAGGTCAGAGATTCCATTTCCCTACAGCTAGTTAGAGTCATCTGTTTTATATCCACAGACTGCTTTTCCTAGCCCAGGGCCTCATGTAATATGTGTGATTGGTCACCACTCATTGAATATTTCTAGAAAACTTGCTAAAAATTCTGGGGTTTACTGGTTTGTCTTACTTGTAAGTATGCATCGAGTGATTAGATAATTGATTTTTTTTTTTTTTTTTTTTTTTTGCCTAGGTAACTGTGTGCTTTATGTTAGTCCAAGGAAGTAAATATTGGTTTCAGGCAGATTCTTTCTACTGATATTTATAACAACTCAGTTTGATCTTCCTCTTAGACTTTCCCCGCTTGCAACCCATTTTTGCTCCAAAATATTTTACAGGAACTGGGGTCCATGTGTATGTAAAATAGATATACAAATCAAGCATTTACTTATAACAAATTATAGAATTTTGTTTTAAAAACAATTCTTTGGTATTATAGCCATACCATTTATAAAGATGAAAGCAGATCTGCACACTAGTGAGGTGAATGTGCATGTTCATTGCCACATCAAGAATTAAATCTCAACTGAATATTTAATATTGCGGGACATAGGGCAACTTCATAATTTTCCAGAGTTTATTGACATTTTGATTACATAATCACCAATACTGAGAATATCTTTTCACATAAATGTGTACTGCAAAATGATAGAAATATGTTTAGGGCCATTTCAGACATTTTTAATAAATTTGTCCTAATTCCAAACAAAATTTTACTTTGCAATATTCTTAATGAAATTCAAGTCAACAATGCAAATAGCAGCTCTTAAAAATCAAACATTCAGCCGGGTGTGGTGGCGTACGCCTTTAATCCCAGCACTCGGGAGGCAGAGGCAGGCGGATCACTGTGAGTTCGAGGCCAGCCTGGTCTATAAAGTGAGTCCAGGATGGCCAAGGCTACACAGAGGGACCCTGTCTCAAAAAACCAAAAAAAAAAAAATCAAACATTCTAGCCGGGCGTGGTGGTGCACGCCATTAATCCCAGCACTTGGGAGGCAGAGAAAGGTGGATCACTGTGAATTCGAGGCCAACCTGGTCTACAAAGTGAGTACAGGACAGTCAAGGCCACACAGAGAAACCCTCTCTCAGAAAACAAACAAACAAAAAAAAAATCAAACATTCTAACAAGACACAATCCAAAGATATACTAATTTGATACTTACATGCTGAGGGATGATAATAGTAAAATATTAAAAGTCCTTGTTTTCCCTGGGTGTGGTGGTACATGCCTTTAATTCCAGCACTTGGGAGGCAGAGGCAGGCCTGGTCTACATAATGAGTCCAGGATAGCCAAGGCTATTATACAAAGAAACCCTGTCTCAAAAAACAAAAAAGAAAGCAGGGCGTGGTGGTACACGCCTTTAATCCCAGAACTTGGGAGGCAGAGGCAGGCGAATCCCTATGAGTTCGAGGCCAGCCTGGTCTACATAGTGAGTCCAGGACAGCCAGGGATGCACGGTGAAACCCTGTCTCAAAAAAAAAAAAAAAAGTCTTTGCAAAAAGTATTGTAAGTACAATCAAAACATACAGCCATCTCAAGTCTGCGCCTCAGTATTGTGGGTGACATTTCCTGGCATCTTGCACAAGGCCCGTGTTCAAAACGAAAGCTTCTGTAAAGCCAACATAGCATAGGAGAGCCCTCCAGAAATAGTTTATATGTTCTGCATGGTTTTGTTTGTTTGTTTGTTGTTTTTTGTTTGGTTTTTCAAGACAGGGTTTCTCTGTGTAGCCTCGGCTGTCATGGACTCACTTTGTAGACCAGGCTGGCCTTGAGCTCACAGAGATCTGCCTGCCTCTGCCTCCTGAGTGCTGGGAGTAAAGGTGTGCACTGCCACCACACCTGCCCAGCTCCCACAGACTTTAATTCCAATCTGGATTCCGGTTCTGTGACACATGCGCATATGCTATTAGCACAGAGCTTGTGACCCTGAAATAACATTGAAATTCTGAGAGCATGCTAGATGTCCCAGCACTTGGGTCACAAGGACCAATAGCTCAATCAAGACCTGTCTGGCCTCTGTTGAGTCTGTCTGTAAACAAAGCCAAATTCAAGTATCTTAGAGGAATAGCTGTTGCCTGCCACACACAAAGGATTTGGCCAATCCCTGGCTCTGCTAAAAGTAAAGATAATACATAAATAAACTAAAAAGGAAACTTTAAAAAGGAAACCTCTCAAAGCCGGGGTACTAAGCAATATTAGTGAGAACAAGCCAGATTTCAGAACCCATCAGTGGCAGTAGTCTGCAATTATCCCCTTAGTGATCTGATTCAGAATTATCTTTGCTTTTTGCCCTGGCTTCCTGGCCACGGGTGATTGGATCAGGAGTTAGCATTTCATCCGAGAACTGAATGGAGAGGGTAACCTGGAGTCACTAGAGAGTGCTCACAGTCGCCAGCCACACTTAGCCATAGCTACCAGAGACGACGGTAGTCAATAGGCCTTACAAATGGTAAAACACTCACAGACAGAGGAATATACTAACAAGAGCTTCCCTGGGGGCGGGCCAAGCGGTGCCCAAGATGGCTGCTCCCAGCTACCTTTGCTACCTTCGTTTCCTTAGGCTAAGTGAGGAATGGCCAGTGCACAAGAGCAAACAGGGCCAGGACTTGGACACTCGCCTACGGCAGCGGGTAGCACAAGCCTTTCAGGAGGGAGAGAACACCCAGATTGCAGAAGCCAAGGCCTGTGATCAGGTGTATGAAAGCTCAGCACGACTGCACTCAAACACAAGTACCGTCGACCCAGAGACACCAGTTGCAGTGACCTGTCTGTGGAAGAATACAAGCTACTCCTGTCCACAGGCACTTTGGAAGAGTTTCAAGAGATGAATAAGAGCACATGGAAGAAACTACAGGAGAAATTTGCACCCACAAGGCCAGAGGAAAAGCATAAAGCTTGAGCTCCGGTCTTGTCCCACCCACATACCTGATCTTCTGATGGTCATCAATAAAACTGTCCGCCTCTCCCTCAAAAAACCAAAACAAAAAACAAAAACAAAAACCACTAACAACTATGGTACACAGCTGTAATCCCAAGGCAACAACAAAGTGCAGCCAAGAAAATCACAAGACTGAAACCATTGCAGAGGCCACATAGCAAGGTCCTGTTTTAAATAAGAAGTGTAGACCAGTTATGTACCACCTTTGCTCTCCGTTCTTTCTTTCTTTCTTTTCTTTTTTTTTTTTTTTTAAGATTTATTTCTTTATTATTATGTATACAATGTTCTGCCTGCATGCACACGCGCAGGCCAGAGGAGGGCATCACATCACGTGATGTTACAGATGGTTGTGAACCACCCTGTGGTTGCTAGGAATTGAACTCAGGACCTTTGGAAGAACAGGCGGCACTGTTAACCACTGAGCCATCTCTCTAGCCCCCCTTTGCTCCCCTTTCTATGTTTGTATAATGAAATGATTGGCAATCCCTAGCCGACCGAGGAGGGTGTTACAGAAATTTTATGAATAATGCAAGAAAAAGTTCTCAGTATTCAGTTGTAATGAATAAATGTTAGAGACTTGCTCATTTTTGTCATATTTACCAGATTTTGGGAAATATTGTGTGTGTGTGTGTGTGTGTGTGTGTGTGTGTGTGTGTGTGTGTGTTTTGACTATGAAAAGTCTCCTGAAGGCTTGTGTGCTGAAGTGTAATGTGCAATGTGCAGAGGAAAGGGACTGGGGATGTGACTGGATCAGGATACCTGTGTTTGACCTGATCAATGATTTAATCCTTTTATGGATCCACAGTTGAATGGACTTCAAGGAAGTGAAGGAAACTGTAGGGTGCAGTCATGACAGGCATAAGTGGCTTAGGAGGAGATGTCTTTGAAGGGAACATCTTACGCCTGCCTCTTCCTCTCTGTTTCTCTGGGTCCTGCCTACCCTGAGGGCAGCAGCTTCTTCTACCACTCCTGTACTCTACCTCATCTCACTCCCAGAGCAATAAAACTAGTCCTCAGGGAAAAAAATAAAGAAAGACAGACACATGGATGCATGGAAGGAAGGAAGGAAAGAGAGAGAGAGAGAGAGAGAGAGAGAGAGAGAGAGAGAGAGAGAGAGAGAGAGAGAGAAGGCTGAACCCTCAGAAACTGTGAGTCAACACAGATTTACTCCCTGAAGCTGTTTTCTCAGGTGTTTTGTCACAGATGAAAAGCTGTCTAACACAATGAGTTGTTCTAGCATGTTTATCAATGTGGAGTGATTGAGTCAAGCTAATTAATGTATCCATCACTTCACACACTTGTCCACGATCTCCTGGTCTGAACTGAAACACTGTATTCACTAACCTGCAGCTGCCCAATCTCCAGCACTCCCTCTGAAGATCACAATTCAACCCTGCTTTTATGTGAAGTTTTTTGCTAAAAGAACAGTTGATATTTATCTTTCTGTGTTGGTTTAACTTCAGATCATGACACTGTCTCAAGTAAAACAAGTTCCCAGTTTCTAAGGCTGCATAGCATTCTATACACACATATCACATTTTCTTTACCTGGTTATTGGTGGATGGATACAAGTTGATTCTACAAGTCAACTATTATGAACAGTACTACAATAAACACTGGAGCTGGGCGTGGTGACGCACGCCTTTAATCCCAGCACTCGGGAGGCAGAGGCAGGCAGATCGCTCTGAGTTCGAGGCCAGCCTGGTCTACAAACTGAGTCCAGGATGGCCAAGGCTACACAGAGAAACCCTGTCTCGAAAAACCAAACCAAACCAAAATAAAACAAAAACAAACAAACAAACAAAAAAAAGAAAGAAAAAATAGAGTGAGTAATCAATCTCCTTCACATACTGTCTTCACTTTTTTTTTTTTTTTTTTTTTTTTTTTTGGCTACACGCTGAGTTGTAGCATGGGTAGATCATGTGTGGTTAATTTCACCTTTTCCCCCACTTCCATGCTGTTTTCTGTGATGACCTTACTAGGTGACATTTCCCTGGTGTGCGGGGACATGCTCCACATCCTGGCCTACACTGCCCTTTCAGTTTTGGCTAATGGTTTTCCTAACTTGAGTGTAGGAGCAGCTTGCTTACTTCCACATTAATTCCATCAAACAAATGATTAGTGGTGCTGAATTCTGGCTTTTTTTTTTTTTTTTAAAGCTGTTGACTGTGCGTTTTTATTTGAGAAGTACTTGTTGAAGTTCTTTGTGTATTTGTTCTTGTAGTGTGCTGACCATCTGGAAGTGAAACCTCAGGAGCCAGGAGCCAAACTGAAGTCTCAGTCACTTTGTTACTGAGTGTGCAATTAACACCAGTTAAGCAATTAAAAGAACACTGCACAATAACCCTACATCTGACAAAGGTCTAATATCCAAAATATATAAAGAACTCAAGAAATTAAACACCACCAAACCAAGTAATCCAATTGAGAAATGGGGCTCAGAATTAAACAGAGAATTCTCAACAGAGGAATATCAAATGTCTGACAAACACTTAAAGAAATGCTCAACATCTTTAGTCATCAGAGAAATGCAAATCAAAACAACTCTGAGATTCCATCTTACTCCCATCAGAATGGCCAAGATCAAAATTCTAGCGACACTACATGCTGGGGAGGATATGGAGAAAGAGGAACACTCCTTCATTGCTGGTGGGAATGCAGTCTAATGCAGCCACTTTGGAAAGCTATCTGGCACTATCTCAAAAAACTGGGAATAGGGCTTCCTCAAGACCTAGCTATTCCATTCCTTGGAATATACCCAGAAGATGCTTCAGCATACAACAGGGACATATGCTCAACCATGTTCATAACAGCTTTATTCATAATAGCCAGAACATGGAAACAGCCTAAATGTCCCTCAGTAGAAGAATGGATAAAGAAACTGTGGTACATTTACACTATGGAATACTACTCAGCTATTAAAAACAAGGAATTTCCAAAATTTGTGGACAAATGGATTGAAATAGAAATTATCATAATGAGTGAGCTAACCCAGAAGCAGAGAGACTCAAATAGTATATACTCACTTATATCTGGACACTAGGCCAAGGGGTACGTCTCATGAAAGTCTTCACTTACCAGGAAAATGGGATAGTGGTGAGGACATCCTAAGGTGAAAGAAATATAGGAGATAGGGAAAAAGATGGATCCAGAGGGTCCTAGAAACCTACAAGAAGAACACTATGATGGGCAGATCTGGGCCCAGGGGTTCTGCTTGATCTATGGTACCAACCAAGGACAATACGTGCAGTCATCATCAAACCCCTACCCAGACCTAGCCAAGGGACAGAATATTTTCCACAGTTAAGTGGAGATGGGGGACTGACTTTCACACGAACTCTGGTGCCCCTTATTTGGCCATGTCCCTTTGATAGGGAGGCCCGATGGCACTCGAAGGAAGAATAGCAGACTACCAAGAAAAAACTTGATACCCTAGCATCATATTCAAGGGGAGGAGGTCGCCATCAGTCACAGTCATAGGGAAGGGGAATGGGGTGAAAGCGGGAGGGAGGGAGGAATGGGAGGATGCACAGAGTGGGATAGCAATTGAGATCTAATATGAATGATTTTATTTTTCAATAAAAAAATAAATTAAAAAAAAAAAAGAACACTGCAATACATACTATTATATCATCCTCTTGCTTATTCCTTTCTCACTGGTCACCAGGCCTTGGGTATCATGCCATAGGAGTCTTCATGTGCAAGAACATCCTGCAAGTTTCTAAAAGCATGTAAACTGAGCACTGATGGAATCCATAGGCCCTGTTTCAAAGGAGCCTGCTGTTCAGAATAGATTATCTTTATTTAGCATTTATATTATATCTTTATACTCTCTGGGCCTGTTCAGGTTTTTAACTAAATATTTGTTTTAAACATTCCCACATTATCTTTCTTAAGAAGATAACTGAGGCTTGGTTCCAGTTGCTAATTCCTTTATCTGGTATTTGAAAATGCTGACTTTGCGACATAAATACAGCAAAACTCTCTCTCTCTCTCTCTCTCTCTCTCTCTCTCTCTCTCTCTCTGTGTGTGTGTGTGTGTGTGTGTGTGTGTGTGTGTGTAACACTATGTTGAAATACCCAAACCCAATCACAGATGACTCTGGAGTTTCAGAAAAGGATGAACGCACTCTGCTTTAAAAGAACAAACACACACTGGCTCCTGGTCAGTGTCCTTAGGATTGAAATGTCACTAATGCAGAGAAACTGCCAGTAAAGCAGGAAGACCTGCCCATCTGGCCCTAGTTGACTCCCTGTTAAGGAGTTTAAAGCTCCAAATCAGCCTTCAAATGAGGGTCCCCTCACTTCACTAGATGCCCCCCCTCTTTCCCTCATCAAATACTTCTAACATTTCTCTCTAACTTCTAAACTCTCTCTTATCCCCAGAGAAACAGTATTCTTATTTCTTACCAATGCTATGCTTTTAATGTGCTTTTGCTTCATATCCTCGGTGCTGACTAGCTTTATGTCAACTTGATACAACCACCATTTTGGAAGAGGGAACGTCAATTAAGAAAATGCTCCCCACTGGGCAGTGGTGGCACACATCTTTAATCCCAGCATTTGGGAGGCAGAGGCAGGCAGATCTCTGAGTTCGAGGCCAGACTGGTCTACAGAGTGATTCCAGGACAGCCAGGGCTACACACAGAGAAACTCTGTCTAGAAAGAAAGAAAGAAAAAGAAAGGAAAATGCTCTCTGTAACACACATACCAGATTGGCCTGTGAGTAAGATTATGATACATTTTCTTGATTGATGATCTGATATGAGAAGACCCAGCTCATTGTGAGTGGTATCACACCTGGGCTGGTGGGCCACTGTGTTACAAGGAAGGAGGCTTGGAAAGCCACAAGGAGCAAGCAGTTAGCAGCACCCCTCTATGACCTCTGCATCAGGACCTGCCTCTAGGTTTCTGCCCTGTTTGTGGTCCTGTCCTGTACTGACTTCCTTCAGTGATACAAGCAGAAATAAACCCTTTCCCCTCCAAGTTGCTTTGGCCATAGTGTTCTATCCTAGCAGTAAAAACGCCAATACTCCCTCTCTCTAACCCATAGATTTTCATCCTCCTTTCAAAATTTCCACGCTGTTATTCTCCAGAATTTTTTTCATAGCCCAAAGCCATTTTTTTCCCTTCCAAGTCTTAAACAGGAAGAAAAACTTTTCATCATTTCTACATCCTTTCAAACTCCGAACCATAATCTCTTCCTTTTCCCACTCCCCACCCCCGCTTTTTTTTTCTTCCAACACCCTTTAAATTATTATTGTTTTTAGATTTAGTTATTCTACTTGTATGAATGTTTCGTCTGCATGTATATAGGTGCACCATGTGTCAGAAGAAAATGTCAGATCCCCTGGAGCTGGAGTTACAGGTGCTCGTCCTCTGCACGAGTAACAAGTGCTCTGAAGAACAGAACCATCTCTCCTCTCCATCAAAACATACATCTGTCTGTCTGTCTGTCCATCATCTGTCTGCCTATCCATCTATCTGTCCACCCATTTGTCTGTTCCTTGGGTGTGTCAATGTAGGTCAGAGGATAACTTTGTGGAGTTGGCTTTCTTAGTCCACCTTTATGTGGGTTCTTGGGATTGAACTCAGGTGTCCAGGCTTGCACAGCAGCCATTTTTTGTTACCACTGAGCCATCTGGCTGCCCACCCCCAGGATTTTTGAACAAGTAGTTCACACTTACTTTCTTCGTTTCCCTACTTATTACTCATTTTTAATACCGTGGAGATTTCTGCATGTGCTTCCTTCTGTGGAAAGTCCCTTGCAACATCCTACACATTAAACCCACTGACCACAGTCCACTTCCTACTTAGGATTTTGGAGATGTTGACTCCCTTTTATACCTGACTTTCATTGCAGCTTCTCTGTCAATTTGCTATTCTAGTGTTCTCTTGTTTCATAGGCCCAGCCCCTCTTTCCCTTGTCATCTTGTCATCGGATGAATATGTGTTTGGTATTTAAATTAGCATTCTGACTGGACTGAGCAATTTCTCAGGGAGTTGTAAAGAATTAGTTCTGAGCGTTTCTGCGAGGGTATTTTCAGAGAAGAGGCTCCATGAGTTAGAAGACCCACAAGTTATCTACATCAGGAGACTCAGGTAGAACAGATTGGTTTCTCTCTCTCTCGCTCTCTCTCTCTCTCTCTCTCTCTCTCTCTCTCTCTCTCTCTCTCTCTCTCTCTCCTCTCTCTCTCTCCTCTCTCTCTCTCTCTCTCTCTCTCTCTCCTCTCTCCTCTCTCTCTCCTCTCTCTCTCTCTCTCCCTCCCTCCCTCCCTCCCTCTCTGTCTCTCTGTCTCTGTTTCTGTCTGTCCGTCTCTCTCTCTTCCTCTCTGACAGGATGCATGAGTCTTCTCTTGTTCTCAAACAATAGAATTCCAGGATTTTTGATCTTTGCCCTCCAAAACTTACACCATCACCACTCCACCCCTCATCAGGCCACATTCCACCTCTGACCTCCCTGGTCCTGACATCTTTTTCTCATTCTGAGACACATAGCACTGGTCTTTTGTGCAACTTCTTCAGAGTCACATGAACTCATTTTCTACGAAACCTTTCTGGCCTTATATCTACCTATCCATCAGTCCTCTGGAGGCCATCCATGCCGCCTCCTTGCTGTCTCTTGGAAGAACTGTGACCTACTACAGTGTGCTTGTGAAACCGAGCTCTGACCCTTGTATAATTACTCTGTAGTAACTCATATTTGCTGACAACCTGAGAGATTCTAGATCTGCTGTGGAAATAGATGTCTGGGTATTTCCCTGAGGAAGTTTGTAGTCCTGGTTAATTAAGGTAGGGACCCCCCGCCTCACACACACACACTTTAAATGTGGGTAGCACCATTCCAGGCGCTGGTGTCCTGGACTGTGTCAAAGGAGCACTAGAACCGGAAGCTGCCATTTCTTGTCCTCTGCTTCCTGGTTTTAGCTTCGATGTGACCTGCTGCTTCCTCATCCTGCTACCATGACATTTCTGCCAGGGTGGGCTGCATTCTCTCTCACCGTGAGCCAAAGCAAACCTGACTTTCCTTTTAAAACATTTTGAAAGTGGGTTTATTTGTCTGTTTATTACTGTGGGTATAGATGACAGGGGTGTGTGTACCATGGTGTATGTGTACGGGAAGGGGAGGTCAGGGGTCAGTTTTTCTCATTCTACACTCGCTCAGGTTCCAGGGATCGAACTCAGACCCTCAGACTTAGCCTGACAAGGACCTTTACTCACTGAGCCATCTCGCTGCCTCCCTGCCTTCTTTACTCACTGAGCCATCTCGCTGCCTCCCTGCCTTCTTTAGGTTGCTTTATTCAGGCATCTGTGTCACAACAAAAACAGGAACTAAGACATTCCCTTAGCCAGGGTTTCGATTGCTGTGAAGAGACACCATGACCACGGCAACTCTTATAAAGGAAAACATTTCATTGCGACTGGCTTGGATTTCAGAGGCTTAGTCCATTGTCATCATGGCAGGACACGTGGCGGCGTGCAGGCAGACATGGTGCTGGAGAAAGAGCTGAGAGTTCTACATCTGGATCCACAGGCAGCAGGAAAAGGGAATGACATTGGGCCTGCCTTGAGCATCTGAAACCTCAAATCCTGGCCCCAGCGACATACCTACTCTACTCCAACAAGGCCACACATCGTCCTAGTGCCACATCCTATGAGCCTCTGAGGGCCGTTTTCACTCAAACCACCACATTCCACTCCCTAGCCCCTGTAGGCTTCTTGTAGCCAGGTCACAACGAAAAATGCGTTCACTCCAACCTCAAAAGCACCCACACTCTACCAATATGAGCCCTGCATAAAAGTCCAAAATTCAAAGTCTCTTCTGAGATGCACGCAATCGCTTAACTGTAATTACCTGGAAAATCAAAATCACATAGTCTCAGCATGCAATGCATACAATGGCATAGAATATATATTACTATTCCAAAAAGGAGGAGATGCAGCAAGGTGAGGAAACACTGGACCAAAACAAGACCCAAAGCCACCTGGTCAAACTCCCAACTCTGCATCTTGAGGTCTGAAAGTAAAATGCCTTTCAAATTTCCAACTCCATTCGTCTTTTGTTGACTGCAACACACTTCTTGGGCTGTTTCCACTCCCTGTTAGCAGCTTTTTTTTTAGCAGGTATCCAACAGCTCTGCCATCTCTAACACTCTGAGGTCTCTCCAAGGCAATCCAGGCATCACCCTCACAGCATCACACAATGGCCTCTCTAGGCTTTCAAGCAGGGACACCTGCATGCCTGGCCTCAGCAGCCTTCCTTCCATGACCCCTTCTTCTATCCTTGACTCTAAAGCCAGAACCACGTGGCCAAAGCTGCCAAGGTCTGTTGCTTTTCTGAGCCTGGAACGTGGTCCCCCCTTGTTCAATTACATCCTCACCAGCTCTCTGGTTTTGATGGTTTCCCTCACTGCCTAAGCCTGGCTATTCTGAAACTCGATCTGTGAACCAGGCTGGTCTGGAACCCAGAAGTCTAACAGCCTCTGCCTTCTGAGTGCTGAGATTAATGGTGTGCACCACCATGCCTGGCCCTAAACTTTTCTTTTATTTCTTGTCACGTTTCTTTAATTCCTTTTCGTAATTTGGAAACTTAGCTGGGTGGGGGTCTTGCTCTGAGCTCATCACTCCTTTTATTCCATTTAGCATCAGGCTTTTCCTTAATCTGTTTTCACTTCCTCGTGCTCCTTTTTTTCCTCCAATTGTGTATGTGTGTGCGTGCGAGCGCGTGTGTGTTTCTTGCTCAGCTTGCTCTTTTTCATTACAAATCCGCATAAGACTGGCCAACAATAGTCATTCAACATAGTCGATGCTAGGTTGTTCTTAAATGTGCTCTACTAAAGTTATTAATCCAAAAATTCTTCAATTTAGCCTCAGGCAATTTTTTTTTTTTCCCAGAGGCAAGGGCAGGAAGCAGCCATGTTCTCTGCTAAAACATCACAAGAAGGGTCTCTAGGCTGCATACTAATATTCTTCTCCTCTGAAGCCTACCAAGCCAGGCCCACTGTTCAAATCACCTTCAGCGCCCACTGTCTTCCATGTTCCTACTAGTATGACCCATTACATTCTGACTACGACTTCAGCTGCTTTTCTAATCCAAAGTTCCCAAATCCACATTCCTCCAGCCATAAACATGGCCCAACCTTTCATAGCAATATACCAGTCTCTGGTATAAACTTCTGTCTTAGTTATTAGAGTTCCTTTTGCTGTGAAGAGACACCGTGATCACAGTAACTCTTATAAAGAGTTTAATTGGGGCCAGTTTATAGTTCAGAGGCTCAGTCCATTGTCCTAGCTCCTAAATAGATATTAGGTCATAACCATCTATGTAAGTTGAGTTTCCTCCCGTTTACAGGAATCCTTACATTCCTGGCATACTATCAGCTCACATGAGGTAATAAGTGTGAGGTCAACACATGGTAGCTAGTTTCTGCTTGTTTTTTCTGTCCACATTTTTCATCCCTGTTTACAATGCCACTGAGCTCTCAGGCATGGGTTTAACAATGACTTCCTCTTCCTGTCCCCCACATCCAGTTGGTCAACAAATCCCATTGAGTGTTCCTCTATAATGTCTCCCCACCCTTCCTCCCCCTTTTACTATTTCCTCTGTCACTGCCCTACTTTGTCTCCAGCCAAAATTATGACCTTATATTTATAGCTACACTTTTTGCTACAATTTATACTCCTCAGTGATGCTCCTCATTTACCTGCCCCAGCTCTTAAATGAACCTTCCCAACTAGAAGAAACTTGTCATCTTGTTATGCTCCTCAGTGTCCTTCAGACCTTTCCATCTCAAGCCAGAACACCACAGAACCTGTCTACACCAAGTAAGCCAGTGTGTTGCCACCCACCACTGCTATGTTTTCTGTATTTCCTCTGTCCTATCTCAGCTGAGAGTGCAGCGCAATGGTAGAGCATTTCCTATGTCTTATAAAGTTTGATTTCTGGCAATGCCACAAACAGAGGTCTTAACTCATTCAGTCAGGTACTTGTACATCATTCCTGTTTCGTATTTCTAGAAACCTAAACGAAAATGTTCCTATCTCTAATAGCCAAAGGATGAAAACAATCTACCCAAATATCTATTAACAGAAGGCTATGTGTATGAGTGTGTTGTGGGGAGGAATACACACACACACACACACACACACACACACACACACACACACACACACACACGCACCCACCCACCCACCCACACACACACACACACACAGAATGCACATGTATATACATATACATGTAATATAACCTACCCTGAAAGAGGAGGGGGATTTGAACAAATGCTACAATTCAGACAATCCTTTAAGATACCATGCTAAGTGAGATGAGCCAATCAGAAAAGGGCAAATAGAATTTGGTTCTACTCAGCAAAATAGTAAAATTGGAAGATACTTAGAGATCGGGAGCAGAGAGGCAATTGCAGGGCCTATGAGGAGGGAGCATACAGATATATTATTTAATGGGTAAGACTTTTCAGTTTGCAAGAACAAAACTTTCAATAAACCAATGGTGCAGAGTACTATGAATGCCTTTTCTGCCACTAGACTGCTGTTAAATGGTTAAAATGGAAAGATTTATGTGGCGTTTTATCACGGTTTAAACAAATTTTAAGCTAATTTTTAATTGTAGAGATTAAAAACAAAGGACTGTGCCAGGCATCAGGGAAACAGAAACAAACAAAATGTTTATGGTCCTGTTAGCATCTGTGATTAGGCAAGGCACACATCGTACCTCTGCCAGGAAAATCCCAGTTAACTACACTTGAAATATTAAGCTTTCGTCTGTTCGGTAGCTATTTCAGCGCTTGTCAAATCCTGCTCTGTATTGTATCTGGTCCTTGTAACATTTGTCTCTCTTTTGAGATAATAAAATACCCTAAGGTCAGGAACTCCATCTTATCTATTCATTTTTTAATCTATCAAAGCACTTAATACAGTTCATTGCACATAATGGAGCTCAATAAATACTTGCAGAGTTGAACAGAATGAAGAGGAAGTTAACTGTAGCCGTCAATGATGTTCAGGGCCAGAAGTGACACCTTCCTCTGATAGGGTGGACTGAGGGATGGCGCTCTCCAACCGAAAGATGGCAGAGAAGCCTGACCTCAGAAACTAATCCGGGGCTGGGGGTGCCGCTCAGGGTAGAATGCCAGCTTAGCACACTTGAGATACACAGTTGGACCCCAGCACCACAAACAAAACAAAGCCCACCACAACTGTACCAGTGCACTGGGGATGCCTGAGTATTACTAGTTCAGCGGGTAGAGACAGGAATTGGCCAAATATCGCAAGAGCTCTAGAGTTGACATGTAAAGCCAGGGAGGATTAGGGTATCTGTAAAGTCCTATTACTCTGATAATGTTAATTACATCCATCTAGGTATCAACAATGACTTAGGCTTGTCCCCTGGAGTGCTGGGAACTCTCCCGCTCCCTACCCCAGTTCCCACCCCACACTCCACTCTCCCTGTCAAGAAGCTGAGACTCCTCTTTTTAACTTCAGGAAACAGAGTTTTTGAGTCTTACTGCCTAGGTGGGGCTTTTAGGTCCTGAATGTTTATGGTTCCTATTTAGTGAAGGAAGCTAAGCTCTGTGCTTAGATCTTTGCATTTCTTCCCTCACGCCCTTTGCAGGGTAGGTTTCTTTTCATGTGCTAAACCTATTACTCACCCTCCCCCATTAACAGCATAACTCTTCCCCTTTAGGGAGCTATATTTCTTGTTCCAAAGTGTCCTGGGGCCTGTCCTTTCTTGGGATTCTCAACAAAGAATTTTAGGGTAATTAAAATGAGGCCAATTTGCCTCCATTGGAGCAGTCTGATTCTTGGACTCAGTGGCCAGGGCATATGTGGGTAGATGTCTTCAAAATACACAAGCCAAGCCCCTGAATGCTGTTTGCTTTTGACTCTAACATTTCATCATTCAGTGCTCCCTTGAGTGTGGTGGCTCATCAAGTCCTGTTCTGATAAATTCTGCTTTTTTTCTATCTTTCCTTATAAAGTAAAACTCTTCGTGATGCAACAGGCTTTCTTTTGCTGTTGTTGTTCCTAATGTCTTCTGAGCAGGTACGCAGGCATGTGTTTATAGCAACCCGTTTATCTCACTGCCTATGCGGCCAGAGCTCTGAGGACAGATAAACTATGTCCCTGAGAGGACCTCACAGAGGTGCAATCAAAGTATTGACAAGGTGTCCCCTAAAGTTTAGATTCCTGTTCTAAGCCCACCTAGTAACTGGAAAAACACCATTCCTGCCAATTATAATATTGAATATCCTTTTCCCCTCTGGCTATCTCCTGGAGCTATCTGCTCTTAGGTCTAGAACTGCTCTCTGTCTTGCCACCCAACCCTATCTGTAGTTCTTTCACAAGACAGTTCGTTTTTTCCAAGACCCTGTGAAAGATATCAAGGCATTCAACAAATACGTCAAGAATCAACGTACATGAGTCACTATTGCCAGAAGGAATGACAAAAGCCAAGGTCAACCTCAAGAGGCTCATTTTGTTTTGTTGTTGTTTGGTTGTTTGGTTGGTTTGGTTTTTTGAGACGCGGTTGCTCTGTGTAACAGCGTTGGCTGTCCTGGGGACTCACTTTGTAGACCAAACTGGCCTTGAGCTCACAGAGATCAGCCTGTCTCAGCCTCCTGAAGTGCTGGGATTAAAGGTGTGCCCCACCATGCTCAACAAACCTCAAGGGTATGATTATACATCAAGATAGAGTAAAGGGGGACACAAAAGGTAGAGTGGTGCATTTTTGTTAAAATGGTAGTGAGAGTAAATAAAGGAACTGGCCACAGAGAAAAGTTAGCAAGATAGCTTCTTGATGCTGAAGGGAATTCTCCTTACTTTTGCATTGCTTTTTATAACTGAACATACATGTTCAGTTATAAACAACTAAATTTTTCATAATTAAAATATTGTGATGAAGCTGGGTATGGTGGTGCACGCCTTTAATTCCAGCACTCCAGAGGCAGAGGTAGGTAGTAGATCTCTGTGAGTTCAAGGCTAGCCTGGTCTACAAAGAGAGTCCAGACCAAGCAAGGATACATAGAGAAACCTTGTTTTGAAAAAACAAACAAACAAAAATATTGCGATGAATGACCTCATATCTTTTTTTTTTTTTTTTTTTTTTTTGGTTAGTTTAAGGCAGCAACTCTCAAACTGTGGATCACAACCCCCTTAGGGCATCCAATGACCCTTTCAAAAGGGTTGCCTAAGACCACCAGAAAACACAGATATTTATATTATGATTCATAACAGTAGAAAACTGTTATGTTATGAAGCAGCAACGGAAAAATTTTGTGGTTGGAGGTCACTACAACATGAGGAAGTATATTAAAGGGTTGTGGCATTAGGAAGGTGGAGAACCACTGACTTAAGGGAATTCAGAGACCAAGGAAAAGAAATAGAATTTGGGCATCCTACAGAAAAAGAATACTGTTTAACTTTCACTGAGGAATACTATGAATATTATACCAATTTATTGACTGCTAATATTCTCAGATGATGTATCCTACTTCTACTTGAAGACTGCGCTTTCTCTTGGGCAAAGGTGTTACTAGGTGACCAGTAAGGCAAGTAGCATGGAGGTCATCAAAGAAGAAACTGAAGCAGTCTATACTCTTTCACCTATAATACATCCGAACCAGAAATACAATGTTTTAATTGTTAAAACTTCATATAAACCAATAAAGCAAATAATATGATCACAGTACTGTTTAAAGTCGTTGCTAAGAGATATGAGGTTTTTAAGATAAATATTGTCAGATATGCAGAACCCATATACTAGCTCAAACTGTCCTTCTACTTATTCAATAATTCAGCACATATTTATGAGAAACCTCTATATGTCAGGTACTAGATTATGTCCCAAGGGTAAGGCGTTAAATAAGATAGATAACTTTGGGCTGGAGACGTGGCTCAGAGGCTAAGAGCACTGTCTATTCTTCCAAAGGTCCTGAGTTCACTTCCCAGCAACCACATGGTGGCTCACAACCATCTCATGCCCTCTTCTGGCTTGCAATCATACATGTGGTCAAAACACTGCATGTGTAATAAATAAATCAATTTTTTTAAAGATATGTAACATCATTCTCCTTAGGAAGTTAAATGTAGTACCTTGTCACCACAAAGCGAGCAGTTACAGAGCATCACAGAAGCTCTGTGGAAATAAAAAGAGAATTTCCTTTCCTTTCAAGCAACTATGTGAGATTTTCTGGAATGGACAATAAGGGCCACTGTCCTCCAACATCCACACAAGAACTTAAGGGTTGCTCCTGCTTCTCTGAAGTAGACTGTCTGGAAGCCATCTCCACCAGCTCTGAAATCTTCTGCAGTGTGTCACCTTTCTGCTGCCCACTGTGAACCTGGAGTTTGAGAACACTAGGACCTTATATTCTTAGGTATGGCCAGTGCTGGTTGCCTCAGATGGTGCTTCAATTAGAAGCCATACAAGCACTTCAAACTTATAACTTCTCCCAAATCACACTTGTGATACAGGGCAGTCAACAATATATTTTATATAACATAATTTATGGCTTAATTTTATTTTTACCTTCAGTTTTTTTCTTCCAAACATGTAAATTGCATACATGTAAACATATACTTACTAGTCAATTCCATAAGACCACAACCTGCCTATGATATTGATGTGGACTATTTTTATAAGACCATAATAGTCCTTAATTTTCTGAAAACAAAACAAAACAAAACAAGGCATGATATTTTAGCCTTTCAACATATATAATGATTTACAAATGCACTTAGTTTTTGGCTAGCATCTATACATCTATCCTATGGACCTTACAGACAACATGAAGATAAATTATCCCATGTAGGATTATTGCCTATAAGGAAGAAAAACTTTTGGACCGAGGATATAGCTCAGTGATAGAGCAAATGCAGAGCAATCATGGGCCCTGAATTCAGTACCACTCTTTAACACACACATACACACACTCACACACTGACATGGCACACTTCTGAAGGTGCACTGCTCACAAAAGTCAGGTGCAACAAAGAGCAGCTGCAGTCTGCTTTGTGTTTTCAAAGGAGAATACATTGCAGGAATAGAGACACAGACAGTTGAGGGCAACAGGTGCATAACTTTCACATTTATTTGTCTTTTGATGACAGGATAACTGTACAAAAATTGTTGTATGAGTCATCTTTCATGTTATTTACTAAACAAGAAATTGAAGCTTGGCTCTGTATAAAGAACTTGGAGGGGGAAGCTGTCTCCATATGAGATGGATATATACACATATATACATACATATATTTATATATATATGTAATACTATACAAACACACACACACACGGGGGTATATATATGGATTCTATTCCAAAGAGATGAAGAAGAAGAGCTCCAGAAATTTATGAAGGCGGTGATAAAACAGTGGGGAAGTATCAAGAAGTCAAGCTAAACCCAGCTCTAGCCCCACTGCTCTCTGGTGTGTGCGCGGTGGGAGCAGAAAGCCCAACTAACAGCAGGGGGCGCTCACCTCTCAAGAGGGGTAATGAGTGAAGGTCACAGTCTTAAGAGTTGGATGCTTAATACAGTTAGTTACCCAAGTAAAACCAGAAGGGTAAAACCAACAGACGCACAGATATAGCCCAGAAATATGAAAAACTAAAACTGCACAAAGCCTCTAGAGGTCATAACTTCTCAACTACTGAATTCAAAGATGCTGAAATTTGCCGGCAAGTGAAATTTTCAAGCTTACCAATAAGAACAATCTGAGAGAAAATACAATCAAGCAAATGAACTCGATCCAGGACCTGAACAAGAAGCCAGCCAGAGATGTGACTGCAATGGAAGCCATCAGCAGAGTGACCAGGCGGCCTACAGAGCGGGAGAACCTGTTCCAGTCCTGTATCAGATGGGGCAAACATCAAGAACATAGAAAAAGACTGCAAAATGAAACACGGAAACGAACCTGCCCATCAGCAAATGGGCACAAACAAAATCAGAAGATAGTTGTCAAAGGATGAAACACAGAGGACCAATGTGGACTTGAAAACGCTCCCAGCATGCTTGTCTATCAGAAGTGCCTTTGAGTTTGTTCTCTTTCCTATGTTATTCTGGTTGAAATACATGAAGAGAGATAGGATGCTGCAAAACAGGGAATCCCAAACATCTTTTCAGCTAATCGAGGATGCTCCTTATTTCCATCACCCTATAACTTGACAGCTATAGTCTCTTAAAGAGTAGCTATAGTGTGGTTTCTGAAACCACATCAAAGTTCTCTCCATACTCTCTCGTGTATGATCCATTCCCTTGGGTCCTTAAAAATCCACCGTTTGTCTTACACTTTGAAGAGCTTTTTAAAGTTTGGTGGGGTATTAAGAACTTGCACTATTCATCTAGAAAATATTTGTCCTTCCTGGTTTTCAGCACTTCCTAGTATCAGCACAAATCACTCACAAGATGAAGAATCCATTTTGTTGTGTCTCCATCAACTTAATAAAAAAAATAAGTTAGACATTGAAAAGCAGTTGAATATATAGCGGTGCATGTAAGGTTTACAAAATTTTAATTTTTACTTAAAAACTAAAATATTGTCACAGGTATTTACATTATTTTTTAAATAACAAGTTTATTTTGTTCACTTAAAAATATTTTTCAGACATCTAAGTAGCCACAGGTTACTTGAGTAGAAATGGTGACCCGTGGATGGTTCACTTAGTCACAAGTCGTGCAGATATATTTCCCTGAGTCACAGACTTGCTCCATTGTGTTGTCTGTGTGCTACCTCTAGCACCAGGCAAAATGCCCAGAAGACACTATGTGAAAATGCAGTAGAATCATTAATATTTCCTGTTTCATCAAGGATATTCTGTAGTGAAATTGCAACATATCCTTCTCTGGGGTGTGTGGCAGGGAGAAAAACGGAAGCTATACCCTCGATCACTTCAAAGACTTGTCACTACTACCTTTATGTCACCAGAAAAAATCTGAGTGAAAATGGCCAATGATGTTTTGTATCATAATGAAAGTCATTTTGATTTCGTGAACATACTCAGGACATCTTAGGGACTCTCAGACATTTACAACTTGCAAATTGAGACACATTGGCATAAGAAAAGTTTCTGAGTACTAGAAAAGAGACTGGTAACATTATTTGTCACCAATGAAGAACACTGGATAATTGGGGCCAAAGGTGAAAGACATTTCACTACATACTCTTCTTTTTTTTTTTTTTTTTTAATTTTTAAATTTAATCCAGGGAAATGAATTAGGCATTCTACAATTAATTTTAATATGATTTTTAAAAGCATAAGAAACTCAAAAGCTGGACAGAGGAAAATTGGATGACAAGCTTTATTTATAGAAAGAGAGTGTTCAGCATAGCTACAAAGTTTCAAAGTGACTCCCTGGGACAATACTAAGATAATTCTTGGCCCACAGCTCTCAAGGCTACTCAGCCTAGAGTCTTCGGCTAGGCTCATATACTAACTGCAGTGAGAAAATGTTAGACGTGGAGAGTGAGCAGGAATCTTGCTACAAGTTGCACCCCAATTTGATAATAAAACTGAAGAAAGCTGTGTGTAATTTCAAACAATAAAGAACATCCAATCACTCTTGATTATTACTCTGTTAATTGATTTTTCTTTCCTCCAAAGTCCTACTCACACTCCCAAGTGTCAAACCCATACAAATGTATAAACATGTTGTTTGGAATAGACTGTGATTTTCTCTAAACAAGCAGGCATGGTTACCTGCATGCTGACCTTGGCCAACCTCATTTGCCTTGTGCTTCTAGCATCTAAAGCAATCAGTCTTAAACCAAGAGAGTCATGGGTCTCCAGAGAGTGATGCCAATGTTTAAAACTGACCAAGGAAAAAACTCTTGCCATCCTCTGTGTGTCTTACCTATATCCATCTGTAGTAGAAGTAAAGTGTAGGAAACATGTCACATTCCTCTTGACTTTATCCATAGTAAACAAACGTTCAAGTGTGATAGTAAGCGGGACCTGACAGGCGGCTAATATCTAGAAGGTAATTGGAACTGGTTAGGTGACCTGGAGAACCCAAATATGTACCCAGAGGGTATTTGCTACTGTTATCTTTAGCAACCTATTAGCTAGTGATGTCATTAAAGATCCTACCTGAATCTGTTGAAAACAGCAAGCATTGAGTTTGATGTGGACAAAAGGGAACTTGTATGCACTGGAACTACTCTGGCCTTTATAGATATGTATGGAAGCTTCTCAAGAAACTGAAGAAGGTTTACCTTGTGGCCCAGCTATACCTCCTTTATATTCATTTCCCCAAAGGGCTACATATCAACACAGCAGAGAGACACTTGCACATCAATTTTTTACTTCAACAGCATTCACAACAATTATGTCACAGAACCAATCTAAGTATTTAGCCACAGAAGAAGAGGTAAGGAAAATGTGGTACATAGACACAGTGGAACTTTTTTCATCCATAAAGAAGCATCAAGTTATGTCACTAACAGGAAAATGAAGGCAACTAGACATTATAGAGGAATTTTGATCAAATAACATGGCTGCTCTGTCAAAGGAGCACATCCAAAGACCTTTCAGATCTGTGTGGTCCCACAAGAATGCAGACAACCTCTGAATTATCATATAATCTGACTGGAATACAGGCATGCCCTTAGCGCACATCTTTAATCCCAAATAATGAAGGTAAGGTTATCTTATAGAAAGAAGCAGCCACGTTAGAAAGTGACATCTAATTGAGGGGGAGACAAAGTGAAGAATCATAGAAGTATTTGACATAATGAGCCAAAGAAAGGATACACCCAGCTCTCACAAGAACAGGACAGGAAAGAGAGTTACTTACGAGCAGCATAGGGGGAAAGGAGGGGTTTTTGCCAAGAGTTTCTTCCTGGGACAGTTTTTTGGAGACAGGTTGTAGAGAGAACAAGGTAGACACAGGTGGAGACAGAATGAGCCAGAGATTGAGAAGGAGCCAGAAGATCGTTTGCCAGAATTAGTTCGAGGCTAGGCAGAGCAATTCAGTCAGAAATCAAGAGAACTCAATTTGAATCAGTCAGTTTGGAGAGGAGTTTGGACCAGAACAACTGAGTTGAACCAGGCAGCGAGAGTTCAGAAAGAGCTAGAAAGGCTTGGGAATGGCTCTCATCACATCTCCTCATCTGAGGAAGTAATCATATTAAACAAACCAGGTCAGTCTCGGAAAGCCAAACATCACATGTTTTCTCTGATTTGTGGTGTATTTTAAATAAAAGTAGACACGAAGTTGCCTGGGGGGGAAAACTAGAGGAGAGAAGGTTTAGAAAACAAAGAATAGAAGGAATAGGGTGTGGCGGGGCGTACAATCAACACATGATGTACATGTGTATAAAGAGATGTGTGCCTCCTATGATTACAATAGATTTCATTTTACAAGAAAAGAGAGCAATTCAAATAATTATGGGACATTTCTCACCATTTGAATATAGGCAAGTAGTTGAGAAAAAAGATATCTTGAAAAGGTTGAAACATTTGTATGCTGGCAGACACTATACCAGCTCTGCATGCATGATCTTGACATCACTTATCTAAATTAACCTCCTAATATTTTAGTGAATGCCATCTGAGCCCAAAGAGGATCTAAAATTGCTGACTTGTTTCTCTCCATCAGAGTAGCTCATTCCAACCAAGGCTTATTCCCCTGGCGTGTGCATGTGTGTAGAACTACTAGCAATTAAAAGCATCTTGGCAGCACAGTAAATTAAAGGGGGGGGGGGGGGAGGCTCAGAGAACAAGAGCAGGTTTCCATTATAAGCTGTGGGTAGCACAGGCAAACTTGGGCACTCTGTTGAAGAATGGAGTAGTATTTTTCACTCCATCACCAACGGGACAGTTATTTTAAAAAATCATACTAACACACTGCTGTATCTGGAAAACAACAGGCCATCATATGAGAAATACTGCTGTGTAAACATTGCGATCTTTCCATCCCACAGACCAGCTCCAGGAAACAGTGAAGAGGAAAGAAGAGAAAGTCTTGGTGGGTCCATGGTAGGAAGAATTGAGCAGGCAATAAACAGCTAGTTAATGGAAACCCAACTGTTGGGGAACAACTAGCTATAGCAACGAGCTTTTGAGAGGTTGAAGAATGGAGGAAAAAGGAAATACTAGACCCAGGCATATGTGGTACAAAACTGAAAGGTCTTAAAGCCCAGGAGAACTTTACTTTTCTGTCTCTCTGTGTTGCTTGCTGTTACTAGTTCTTTGTTACTCCTTGGGCCAACCGCGGTACTTTATTTAAAGTGAAGCTTAATTGTTTTTATTATAGATTATATCATGATTTTTCTCATCTTTTACAACCAATAGAACACTTAAAAACCAAAGAAGCAAGAGAACAGTCTAACAAGGAAATACAAACAGTTCTGTATAACCTACAATAAAGCATATAGCAAAAACCAATCAATTTCCAAGCAATGGTCAGCATGACTTGATTATTATTTCTTAAACAACACTTGGGAAAGCTTTATCATAAATTTCCCTGGGCTAAAGCCATTGTGTTTACATGATTGTCATAGCAATATAGCTTGAGCTGTATTGCTCTCTAAAAACAAACAAACAAACAAAAATAAAAACAAAAAACTTGACTTACTCCTAGTCCCAAACTAGCAAGTGTACTATCTAAGCCAAGGCTAACTGCCAAGGGGGCCTTTATTGTAAAACATCTGTAAAGCATGACATTCAAAGCGATCTTCTATTGCTTTCAAAGAAAATTCTAAAGAAACTTTTCTACAGCTAACAGTATCTAGCCAGGTACTCTTATGTGAAGGTTGTAACTTTCTACCGAGCTGTTTCTGTCTGACTGCACACAGTGAGAGCCAAGAACTCTCATTGTCTCAAACCTTTGAGTGATATCTTCTTTCAACAGTCTCTGTGAGAAAAAGTTTTCCCTGTGTGAATGTCATTAGGGCTCTATTTCTCAAAGTGAGAAATGGAGAGAAAGACGGTTTTAGAAGAAAAAGCATATTTCAAAGTAATTTTAAGGCAAAATTACACCTGGACCATACATAATATTTAAAGGCAGTGGTGATCAGCCGGAGATCTTTGGAATCTTGTCAAGAAAAGTCTCAACAGCTGTTCTGGATGTCTAGAGATCATGCTGGACAGTCAGAGGTCTCAGAAACTTAGTCAAGCAAAGCCTCTATGACTTGTCCTCATGTCTGTGACATTTTCACATTAAAGTTAAGAAATGTAATCCAAGGGAAAGTACCCAACACTTAATAGGCAGCATTAGGCAAAAACTTAGGCCTATCTCAAATGGTATCTAGTTGTGTGGTTCATGGGTGAGAAAGAGACTTCTTAACCAAAATCACCAGATAAACATATTTCCACAAGTCACAAACTCCCACAAACCATCCTTCTGCCAAGCTGCCCTACCATGGTCCTCTAGAATTTCTAGTTACTCTGCTTCTTCATACTAACATTCACATGTCAAAGGTCTAGGGGTTAGAAACAATGACTTCAAGACCCTGAGAATCTGTATTGCTTCTAACATAACATCACCACGTATTTCATCACTGGCTGCCCACCTCATATCTTTCCTAAGGTACAGTATCATCTTGGTGTCATTACATGGCCTCATCCAACATGCATTGTACCTACCAAACTCCCCTTTATTCTCCACAATAAGTATTTTCACTTCACAGCCTCTACTCTACTTCATCTATCCATTTTATAAAGGAAGTTCTGTTCAGACTTTATCATCCATCTGTCAGTAAAGCAAAGCAGGAAGAAGACTTGTAGGAAAGTAATTTTGCTGGCAGTACAACTGGTCTACCCTCCTTACTTTGTGCAGCTCTCACTACAAGTTTCCACTGAGCACATTCCTCCTTTGAGGAAAAAGAATTTCTGCTCCCGTCACTTTTTTTTACATCACCAGCTTCACAGAGACATTTAAATACATAGGATGTCTCCAAGGTGTCCAAGAGCAGTTACTAGTTTTGGTTGACTATAACAAAGAATTAAAATCAAAGGCAATAGACCTAGAAGCCAAGATAAGAGTGAGAAAAGCCATCTGGCAGTTTTCGTGACACATTATACTGTCTAGCTTTTCAAAGTTCCAGAAGACAGTTTCTCAGAACTACCAGAATCATGAGAGCAATAATCAAACATAAAATTGCAATAAAAATTAGATATGAAATGTTAAACACCAGGTTGTCTTTGATCTACTGATCTACTTACTGGCCTTAGGAATATAAAAATGAATTAGTTCAACATCTAGGAAGAAAAATAACCACCTCAAAGAGAAAAGGTTTGGCATCTCACGCTTCTCTCCAGCACTACCAATGTCAGACATGATAAAATATGAAAAGAATTCTGAACTTAAAAATTAGAACCAAGAATTTTTTCCCACAGGCATGAGAAAAGAACATAGTCAAACAAGAAAGACCCCCTGGGAATAAGACACACTGAGTTTCTTGCAGAGAAAAGGAAAGTTTCTGCCAGCATTCAGTGGATTAAGAAATGAATTAAATGGAAAAAAAAATTTTTTTTAATATGACCTGGGGATACAGAGGGAACATTCTTGTCTGGCATATGCAAGGCCTTAGATTCAATCCCCAGTACCCCGGAAAAATGCAAACAACAAAAATGGACATTGGATACGCAGTAGTAGAAGGATCAGTGCTGAGTCATTATTTCTCTAAAGAATACTCGAAAATAGGACGAATCACAACAGTAAATGTTGATAATATCTTTTAAAAAAAAGGTCATCAACGTGGGAAATTGAGAGGGGCAGGTGACAAAAGGCAAGGTGCTGACATCATTGTCTTCCCCAGCAGTGAGCAAGCGGCTGCTGCCTAGAACTAAACCACTTCACTGAAAGTTTAAAAAAATGTTTTAATAAAATTAAGAATTTTTATCTCCTGAGAATTTCATACAATATATTTTGTGTACTCCATCACTTCCTACTCCCTCTCCTGACTCTTCCCAGATCCACCTCCACTTTTGTATCCATCTCAACTTTGTGTCTTCTTCTTTTAATAAGTCATCAAGCTCAGTTTGTCAATGTACTTCTGAGCATGATGCCACCCACCACGTATGGTCCATCTACAAAGAGCCACATCCTTAATGAAAACTGACCCTGAAGCCACCATCAGTCCATAGTTCCTCAGGTAAGGGTGGAGGCTCACAAACCTCTTCCCCCTCCACACCAAAATGTTGACTCGCTTGACCCTGTGAGTTCATGAGTGTCATGGCTCCCTCACGTCCAGAAGACAGTTTCACTCCATCCTCTGGCTCTTACAGACCTTCTGTGATGGTGCCTGAGCCTAATGGTGTTATTGTTGAGTGTTGCAGATGTCTCGTTTGTAGCAAAATAATACCATTGACATTTATTCTGTGCCCTTGGACCAATTGTGTGTTTCTGCATTAGCCACTCTTCATTGTACAAAGAAAGGAAGTTCTCTAATGAGATCTTTTTTCTTCCCCTGAGACAGGGTTTCTCTGTGTAGCCTTGGCTGTCTTGGACTAGCTTTGTAGATCAAGCTGGCCTTGAACTCACAGAGATCCTCCTGCCTCTGCCTCCCAAATGGTGAGATTAAAAGGGTGTGCTACCACACCCAACCTCTAATGAGGTTTTGAAGTTTCATTAATTTGACTCTAGGGATTCATATTTAGATAACAGTTTGGTACCATGTCTACTAAGGAGAAGAACAGTAGAAAGGTCACCCTTGGAGCCTATAAACCCCCCAACCATGTATTCATGGCCAGGTTTATACTGTGTCTTCTACTCTGGAGCTGGCCTTCAATACAATCAGAGAGTACTTGTTTCCTTTTGTAACACAGGGTTCACAGCTGGGTAAGACTGTTGATGGCCTTCCTGGCTCCCCAGCAGCCCACATAGCATCTTCCAGTATTATGATAACTGGCTGCCAGGGAGGAAGCTTCCTGGTCAATATTAACTTGACTTGTCTTGTACTGTGGCCAATGTGTATGGGGTCTTGCTATCAACTTCTGGTGGGCAACTAAGAGAAATGACTCTACAGGAGATATCCCATACCTGGCCCTGTGCTGTCTGTCTGTCTGTCTGTCTGTCTGTCTCTTTCTTTCTATCTATCTATCTATCTATCTATCTACTATCTATTTTACTTATTTTTAAATTTATTTAATTTCAATCCATGGCTTCTGAGAGGAACAAAATCCTTTGTGTAGGGAGCTCCAATTAAGTGCTTTCTCTCTCTCTCTCTCTGTCCCTCCTCCACAAACAAACACAGACAGACAGATAGACAGAGCCACACAGGTGTGTACCTGCGCGCGCATTTCGCGTGCAAACACACACACAATGATTATAAAAGAGTGGATTTCTATATATTTTTTAATTTATTATATTTTATTCAGATTCCATTCCTAATGTTATCCCCTCACTTGTATCTTCCCGTCCCACCCTTCCTCCCTCTTCCACCCCATTTCCCTGCACTAGACCTCTGACAGAAAGGGACTTCCTCCCAGGCCATATTTTCAATATCATTACTGTTGATAGTTATTCCTTTCCCTATTCCCTTAAAAAACTTTCAAACTTAGAGAGGTTTTTGGTTTGGGTTCTTTTTTTCCTTTTGTTTTTGAAAACAATGTGAAAAACTATGAAACCCAACTACGCCTTTATTTTTTATTCTATTAAATACATTTAAAATTGCTTGAATAAACAAGACTATGACAGAAATTCTTTGTCCATCCTCCTGCCTTGGAGCCTCTGCTGGAGGAAGCACCTCACTCTGGCATTGTCTGCCCACATGAATACAGGGTGCTTAGAAGAAGCATCTGGTCTGTCAGTGCCTACTTCTTGGTCAAGTGGTGTTTCATCTTTTTCGCTTTTGCATTTTTAATATGGCTTGAAAATGTTAATTATATACTTTTTTTTCTTATTAGCAGAAAGATTTCTCTTTAAGTCAAGAACAGAGGATTGGCATTTTATGTGAACTGCTTATCCCCGACTCTTTTTTTTTTTCGAGACAGAGTTTCTCTGTGTAGCCTTGGCTGTCCTAGACTCCTTTTTGTAGACCAGGCTGGCCTCAAATGCACAGCAATCCGCCTGCCTCCCGAGTGCTGGGATTAAAGGCATGTGCCACCATACCCAGCATATCCCCGACTCTTTTCCACACATAAGGCAGGTACTCGGAACTTGCTCTTATTTTCACACAGTTTTTTTTTTTTTTGCTTCTATTCTGTCTCTCCCATGATGGCAAAGCCTTGGTGCCGGAGTCCTAACTTGAAGCTGCAAGCCTGTCCGCTCTAGCTCCAGTATTTGGAATTTCCTTTTTCATTCTCCATATTTGAAAAACCCCAAGGACTACTATGCCACGTTTCTTCTTTGTCCCTGATGTCTTAGTATGTACTGAATGCTGACACTCTCCTCAGGAGTCAACAGAACCCAATAGTTTGTTCATAATTGTCTTTGTGATCGCCTAGAAATTATATACTTACTCTGATTTCTTGTTTGGATACCAAGACCTTAGTTAATTTCACTATTCTGATAAGGTTACAACATAATGCCATATAATATTAGAGATGGTTCTTAATGGTGCTCCACGACCATTTTTTGCCTTTATTTATAAAATTCACTGAAAGCTGATTCTTGGCTCTGTGGATGCAGGACAATGCTCAGAACCCTGGAATGGCGCGTTGTAGAATCACATACAGCCAGCCCTCAGCACACCCACCTGAACCAGGCCGGGGTGTGACCTGGAGAGAGTGAGTAAGACAAATCAAGCAGGTGAGTGGGACACCTGGTCTGGTGGCATCAGCAGTGCTATTGGCAACACCCTGTTCTGAGGAGTGAGAGCAGTGTTTCTCCACCTGTGGGTCCCGCCCCCCTTTGGGGTTACATATCGGATGTCCTGGATATCACATACTTACAATTTTTATTCCCTTGAATTTTGAAGACAGGGTTTTTCTATGTGTAGCCCTGGCTGTCACTCTGCAGACCATGATGGCCTCCAACTCAGAGATCTGCCTGCCACAGCCTCCCCGAGAGCTGGGATTTAAAGAGGTGCCACTACTGCTGGGCTACATTCTTTTTGTTTTGTTTTTCGGGGCAGGGTTTCTCTCTGTAGCCTTGGCTGTCCAGGACTCACTTTGTAGACCAGGCCGGCCTCGAACTCACAAAGATCAGCTGGCCTCTGCCTCCCGAGTGCTGGGATTACGCCACCGAGCCTAGCTCTGGCTCCGGCTCCAGAAAATTATAGTTATGAAGTAATAACAAAACACTTTTGTTGCTGGGGATGTCACCACAACGTGAGGAGCCGTATTAAGGGATTGTGGTAGTAGAAAGGTTGAGAACCACTGTCCTTTGTTTAGCCAAGCTTGTAATTTCTAGTTGCATCCCTGCCTGTTTCTGAAGCTTGACGTTTTGATGTTCCTAGTACTTCTGGGGCCTAAGCAACACCCTCTTAATAAATTCCTTTTCTGTCTCTATCAGCATACACCAACTGCTTGTATTTAAACTGACTGGTCCTGTGCTTATGTTTTCTGGATATCTACTCGCATTTTAAATAACTGGCATAGAACCTTAAGCCTTAGATTTAAATGCCTGCAGTGGTCTGTGGTATTTACTCTGCCTATGCCTTTGGCCACCTAGTTGCCTGTTTTCTTTTGCTTACCTAATAATGGTCTCCTCCATCTTTGCCTTCTAGCAATTCAATCAACAAACATTTATTCTAATAACCAACATACTGGGATATGAGGATCACGAGGGAAGGAAAGATGGTTGTGATAACATGCGCCTGTAATCCCAGGCCTTGGGAGGTAAGGCCGGAGGATTAGGAGTTTATGGATAGATTAGACTATGTGGAGAGTTGGAGGCCAACCTGGGCTACTTGAGACTCTGTCTAAAAAGAAAACGAAACAAAAACAAAAGAAAAACACCCTGGGGTGGGGGGAAGAAAGAAAAGAAAAGAAAAAAAAAAAAAAAAGAAAGAAAAGAAAAGCACCCTGTGGCTCTCAGCAAGGAATTCAGATTCCAGAGGGAAAAAAAGATAAGGTGGGTGTGGGGGAGTTGTAGATCCAGAAGAGGCATGACTACAAAGCGTTGCTTTTTTGTTTTTGTTTTCTTTCGTACTTTCTTTCCTTTTCTTTTCTTTGCTTTACTTTCTTCCTTTTTATTTTATTTTATTTTTATTTAAGGTTTTCGAGACAGAATTTCTCTGTGTTGTCTTGTCAGTCCTAGGCTCGCTTTGTAGACCTGGTTGGCCTGGAACAGGGATCTGCCTGCCTCTGCCTCCCAAGTCCTAGGATTAAAGGTGAGCCACCATGCCCGGTTTTGGTTTTTTGTTTTTTCCATTCACAAATAGAAAAGAAGAGTCCAAAAGCTAGGCATGCCAGGAGCTAAAAACCGTACTCTAGAAGGGGCTCTTGAGAGAGCTGAGCAGTAAGGCTGGCAGAAGGGCCCAGCCCATCATTGCGGCTGCTTCCCTGCAGTGTAGCTATCTGGCATGCCCAAAGGCTCTCTGAGGTGCAGTAGGAGCGTCTGAGGACTGTTTCTCAAACTCATGAGACAACAGAATCACCCTGGGCTTGTTCAAGTTTAGCTCAACGATGGTTTGATTTCAGCCTTTTAAACCCAGGTCCCAGGAGATTCACATGGAGGGGAAATGGTGCCAAGAGAGAAGCCTGGAAGCAAAACCCACAAAGGACGAGAAGTTTCCATTTTATCCTGAAAGCAAATGCTGCCACTCAAAGACTTAAAAACAAGGAGCAACTAGACCATATTTGCATCTTAGAAAGTTTATGCATTAGAGAAAACAGATCTTGGCAAAGGAAGATCAGTTATGTTATTTGAAATACTATGCTTGCGGAAGTCGGCATGTTTGAACTAACACTGTAGTCTGCAAAGCAGAGGAAGTCAGTGATGCCATCAGTTTGGTAAGAGCATGGCTGTGAGGTCTGGGGAAGTCTGAAGTGCTAACTTGGCTCAAGGGTTTGTATGGATGGAGGTGGTGTTCACCTGTGAGAGGCAGAGAAGAATAAAGCCTTCCAGTGGCACATTCAGTTTTGGCTATGTTGATATTGAGAAGAAAAAAATCTGCACAGAACCTGTAAAAACTGTCTTTTAGAGGCAGGGGAATGTACAACAAGTGCTATTTAAAGTACTGGAAGGCAAGCAGTGGCAGTCGGTCAAGAAGGCCCACCCCAAGCATAAGCTCTTTTTGTTCTAGGGACATATGAGAAAGGATATTTCCTAGAAGCACCTGATTGAAGTCTAAGGAAAGACCTAGGATTCTGTATAAAAACAGGTTGTCGTGGATAGCTGCACTGTAGAATAGCGCTTTCTTGATTTGTCACATTTGCTATTAGAAACACTATGCTTGGGGAAGACTGCATGTCTGAAATTGTCTGCTATATATAAAAACTAGAATCACCTAGTTAAGTCAGGTGTGGTGGTGTACACTTTTATTTTTTATTTTTTTGGTTTTTCGAGACAGGGTTTCTCTGTGTAGCCTTGGCTGTTCTGGACTCGCTTTGTAGACCAGGCTGGCCTCGAACTCACAGCGATCCACCTACCTCTGCCTCCCAAGGGCTGGGATTAAAGGCGTGCACCACCACCGCCCAGCTTAGTACACACCTTTAATCCCAGCCCTGGGGAGACAGAGGCTATATGAGTTTGAGGCCAGCCTGGTTTACAAAGTGAGTTCCAGAATAGCCACAGCTACACAGAGAAACCCTGTCTCAAAAACAAACGAACAAAACAAAACAAATACCTGGTCTAGACCAGCCTGGGCTACACAGCAAGGTCCTGTCTTTGAGACGCAAATAAAATAAAATAAATATAATGTCCCAATGTTCAACATGTTATCCCATACCAATAACATATAATGCCTGGGGTGAATAGGAGCAAGGTGTCAATATTGTCTAAAGAACCCCAGTATAATGAAATATGTAAAAAAAAAATTAGGAACTACTAACACAGGCTGCTATTGGCTAGATTTGGCTCTGTGAAAATTAACCACAAAGCAGTTGAAAGTACCATAGTTCAAGAGTTGGTTAGGCATGAAACCAGTCAAGGACCAAAGCCCAGATCAGAGCTAAAGAGACAGCATGACGTTGTAGGTCTGCAGAGAAAAAGGAAGTAGGTAGATCTGACCCAGGTGACCTTCTCAGAAGCAAGTCATAGCCCAGAGCCATCAGGCTACTGCAAGCTTAGCAACGTACTAAATGGAAACGCGGTAAATGAAAGAGACAAAGTCCTCTTATTTTTTGCAGTCTGACATCGGAAAGATTCTAAGAACGAGGGGAGACTTAGAAGATGATGAGTAAACCTGGGGTAGATGAGCATCTAAAGGCATCAAAGAAGGAGACGCCGTTCAAGGGGAATGGAAAGGCCGATTCGAGAAGGAAGGAAAAATCAGCGGAGGCGACACGGCCTGCTACAATGGCAGGGAATTACAGGAGCAGACAATCAGTGGCAATGCTGCAGGGGAAAAAAAATGGCAGGGCAGTTGAAATGTATCAGTTGGACTTCTCTCTCCGTGCAAGTGGGGAAAAACTAGAGGGTGGCTCGGTGCGTTTTCTCTTGCAACCTGCTTGATAACCACTGTTTTAGTCTCCTTTGATTGGTGCACTATCGAGGAAGGGAGAAGTACTTTTTGAAATTCAGAACGTGTTAGCGGCATCCTTCCTCAAGTCCGTGTTACACAGGAACGGTCGCATTCCCAACAGAAGCATCCAGAAGCAGGCCTCTAGAATAATCAAAAGGAAAAGAAATAAAGGCTTGGCTAAGAGTTCTGACTAAAAAGAGTGAAATGCTTCAGAGAGGGGAAGGTTAGGAGGGCCGTGATTGAAGCATTCAATTAGCCATTCACTTTATCCCATTCTCGCCCACAGATGTGTTCTCCTGTGCTTCTGAGTCTCCGCCCCTCCAGTCCACCCTTCACCGCCAGCCAGGCTTCTGCAGCTCTTTCCTTTGTCTGCAGCCCATTTCCCTCCCAAGGCCAATCAACCAATGCAACCGACTTGGGCTCTGAGTAGAACGCCCTGGGTCTGTATTCGTGTTCCGTCAGCCCGCCCCGCCCCCCCCCCCCCCCCCCCGGTGGTGTGACCTTGAGCAGAGAATGTAAGCCCTGTGTATCTTAATTGTGTCACCCGGAAGGGTGGCCGCCAGACCGCTCACTTCACAGGAGCATTACAAGAATTAATAATCGACTCATCCACGGAAGAGCTGTGGGGGGAACTGCAGTGTTGAGCAATCTATCTCACACAGGTTTGGTCTTCTATAAAACGCCCAGGAAACACATCTACCTCTGATTGTTATGGTGATTAAATTAGAGAATATACCGGAAGTCTACCAGCTGCTTGCCCAGGATATACTAAACAGCAACAAACAGTAGCTATTATAATTCCAAAATCCAAGTAGAAATAGCCTGTACTCTGGAGGCCATTCTGCTCCCAGCCTAATTGTGTGCAGCTCTTCTAAAACGTGAGTTTTAGAATAGACATTATTTTTAAAATTCTTTTCTCTATTTGTTGTTTTTCAGACGGCTTCCTGAAAGATAGCACTAGCTGCTCTGAACCGGTGGTGGTTCTCCTGCCTCAGCCCCTCCAGTGGCAGGAGCCTCCCTCTCTCACCTTCTCCCTTTGCTGATAGTGTGCTCACACCTTTAACTTCCGGTTCGCGTTGTTAGGTTGAAGGCAGAGTGCCGCTGCATTAAGCTAACTCACCTAGTATAGAACTGGGCTGAGATTTTTTTTTTTTAAGTGGGGAAAAAAAAAGTAAGTTCTCATCAGTTGGTAGTTGAATTTCTTGAATTGTATTTTTATATCGAGCTTTATTTCTTTCAAGTTTATAGTGTGGCTTTGGATAATGTTCAGCATGGATGAAAGTGTGAAAGAGTTGTAGGCTGACGTGTAAGATGGAGCAATTGTTTGGAAGAAAATAGAGCGAGCAGAGTTTCCAAAGATAAGGGATTAGTTAAACAAACTGGGGCATGTGGATGTGATGGAATATTAAACATAAAACATCCTTATATCAGACACTTCCTGTATACATAGATACTGCTATATTAATATTGAAAGACCCTTAAAGAAACGGACCATAAGAGAGTAGAGCTATAAAGCAATGTAAATTTCCTTCTTGCAAATGTAAATGTTTCCTTTTGTGTAAAATTAAAGATAGCTATGAGTCTATGCAGATTTATGCCTTTTCAAATTAGGAAGCATAATAAGGTGGAAAGGAAGAGAGAGAAACACAGCTTCTTCTCGCTTTCCTTTGTCATCCAGCATCGCATTTTTTATAATTTCTAATCCATTTCTTTCTTTCTTTCTTTTTTTAAATTGTGGGTGGGAAGTGAGATTAAAGCTCTTCTTTTTAAAGTCGTTTATTCTTATACATTGATATAATATTCATTTATTTAGTTATTTTGGCGATGCTCGGGATTGAACCCAGGGTATTGCACTGCTTGTGTTAAGTGTCTTGAGATTACATTCTAAAAAGAATATTTCTCTTGGAAATCTCATATGTGAGTATTGCATTTATATTGTTTTCCCACTTCTTCCTCTTTGAACTCCTCCCATGTCCCTCACCTCAAATTCATGCCCTCTTCTTTCTTAATCTTTCCTTAATTATTATTGTATATTGCGATTACACACACACACACACACACACACACACACACACACACACACACGACACACACGTGGTGATGGCTGTTCTTGGTTACATCTGGAATTAACTAAAGCCCAAGTGACTGGGTATACCTAGGAGGGATTTTTTTTAGTTAAAATATTTGAAGTGAGAGCCCCACTTTTAATCTGGATCTTATGAGGTAGGATACACCTTTGGTCTATAGGCGCCTTTAATCTGGGCCACATCTCTGCTGGCAGCATACATAAAAGATTTGCAAGAAAGAAGCTAGCTCTCATTGCCTGCTTGCTCATGCTCTCGCTCTCACTGGAAAGTCCATTGCTTCAGGGCATTAGAGCGTACTTCCCTAGCATTTTTGAGTATACTGAAGACTAGCTGAGGTTTCCAGCTTCAACTACTGACCTTCTGTTAGTAAGACAGCCATTGTTGGACTAGCTAAACCACAGCCTGTAAGCCATTCTAATAATACCATATATATATATATGCATAATATGATAATTACTATATAATAAACACAAGTATATATAATAAATACCATATATATTCATTTTATAAGTTCTGTACCTCTATAGCAGTGGTTCTCAACATTCCTCATGCTGTGACCCTTTAATACAGGTCCTCATGTTGTGGTGACCCCCTAACCATAAAATTATTGTCATTGATATGTCATAACTGGAGTTTTACTGCTGCTATGAATCATAATGTAAATATTTGATATGCAGAGTATCTGATGCATTCCCTGTGAAAGAGTCATTCAACCCCCAAAGGGATCATGACCTATAGGTTGAGAGCCTCTGCTCTAGAGAACACTCACTAATACAGATTTTGGAACCAGAAGTGGCTCTAGAGCAACAAAAGTTGCTTAAGTATATCTGGAATAGGCTTTCCAATTTGCCAATGCCTACAGTTGTTACTGAAGCCTGTTCCAGTTACTAAAGGCCGGAGAGTACTGAAAGCCCATGGGGTGAACTATTTTACAAACTTCAGGAGACAAATGCGCTTGATTATCCTGATTCACCAATTGTGAGAGGTAACAGATTTGGTGACTCTGTCTTAGGAAAACTTTTGATAGTTTGTGGGAAAAACAAGGAAACAGAAGATGATGGTTGGCTGCTCCTACCATCACTGGATGAACTGACAAAGGAAAAGAGTGAGCTCTGCAATACATTAACCCCCTTCTAGCATCTGAGAACGCAGCGAAGGACACCAATGAGCTTAGCAACAAAACTGACCGGATCCAGATGGATATAAGCAGTCTAAGGGTTTCTAAGGGTGCCCTGGTAGAGAATCTTCTCTTCAGCAGTCACAGAGCTCAAGTTGCAGAATATCAAGATGAAGCCCTCATTATAAGGTGGGCTGAAAAAAAAAAAAAGGTGGGCTGAATTACAGTGAAATTTCAAGTCCCAGCCTCAGAGGGTGTTGGCAGATAAAGCGAGGGCATTAACTGGTGAAGAGTGGGATCCTGTGACTTGGGATGGAGGTGTGTGGGAGGACCCTACTGAAGCCCAGAACTTCGAACCCTCAGATTCTCAAGGGCTTATTTCACTGTTAGAAATAGTCTCTCCACCTTCAGCAGATGCACTTCCACTCCCACCACCTGAAATATTGCCCTTTCTACATTTGACTGCGGAAATTAACCCTTCATTGTGGACTACACCAGCAGAGACTTTCTCTGAAGCCAGACAAGATAATACTCATGTCCCTTGGGACCCACCAAAAGCTGGCTTTAGACCTATAGCCAGACTTACAGGAGAATAGAAAGTGGAGGTGAGCTACACTGCTAAAGTCTTAATGAGTTTGCTAACTCGTTCAAGGAGAAGTCTAGGGAACATGTGTGGGAATGGATTTTTAAGGGTGTGGAATAATAGTGGAAGGAACATAAAACTGGATCAGGCTGAGTTTATTGACATACGCCCACTAACTGGAGACTATAGATTTAATATAGAAGCTTACACAATTAAGCATGTTCGTCAAAAGTTTGCTTATGTTTGACAGAAGCATTTGAGAAAAGATGACCTACTGAAAAGGAACTGGAGATTCGTGAGATCCCCTGGCTTAGTGACGATGAAGGGATTTTAAAGTTCTGGGAAATTACAATGCTAGAGTGGTATTCTGTGTAAAACCTAATCTTCCACAGTGGGAAGGCCTGCCACTAATCCTATAAGACACAAAGTGGTGAGAGGGTCATTGCCACAGTTCAAGAGATTTTTTTGTCTGCCTTCTTCTGTGCCAGATATTAGGGTTGGAGAAGCTGCTGATCCATTGGATGAATTAAATGCAGTGGGTTTTACTGGGCTCTGAAGTAGCAGGAGCCAGGTGGCAGCACTGAATGACCAAAGGCAAGGTGACCGTGGTAAGACTGAATAGCATGGACAAAGGAATGTCTGTAACACCAATAGCCTAATCCGTGATGGTCAGCACAGGCAAAGCTATTTTTATGGTGACATGAGTTGTATGGAGTTTTGAGACTATCTAAGAAATTGTGGTTTTTCCAGGCATGAAATATATAAGAAGACACTAAGCAGCAGCCTCCATGGCCTCTGCATCAGCTCCTGCCTCCAGGTGCCAGCCCTGCTTGAGTTCCTGTCCTGACTTTCTTCAATGATGAACAGCCCTGTGGAAGTGTAAGCCAAGTTAACCCTGTCCTCCCCAGCTTGCTTTGGTGTTTCATCACAGCAACAGTAACCCTAAGACATTATATATAAAATCAACTTAATATGACAGTATTGTAGAACAGTCTACAGAATGATACATGTGATTAATTATCCCTTTGAAGATTATTTAAATTTACAGTGTTTGTTTTGTTTTTTTGTTTTTCGAGACAGGGTTTCTCTGTGTAGCCTTGGCTGTCCTGGACTTGCTTTGTAGCCCAGGCTGGCCTTGAACTTACAGTGATCTGCCTGCCTCTGTCTCCCAAGAGCTGGGATTAAAGGTGTGTGCCACCAGCAAGCCCTGCCTTATATTTTCTGCTTACTATACAATAGATTCAAATTAATTTAGGGTGGGCCAAGGAGGAGGGAAAAAGAATTATGCTTGCTTCCTTTCTTCTTTAAAAAAAATAAATAAAAGTGACAGAGTTCATAAGAACCAAATTCTAACTTAACTAACCTACCTTTTCATGCTTGGCTCAACTTTATGGAGGCTGACTTACATAAGACAAGTGTGCTCAATTCTATATTTTCATGAGTTTTGACAAATGTACATACTCACGTAGCCAGCACCCCAAACAGGAAATGCAACATTTCTAACGTATAGAAAATTCCATCTTGTCTTACTTCCTGGCAGGCAACCACAAATGTGCTTTCTGTCGATTTAAGTTAGTTTTACCTATTCTAAAATTCCACATAAAAACGATCATATGGCAAATACTTTTTTTGTGTCTGAGTGCTTAAATCTACTCAGCATAATGTCTCTTGAGATTCATATGTTGTGCAAATATCAGTCATTCACTCCTTATGATTCAAGAGTTCCATGTTTTAATAAACATACCTTAATTGTCTTATCCATTGGCTTGGTTTTAACCATCTGTTTCAGCTTAAGATTTGGGGACTTGATAAAACATCTATACTAATTCACATGCAACCATTGTGTAGGTGTTTGATTTTATTTCTTGTAGCCAAAAATCTAGGAGTGGAATTGTTTGGTTATATAGTCACTGTATATTTTCTAAGAGAACACAAAATTACTCGTTATTGTGGCTGCAGCGCCTTACATGAACATTCTAACTGCCATGTCTTCTTAATGCTTTGCGTGATCAGTCTCCATCAGTTTAGCCATCCTGTGAGTGTTCGGTAGCACCATGGTGGTACGTTAGTTTGCTTTTCCACAACAGCTAATGATTGTGAGCATTTTATATGTTTATCCGCCATCTGAACAATTTTTATTACTGAGTGTTGCTACTGAGTGAGTTTTTCTGCGATGATATGCTTTAAAGTTCTGTCATTATGGGCACACACATTTATTTGTTTCCAAGTAATTGCCCCCTTTGCCATTATGAAATGCCCTTCGTAGTTGCTGATAGTTTTCCTTGAAGATTATCTTCTCGTATCTGTAGAACCATTTCCACATTCTTTTAGCTATTCTTTGCTTTAAAAAAATATTGTTAATTTCATACATGTACATAACGTGTCTTTATGTGTCCACTCCCAGCTACCTCCCATCTCCCCGCAACGTGGTCCTCTCGCTTCGCTTCCATGTTCTCCCCTCCCTCCTTCTTCATAGCCCATTGAGTCCAATTAGCGCCGCCTGCTGGAACGTTGATTGATCTTGTCTGTACAGAGCTGCTGTTTGTTGGTGCAGCATCCACGTCCATGTCCAGAAGGCAGCATTTCACAGGCCTCTCCACTCTCTTCCAGCTTTCACATTCTTTCGGCTCTGCTTTTCCATGATGTTCCCTGGATGTTTGGTGGGGATAAAAAACGCCCGCTCAACCAATTGTGGATTGATTAAGTGCTCATTACTGGTTTTGACCTGTTAACTGCTGCCCGCTGCAGAACGAAACTTCTCAGATGAAAGTTGAGAGTAGCACTACTATTTATTAGTGTATAATGTAAACATAAATATTTAGAAGGCGGGTCAATAACATATCTTTTTAGGAAACCAATAGAAACAGGCTCTCGAGCCGGGCATGGTGGCGCACGCCTTTAATCCCAGCGCTCCAGAGGCAGAGGCAGGAGGATCTTTGAGTTCAAGGTCAGCCTGGTCTACAAAGCAAATTGAGAACAGCCAAGGCTAAGACAGAGAAACCCTGTCTCGAAAAAACCAAAAGAAATAGGCTATCCCATAGAACCTATGACCTCCTGAACCATGGGCTTCTGACGAGGGTTACAGCGTGAGGCATGAGCTTCCTGTGGAGCAGGTGTCAGATTCCATTAGAAAACAGTATTTAATCCCATGACGCTCAAGCCAGTATCGCACTACTGGGCACATCTTGCATAGAAGGTCATTATTGTAGCAGGTTCCATGCAACACTGGGGAAGACCCTGGAACTTTCTCCTACTGTGGCCCATGTAACCACCTCCTAGAACCATATCAGGTGCCCATGCTTTGCTTATTATTTGAATAGCATGTCCTTCCTTCTATTTATTTTTAATATGATTGTGTTTTATATTTAAATAGATCACCTAAGGGTTACTTTTTCTTTTTTCTTTCTTTCTTTTTTTTTTTTTTCTAGTTTTTTCGAGACAGAGTTTCTCTGTGTAGCCTTGGCTGTCATGGACTTACTTGTAGACCAGGCTGTCCTCGAACTCACAAAGATCCACCTGCCTCTGCCTCCCAAGTGGTGAGATTAAAGGCATGTGCCACCACGGCCGGCTCCACCTAGTGGTATCTTAATCTGACCCCGTGATAAAATTAACTGGTGTTTAGGCTTCACCTATCAGTTAACAATCATTTTTCATATGGTTGGGTTTTTAAAGACAGTTTATTATTTGTTTTCTGCCTCATTTTCTTGTTCCCTTCTCTCTTTCTTTAAAACCCATTTTTGGATTATTTCAACATTTCTTACAATCTCATTTTAACACCTCTATTGATTTTAAGATACCCACACACATCTCCCCCGCCCCCATTTTGAGACATGGTCCCACTCTGTAACCCTGACTGGCCTTGAACTCAAGGCAATCCTCTTGCCTCAGCCTTTTGAGCACTAGGATTACATGCATGTACCATCAAGCCTTGATAAAACATGTGACATACACTTTTTCAGATCACATATTTAGGGATTATCGCATATGAAGTTTTAAAATTTATTTTTACTGCATAAAATTGATACTGTGTTAACTACCATGTTGGATTTCTCGTCTATGACAAGTTCCCTGGTAAAACAGTTAAGAGCAGGAGTGTTTTACTGTGGCTCTTGTTTTCAATGTCTCGGTCTACAGCCTCCAGATCTGTTGATTCTGGACCCCGAGGGAGGTAGGTACCAGAGTATCATGGCGTCAGGAGCCTGTGGCTGAAGCTGCTCACCTCCTGAAGAAAAGAAAGCAACAAGGGAGGTGTGGGGTGGGGGGAGGGAAGAGGAGACCTGGACAGCCCCTAAGGACAAAGCACAGTGACTTTCTTCCTCTAGAAAACCACACCCACCTCCCAGACAACATTGACAGCTGGGAACCAAGCCCCGAGATACAGGATATTTCATATCCAAACTATAACAGCTATTCTATATAAAAACAGGAAAGCTTTCCAACAGGCTACTTCCTGCACGTCTTTTTTATGTTCTATGTGCTACCAATACATATAGTGAAAACAACCCATAATTGTGCCATAGCTCTTGGCTTAAAAGGTCATATGCATATTAAAATGCTTAGAGTCCCTAGCATTTGGCGGTGGGGGTGGGACATAAATTTTAGAATCTTGTGATGTAGTTTAGTTATAGAAGACCTAATATGTGCAAAGTATGTTTATTTGTTAATAAATAAAAACTTATAAAAGGATGGGAGATGGTTCAGTGAATAAAGGCACATGGCTTTAATTCCCAGGACCCATATGGTGAAGGAGAGAACCAACTCCTGCAGTGAACTACACACACACACACACACACACACACACACACACACACACACACACACACAAATGAGTAATGTCTTTTAAAAGAACTAAAAAATATTCCACAATACCCAAGAAGAAGAAAAAAGCTTTTTACTTTTCTCTTTATTATTTTTGGTGTTTGCTATTTGATTCTTAAATTCAGATCTCCTTATAGAGTCACTTACTTTGGTCTACAGATCATCTCTTTTAGCACGTCTTACAGTTCAGGGCTGACAGCAGTGAATACTTTTACACTGTGTTTATTTGAAAGTCTATCTTATTTTAAATACTGAGTGTTTAGTTGGTCATAGAAAGCCGGCTGGTATTAATTTTTCCATTCATCACTTTACAGATGCTGGTCCATGTCATCCGGCTCCAGTGTTTCCTAATGACAGGTCTGCAGGCACGTAAATCATTGCTGTTCTGTATGGATGTGTCATTTTAATGGCCCTATCTGATGGGACAAAATGGCCTTTTATCAATTTGATTATCATATGTCTAGACATAGTTCTTCTTTAAATTTATCTTGTTTGGATTCTCTGAGCTTCTTGAATGTGTTAATTTATGTCCTTCACAAAATTGATAACATTTTAAAAAATCATTATTTGCTTTTTTTCCAACTCCATCTTTCATAACCTTCTTGGGTTCTAATTACATGTCCATGTCCATTAGCTTTTCGCTGTTTCCTCACAGGTCTCCAAGGCGCCATCATTTCTTTTTGTCATGGATCATTTGGCATGCTTGGTATGTGTGCACACACCTGTGTGTGCAGATGTGCTTACTTATGAGGGCATGTGTAGAGGTCAGATTTGACATTGCAATGCCTTCTTCTGTGGCCCCTTAACATCATCGTCATCATCATCATCATCACCACCACCACTATCATCATCATCATCACCAACAACAACAACTACCACCATCATCATCACAATCATCACCTTTATTTATTCTTGGAAAGCATTTCTTGCTGAATCTGGAGATCGCCATGCAGACTACCTGCATGCCTTCATCCTCGAGCACTGCATTACAGATGGGCGCTACCATGTCCTTGGGTGCTAGAAATCTAAAGGTCCTCCTGAGTGCACAGCAAGCACTTTAGCCACTGAGCCATCTCTCTCCCCATTTTTAAAATTTAAATAAAAAAATCTCTGTGTGTGCACATTAATGTGTGTGAGTGAGTGGGAGTGTCCGTGTAGAGGTCAGGGACACCTCAGGTGTCAGTCCTCTACTTGTATTTTGTCTGAGACAAGGTCTCTTTGTTATGCTCCCACTGTGTACACCAGCTTCGCTGCTCCATGAACTTCTAGAGATCTCCTGTCTCTGACAGACTTTCAGGCTGTGCATACAGCCGTCCATGTGTTCTGGGGAGTCTAACTCAGGTTTTTGTGCTTACATGGTATCTTAGTTACTTTTCAGTGGCAGTGACAAGACATCATGACCAAGTCAGCTTATAGAAGAGTTAACTGGGGCCTCACAGTCTCAGACGGTTAGGGTTATGGTTATGGGAGCATGGCAGCAGGCAGGCAGACATGGCGTCAAGGTAGCAGCTGAGAGCTTACCTCCTGGTCTACAAAGCATGAAGCACAGAAAGAAGCAGAGAGAGGTGAGTGGGAAAGAGTAGGCTTTTGAAACCTCAAAATCCATCCCCATTGAAAAACCTCCTCCAACAAGGCCACGCCCCCAAACCCTTCCCAAACAGTTCCATAATCTGGGGACCAAGGATACCAATATATGAGCCTATGGGGCTGTTCTCATTCAGGAGCCACACATAGCACGTGCTTTTATCTACTGAGCTATTTCCTCAGCCTCTTTTCCTTCTCTTTTAAAAAATAAAATGTACCTTTCTCTTTCTCTTTAACTTCCTATTTATCTAAATTAAAGTCTACTAACTTTTTTTCTGCCACCTGTACTCTGATTTTGACCTATCCAGTGAGATTTTTGTGTATATATATATATGTATGTATGTATATATACATACATATACACACATATGTATATATGCATGTATGTATATACACATACGTATGTATGTATATATGTATATATGTGTGTGTGTATATATAATTTTTTAACATGTTTTAGGGGGGCATTCTAGGAATTCAATCTAGGGCTTCAGCAATGCTAACAACTACGCACTATACCATTATCTCATACCTCTAGTTTCTATATGCTTTTAATTATAACACTTATGTCCTTTTTAAATGTGATCAACTTCTGTAATGAAAATGTCCTCCTTTTACTCATCTCACCATGTTCATCTTCACCTCAGTGAGAGTTACAGATCTATGGTGAGTGTCTTGTATTATTGTATGAGAGCCCCAGGGTCAGGGTCTATTAATTGTCTTTTCCCCTGAAAGTGGATCACATACTCCTCTGCTGATTTTTATGAGTAGTTTGGGTTTATATCTTGGACATTGTGACTCTCAGGTTGTAGATTTGGGATTTTGTTACCATCCTGAGAATACTGGCCTTTCTTTTTAGTAGGCATTTAACCTCGGTGGGGTGGGGTCAGATGCTAATGTTTTTGTGCTTTCTTTGAGTGGTGTCTCAGTTGATTTCACCGGGCTTTTGCTTTGCAGCTTTTGGTCTGTGCCATGACTCTGAGGGCTGACAGCAGTTCTTTAAGTGTCCATAAACAGAATTAGTTGACTTCCTTCCCGGTTCTTTCCCTTGCACGGCTCTTCTTCTTTCTCTTCCTGCCTGAGTCTGATGGCTTGAAAGAAAATGGCCTCGGTGGCCTCATACATTTGAGAGTGTGGCCCCCAGTTGGACGAACTGTTTGGGAAGTATTGAATGGGGAGACCTTGTTGGAGGAAGTGTGTCACTGGCAGGCTTTGACCCTCATGTTTCTGGGTCAGGATGTAAGGTCTTAGCTACTGCTCTAGTGCCATGCCTTCCTGCCTCCTACCGTGTCCCCTGATAAGATGGTTATGGACTCTAGCCCTCTGGTACCATGAGCCTCTAAGTTAAGTGTGTTCCTTAATAAACCTCCTTCCTGGTGGTTTGTAATGGCAATAGAAAAGTAGCTGAGACCCCAATAACATCAGGGTTTTCTGGGGGACTCTGCCCCTCCCACTACTCTATAAGTGTGTCTATGTTTGAGAAGAACTTCAAATAACCACAGGCACGGTAGACAGTAGTGATCTCACCCTGGTTCAGTCCCTTCTCCAAATCTTTTTTTACTTTTTTTTTTATTAATTTATTCTTGTTACATCTCAATGTTTATCCCATCCCTTGTATCCTCCCATTCTTCCCTCCCTCCCATTTTCCCCTTACTCCCCTCCCCTATGACTGTTCCTGAGGGGGATTCCCTCCCCCTGTATATGCTCATAGGGTATCAAGTCTCTTCTTGGTAACGTGCTGTCCTTCCTCTGAGTGCCACCAGGTCTCCCCCTCCAGGGGACATGGTCAAATGTGAGGCACCAGAGTACGTGAGAAAGTCATATCCCACTCTCCACTCAACTGTGGAGAATGTTCTGACCATTGGCTAGATCTGGGCAGGGGTTTAAAGTTTACCGCCTGTATTGTCCTTGTTGGTGCCTTAGTTTGAGTGGGACCCCTGGGCCCAACTTTCTCCGATTTTGATTTTTCTGTCTGGTTTCCTTGTTTTTCTTTTACTCCTCAGAGCACACAAGTTGATTTATTTTCATCTTTTTTTTTTTTTTTTTTTTTGGCACTTTGTTATTTTTATCAATAAGGAGATGAGAAATAGTTTTAACATTGATGAAGTCTAAGTCTTCCAGAATAACTATTAATTAACCATATAATTATTGCGGTGGTTGTTTTCTATCCCGCTACATTATCAACAAAAGACACAGACATCTAATAGATTTTAAATAAGCCTTATTTCACCTGGGGCTGGGCAGGTATTAACCCCTAAACCACCTTCTTACCTCCCAGCCCCACATCCCATGTCAATTGCTCTAATAATTCCTACCTGGTTATTTCCTATCCATAATCCCAAAATACTTGCACATGTTTCTCATCAGGGCTGTTTTCGCTCCATCACTGATACTCAGAGCAGGCTCCTCCTGGTTACATGTTTCTCTCCATGTTAACGCAAGGCAGTTCTGCCCCTCTTGCCCCTCGTCTGTCCCCCCCTCTCCTGTAATCTTTCTCTCCTCCAAGCCTGAGAACCTTAGCTCCACCTGCCTCTCCTTTGCCCTGCCCAGGTGTAGGCATTTTAATGGTCAGACAGGGATTATTTGGAGGTGAGGTTACATAGCAACGTTTGTGGGTACGTGAGTGACTCCTCCAGGAGCAAAATTGTTAATATTAGAATACAAACCACCAGACCAAGCCGGGACACAGTTCTGTGGCTTTGGCTACTGAGTTTTTCTGTCTTGTGAATGCTATCTTTGACCGCCTCAAGATCTTGAGAACTCATGTGTTCCTTCAGTGCTGTTATGGTTCATGCTCCCGTGATCTGTTTTTTCTTTTGTGGTTTTTTTGTTTGGTAGGTTTGTGTGTGTGTGTGTGTGTGTGTGTGTGTGTGTGTGTGTGTGTGTGTGTGTGTTTTATATAGGGTTTCTCTGTGTAGCCTTGGCTGTTCTGGATTCTCTTTGTGGACCAAGCTGGCCTCAAGCTCACAGCGATCTACCTGCCTCTGCCTCTTGAGTGCTGGGATTAAAGGTGTGTGCCACCACACCTGGCGCCGATGATCCATTTTAAGTCAACTTCTCTATTAAAAGCAAGGTAGAGATGAAACCTCATTTTTGGTTTCACATGGATATTCCTTCTCCCCAATACTATTTCTTGAAATATTTTCTTCTCAGCTGGGCCACTCTGAGAATATGATAGAAAAACATGCTTGAAAACATGATGGGCTTTCTTCTACACATGCTTCCCGATCCCACCAATCCACACAGCTACTCACCCCACCCCAGCCCAATTCCTCTTACTTCACATAGTTACTAAAGAAAGAAACCTGAAATGAAACCTTGCCAATGTTCTGCTTCAAAATCATTTTGGCTACTGGACATCTTTGCATTGCTATCTGAATTTTGTCTTGTTTATTAGGAAATCTAACCTTGGGGCCACATACATGCTATTGACTGTTCTTTCCACTAGTCTGCATGTCCAAACTTTTAATTAAGTTTTAGAACTAGCTCATCGTATTTTGTTTTCAGAAACTCTTGAGCTGTTCCAGAGCTGAATCTGTAGATGAATACTGAGGTGAGTAAGTTTTGGCCTTTCAGCACATCCCCATGTTTTTCTTTCCAAAGATTTAGATAGTTTCCATTTCATATTCTTCAGTCTGTAAAATTTCTGCACTATTTTGTTGGGTATATTTTAATATTTCTACTATTGTAATAGTATTTATTTATTTAATATTTGTAGTATTGCTATTTGAACCCAGGGCCTCATATTTGCTGGTAATTGCCAGTATTCTAATAAACATTGACCTGTATTCTCAATCATCTCTTGTAGGGAGGAAGATAGGGTTTCATGTACCTTTCACTGGCTTTGAACTCTCATTTTTCCTGCCCTCACCACCCATGTGCTAGGATTAAAGGCACTCACCACTGTACCAACTCTGAATAATATTTTTTAAACTACTGTCCAGTGTTCTTACTGAAATATATTTTATTGATTTTTATCATATTGATGTAATATCCTGCCATGCTCTTATTATTAAAATAAATTATCCTAATTTTTTTATTACAGTTTCTTCACCATTTTTGGCATAATAATTATATCACCTATTCATCTTCTAAGTCGTATGCATTTTTATTATCCAGTTGCATTGACAAATTATTACCATTATATGGATTATATCTTGTTGGCTGATTCTGATGCAAATACATTAAAGAGAATGTTTAATGAATCAAAAAAAGATTTCAACTAGTTGGGGTTTAGAGATTGCTCCACCAAAAAAATACAGAGAGGAGATTCTATCAATTATCTAGGATTTGAAAAGGTCAACAAAAGATTCAACCACAAAAGGTACAGATCAGAAGAATCAGTTACAAACACTTAATGGGAGATAGCAACTGATTGCAGCCTACTATTGGATTAATTATGGAGGAGCTGAGTGATTTGTTTCAAACTTTACAAGGTGATTCAAACTTAAATTGTCCTAGATGACTGACAGCTGAAGTGGAGAAAGGTAGAGCAAAAACTGCAGGATGCACATGTGGACCACCTGGATCCCAAACTACATTCTAGTTATCTTGCTTTCTACTCACTCCCCTATTGGACTCATTATGCAGAGGAAATACAATGTTTTAGAATGGATCCTCTCAGCACACAGAATAAAATGCTAAAAACTTATGTTGAAATGGGCCAGCCTGGTCTACAAAGTAAGTCCAGGACAGCCAAGGCTACACAGAGAAACCTTGCCTTGGAGGGAAAAAAAGAAAAGAAAAGAAAAGGTTTCTGATCTAATTATAAAAAGAAGAATAAGACTTTGTAAATCATCAGGAACAGACCCAGCAGAAACTATAATACCTTATACTAATGCTGAAATTACCTTATTATGGGTAATTAATGAAGATTGAAAAAATAGCTTGTAGCAATTGTTTGGGAAAAAAGAATAACAAATATCTCCTAAATAAGCAAGTCCAGTTTATAAAAAAAACTAATTGGATTCTCTCTCATATAGTAGAAGGTACACCAATTTCTGAAGCTGAGCTGGAACTCACAATGATCCACCTGCCTCTGCCTCCCTGAGTGCTGGGATTACAGGAGTACACCACCATGCCTAGCTTTGTGGAAAGATTCAAGTCACACATCCAATATGTTAAGATATATAGTGCTACCTAGAATTTGTATTTACTCTTAAGTAATTTGTTACTTTGCTTCTTCTATGAAATTTGCTCATTTTGTCTAATTATTAAATTAAAAATAAAGATCATAATATTTCATTATGGTTCTTTTGAAATCTGTTGGTTTTGTGGAGAGTTCTTCTTCTATTTTTGGATTTTTTGTTTTTAGTAATCTAGTTATTTATTTATTTATTTGTGTGTGTGTGTGAGATTTCTTTTTCTTACTCAGGTTAAATAGCAGTTTACAAATTACATTCCTATTTTCAAGGGGCTGTTAGTTGTCTAATTTTTCTGGTAGTTTGACCATTTCTATGTAATGGACATCTACTCTTATCTTTCCTTTTCTTTTCATGCTAGTTGACTTAAAAAAAAAAAGTTCAGATGAATCATTAGTCTAGCTTCCTGGTGGTGTATTCCTTTCTAGCATGGTTACGTAAAGGCAGACCTGCTCTTGCTCTGGCTGTATTGTGTAAGTTGTATTTACATTTTTGCTCATTTCAAATACATCTTTATTTCTCTGTGATTTATAACAGGTTGCTTTCTCATGAGTTGATTTACAACTAGCTGGAATATAATGTATGTATTTTTTTGTTTTGATTTGTTTGTTTGTTTGGTTTTTTTTGGTTTTTCGAGACAGGGTTTCTCTGTGTGGCCTTGGCTGTCCTAGACTCACTTTGTAGACCAGGCTGGCCTTGAACTCACAGTGATCCTCCTGCTTCTGCTTCCCAAGTGCTGTGATTAAAGAAGTGCACCACCACGCCCAGCCTAATATATGTCTGTTAATAGTTCCATCCATTAAAATCTGTTAAATTCCTTGTTGCTCAGGAATATTTTATAGTAGTTACAGTAGCCTCAGCTACTGAATCCAGACAGTTGTTTTTGGAAAATTTAAAATCACACATTCAATTTGTTTACACATACAGTGCTGTTTAGATTATCTATTTAGTGCTTTTTAATGTATATAATGCATGCATGTATATTTGCATCTTTAGGTGTTCCTGTGTGTGTTCATAAGTGTATATGTGTACACACCTGTGTGCGTGTGTGTGTGTGTGTGTGTGTGTGCAGGTCCTAGGTTGACAATGGTGTCTTCTGTGGTCTCTCTCCATCTTATTGTTTGAGTCAGAGTCTCTCAGTTAAACCCCAGCTTCCTGATACAGTAAGTCTAGCTAGCCAACTCAGTCTTGGGACCCTGTCTCTGTAATTCCCAGTGCTGGAGCTACAGGCAAAGCACCATGTCTGTTGGCTGTTTGCATTGGTTCTGGGCTTCAAAATCCAGTTCTGACATTTGTTTCTTGTGCAGCAAAAACTTTAAGCACTAAATTCTCTCCCCAGTCTTTCACTTACTTACTTATTTACCTACTTACTTAAGTAACTAACTTACTTGAGACAGGGTCTCATTACATATTCAAGGATGGCTTCAGTCTCACAGAGACTGCCCCCTGCTTTCCTAGGGCTGGGATGAAAGGCATGTGCTGCATGCCTAACTCCCCTGTGCTTGGTACCTTCTGTCTTTCATGGAATTTCTTCACCTTATCTAATTACCAAATTTTTACTCTGTAGCTAAAGGGGTCTTGAACTCTTGATCTTACTGTCTCACTTCCCAAGGGCTAGGATTACAGGTCTGTACTCCCATGCCTACTGCAGATAATGTTTTCTCTTCTTTAATTCCATGAAGTGTTCTCGGCAAGTAGCTGCATGAATCCACAGACAGTGCTGACCTCTATCATGCAGCTTTGCTCTCAATGTTTATCAAGCTATGTGGCCATGACCTCTGGCAAAACTAGCACAGATTTCCCTTTTTTCTTCACAATTGCACATGAAAAGAATTTAAATTTACCGCAGGGCTCAGCAACCCTAGCATACAATTTATTTTTCTCCTTTAGTAAGTCAAGAGCACTCTCCTTTTCACTTAGAAGCAACAGTTCTGGACTCTCAGGCATATCTGAGTTGCCGGCCTTGCTATTCTTGCACTTCTGAGCCCTTATTCAATAACATGAGAATTGTTTAAACACAAGAATTGTGATACTGTGAAAGTTGATCAGGAAGCAGAGAGAACCACTAAGTGACCAACATGTACATAGCATATGTGATGCGGACACACTGGACTGAGGCTGCTTCATCTTCAGGGCAGATGGAGCTGGACAGTGGGATATTTTATTATAGCACCCAGAACAGTATGTGATTTAACATTTACAGATTTCTTACTTCTGAACCTTTCCATCTGATAACTTTAGACTGTGGTTGGCTGTGGGTAACTGAAAGAGCAGAAAGCAAAACCACTGACTAATAAGGAAAGTGGGTTGGTATATGTGTTTCCAATCTATTTAAACCCAGTGCCTTCATCTGGAGCTGAGAATGTGGGACATGTTCTGTGGACACTGGAAAAGAACATGGTTTGGTACTGGTTTGCTACAGTGCTCTGTAAATACGAGTCAGGGAGAGTCTGTCAATAATAGCCTTCTGCATTCTGGCTAAGTTTTTTTTAATACTTGATTATTCTTGAGTGAGACTTGGTACTTTGTGTCTTTCGTGATTTGCTCATTTTATCTAATTATCAAATTTCACTACTGTAGTTAAGGCTGGCCTTGAACTATTGATTTTTCAGTGTTAAGACAAGAGTATCTGAGTCAGTTTTCATTGTTCTCTTCACCCAATCAGATTGAGCTCTACAGATTTCCAGCCTTACATATGCAGTCGAGGTTTATTTATTCTTTTCATTTTGCAGTTTTTTTCAAAAGAATTTTTTTAACCGTGTAGCCCACAATGACTTTGACTGTATGAGTCTCCTACTTTAGCTTCTTGAATGCTAGGTGTATGTATTTTTGTCATCATCCTCCTCCTGTTTTCAAGATGAGCTAGCCTTTATCTTTTCTAATACTCTTTGTCATGTGACCTTTATTTGGTGGTAGTGTTGTTCCTCTGGCTTTGTACCTGGTTATATGTGCATAGCACACCCTCTCCTGGAAGTGTGTAGTGTTTTCCTTTATAGACAGCATATAATCAGTCTTTCTTCCTTGTGTCTGACCTTTTCTGCTTTTTAAATGAAGTGCTTATTCTATTAGCATTTAAAACCATCAACACAGTGATTAGCGCTAACTCTATAAACACATAGGGGTTTATTTGTTTGTTTCCTTTGTCCTTTGCCTTTTCCTTTTTCTGTCTCTTCCATTTCCACATACTTTAAAAATATGTAACATTAATTTACTACTGCTTTATTTTTCTACAGATTATCGCATGTACCTTTATTTTTTCAGTCTCCCTTCAAATACTAAGTGTCGTCCTTCTACCCTAAAAACCTAAAAGTATATTTTACTATTACTCTAAAGTTAGATTTTGCCTATTTTAGAAACTTCCTAATCTAGTCTTATCTTTGTTTCAACCCGTTTATTATTTAAGAGGATTAAAACATCTAAGATCCCATTGTGTTTGCTGCCATAGTTATAATTTCTGTCTCCATCTTCGGTTATGACATGACTTTCCTTGAATGTGTATGTGCTTTTGCAGGCCTGGAGTTTGAAGTTCACCATTAATCTATCTTTCTTTATATCAGCTGTATTTTTAGTAAACTCTCAAGGCCTGCATTCTTGAAGAAATTCGACTCTCTCCTCCAGAAGCCACCCATGATGAATAGCTAGGCGTAGAACACCACAAGCCCCTCCTCCATCCCGCCTTCTGCATGATGGGATTAAAGCATGCACTACTACTTCTAGTCCCAGGCTGTGTTTTAAAGAAGGCATTTCTTAATTTGGCCTAAGCTCTTCAGCTATTTCCATCGGAACTGATCTGAATTGCCCGTTGTACAATTGGTATCTGGGGCCCCACCTCCCTTTAGAGAAAACAATAAACCATTTGCCTATTAACATTTGCTAAACACAGACACACACACAAACACACACACACACACACACACACACACACACACACACACACGTACACTTTCCATTCCAGTTTGAAATGTCACATGTGTGTCTCAGTAAATATGCTGAACTGTTTTTGAACTTTCTTGGTGTTCTACTTACTTCTCACAATGTACAGTGGGAATTAATGGTTGAAAATTACCACATTAAACACAACCTCCCAATCCGTTCTCCCAATCCTTCCTTCCTTCCTTTACATTATTCTATAAGCTAGATTTCTCAGTATGGGAAAAAACTTGCTTCAAACGTTAGCCTCAGATATTCATATAGTGCTCATGAGAATTCAATATAGTGCTAACTTTGTAATAGAAGCCTCAGCTACACCTTTAAAAACTACTTATTCATTTGTGCTTTAGTACTGAAATGACATTTTAGGAATTTATCCTGAAGACATACTCCAAAACTAAAACTTTATACGTGCAATACTTATTAAAACATTATCTTATTTGCAGAATATTGAAATGAGTAAAAGCCTTCAAATAAAAAATGGGTTGAGTGCACTATTATACATCCACATAATGGCAATGGGAAATTGTGATGCTATAAAAAACAATGAGATCTATATGAACCTCACAAGATTTCTATGAAACATAATTAACCAAAAAGTGTAAAGTTAGAAGTGATTTACATAATATAATACTATTTGTGGGAGGAAAAAATAATATTTAAATATGCATCAAAACAATAATAACATGAAACATAGCTTAATGAACTTTAGGTACAATGCTCTATATTTTCAGTAGAATGGAGAGCAATTTCAGGAGGATGGGAAGAAGGAACTAGAGAAGACTTCAACCTTACCTGGTGACTAGTGGGTGGCATTAGGGTGACATTTCTGATAATGTATTGTTATGTTATGAGATCCCGGTGAGTAAATATATTGATATTTGGGGGAACTGGGTTTCTTATTGCCTAGAAGGAAGAGGTAAAGATGCTATTGAGAAAGGGTAAGATCAGAATAATAAGTATACACTACCAAATATTTCCCCATATGCCTTACTAACTCAAAGGAAGGCGGTGATGACTTTCCAGAGATAGAGAGGCAGACACACCTTTAAGTAAGAGTTCAAAGTCAACATGAACAATCCCAACACAGCCTGACACTCTCATCCCTTATGGTGCACAGCTCTAAGGAACAAACTGTATCATTTCTGTGGCAACAATGTCACATAATGCATAACGTGCATCTTCTGATAAGGAGACATTGGACATACTCAAACTTGAAGAACACTTTAGAAGACAACTGCCCCATATTATACCAAAATATCAAAGGTATGGGGCACAGAGGCTGAGAAACCCCTCCAGATTAAAGAAAGTGAAAGCAATATAATTAAATGCAATTCTGTTCTTATGAGATCCTGGACTAGGGGGAAGGGGGAGAATTTAAATGTTGGCATATGGCATATAACACAACGACTGTTAAATTTCCTGTTGTTTGTAAATAAACTAACTATACTGTTAAGATGAGACATTGCTCTGGTTCAGAAGCTCTGCATCCTGACATGTCTGTGTGGAAAGGAGCATGGCATATTCCTCTTTCCTTAAGTGGTTCTAAAATATTAATGAAGTGTGCATGACTATGTTCATAGAGATACATATCAGCACACACACATGTACATACACATATGTAGAGAGAGCTCGCAGTTTTAAAAGATATAGGAGAAAAGTCTGAAAGTAGTTGAGGGCCTTTTGTAAGTGTAGGCCATAGGAAGCTGAGGATTGTCACATGGAATCAGATTTGCGTCCAGAACTTTTCATTTATAAAGAACGTAGCTTACTGCTTCCAGGCACTTTGTGTATCCAGGTAACAATCAAGTGATGCCCAGAGGAGCCAGGCAGCTGGTTGCTAAAACAAAACATGATGTAGACATTAGGATAATGGGAACCTAGTGAAAAATAGAAAGCATTTAAAAAATTGGAGGGCATATAATTTCAACCCCATTAGCTGTGCAAATATTAAATACCTTCTAATGTAAAGTGTTGGTTTCTCACACACGGTTGGTTTGAAAGAGGGAATCAGTACACTCCTTTGGGAGATAAATATAATTATGTAAGTGTGAATTGAAATAAGATATGAAAACTACATAGATGGTTGAGTAAGGAAAATTCAATATAAAACCTTGTTAATTCTAGGATGAAGATGGCTCAGTGCATGAAAGTGATCGACCAAAGTAACTCCATTTTGCTTAAAATTTTCATTTCTGTATCTGGGTGACCTACTCTTGAACTCTGGATCTAGAAAAACCCACAAAGATATACTTCGCACAGAGCTATAGAATAACCAATCATCTGGAAAACAGGAGAGTACTAAAAGTTCAGACATTCCCCCAGTCTCTCAAGAGTTATTCCTTGGAGGTTAATTATTCACGCTTTGATACTGGACTTGTAGCAGATGAATATCAATTGGTTTAAGAGATAATCAATAGGACGCCTGCCGAGCTAGAAACCCACTTACCTGCTTTCTCACTACAATCTATAAAAAGTTCTTTCCTACTTGTACTCAGCGTCACACCTGATCCGCTGCGTCAGTGATAGTGTGGGCCCAGCTTAAGCTGAAAATTAAAAGACTCTTGTGTGTTTGCATCCGTATCAGCTCCTAGTGTTTATTGGGGTTTCATTTAAGCTCACAAGCATAAGGACCTGGGCTTGAGTGCCTAGAATCCATGTAAAAGTTCTCCTACCGAGGAAGCAGGTAGGAGAATCCCTGGAAGATTATGGGTCACCTAGCCCAGTGTTGACAATAGACAAACAACACACAGATTGTGTCTCAAACAGAGCGGTAGGTGAACACCAACGCCTGAGGGTGGTCTCCGAACTGCACAGGTGTGGAATGCTTGCCACCATGAGGCAGACACACCTGCACACACTGAATTACTCTGTTAAAGGATTAACATCACAAGAGATTTGCAGTAAGAAAGGAACTCTAAAGAATACAGAAATATCAGCTTTCTGGGGAATACTGTCTTGTGCAGTGGACATGTGTGAGGCAGAGCTCCATGGCCCGACTGCTGGGGGAAATGGGCATGGCATGACTGACTGGAGCCTAGGTGCTGCAGGACATTTTATCCTGTTGTGATCCCTGAGATTGTGAACTGTAAAAAACCTGCCTTTTGTTTCTTGTGGCTGAGCCCTAACACACACCTTTAATCCAAGAACTTTCTGTTTATTGTAAAGAGGTGATTGAGGTGTGGTTCAGCCAGTCCTAGCACATACCTTTAATCCAAGAGCTTTCTGTACATAGGACTTAATATAAGTTTACTCTAGGTCAAGAGGCAGAGCAAGAAACCAGCTGACAGGAATTAAAGAATGGGAGGGCCTTTGAGTTGAAGGGTATATAAGACAGCGTGTAGAAGTAGAAGGAGCTTTTAGCTTTTAGCTCTTTAGCTCCTCATCTTCTTGGCTCCTTTTGGCCTTTTGAGCTTTGAGCTAGCAAGTCTTTGGCCTTGGGATTTTTGGCCTTTTCCTCCTGGGCTGTCAGCTGAGCTAGTGAGTCTGTTGAGCTTTTTCCACTGGCATGTGAGCTGAGTAGGATGGTCAGCTAGGTGCTTTCTCTGCCTCTCTGACCTAGCAGGTTTTCACTCTAGCATCTGGCTCCTGAGTCTTTATTGGTAAATTAGAACGATTGGGATTCCCTTTTTAAAATGCCTAGGACTCATCATGATGCCAAACCAGTAGAATTTGCTGCAAATCTACCAAGTCAGGACAACGAGTCACCGTGTCTCACTAGAGCAGCGGTTCTCAACCTGTAGGTCTCTACTCTTATGTGAGGCAGGGGTGGGGGGTGGGAGCAGGAGGTGAGGGACTGGGGGTGGGGAGGGGGGTGGGGAAGGAGGGGGCAGGGGATAGGAGGCCGCGGGAGCGGGGGAGTCACAGCAACGTGGAGAATTGTATTAAAATAGGAAGGATGAGAACATTGCACTAGGCTATCCTGTGACAACATTATCTGCTCTGCACTCTAGGGCCAGCTGCTGGTCACTGGGTGCTGCTGGCTACAGTGTGCTGCTGAAGTCTTCTTTGGGAGCAGCATGGCACACTTTAGGAGCCAGGATCTGGGAAAACTCTCTAGATTGCCAGAACTTGCCAGGCTGCCACGTCAGGCTCAGGAAGTCTTTCTTTCACTGATGCCATCTTATCGCCTTCCGCTATGATGGCTTCACACTGTAGTAGTGGGAAAGAAAATCATGGGTCCAGATTGATTTTTTTTTTTAGAGTACCAACTTGGAGTTGGTGGTAGTGAATAAGCTGGCATAGGTTACACATATAACACTTCAAATGTACGCAAACCACTATTGGGGAAATGATTCTCTGTAAAGGGATGATGCTGATAGTCTCCAGTGGCTAGGGAGCAGACATTACGAATACCACCGTGGGAGGAAGTGATAGCATGAAGCCTTAAGAGAAGACACCTGGGAGAGAACTCATAAATGACCTACCATGAATTATGTGCCTACCATTTGGTTGGAAGATCGTGACCCATAGCTACATAATGTCTGCGAGGAATGGGGAGCAGGGCTGTCTTTCTACCATTTGCCCTAGGTGGAGGTGCATTTATGAAAAAGTACAATAGACTGTGGGCAGGGAAAATCAAATGGTAACCTCGGAGGCTAGAATATGGCATATGAGTCCAATATTTGAATAGCCTGAAATCTGCTAATTGTTACTTAATTTTTTAATGATTGAGAAGGAATGGCCATAAGAGAAGCTTTATTGAATCACAGGTCTGCTTCTTTGAGCGATGTCTGTCTGTGGTAATGTGCACCATGCCATTCATTACAGTAGAGGTAGAGCTATGGCAAAACTTTAGTCCTCAAAGCTCAAGGGATTTGCAATGGAGCCCTTTACAGAAAGTGTCCACATTCTCCTCCCCACATTTAGGTGTCTCTATTCTCAAAGTGTGTGGCACAGAATAGAATAGACCTCTGGGCCACACTTTAGAGCTACTAAGAATACACTTCCAGCTGTGTGGACTCACTCATATGTGGATTAGACTGATTCTCAGGCAGGCCGATGTTTTTTACTGTAATCGTTAACTCTTGTGTACTACCAGTATGTATGAGAGGCTCGACTGTCATGGTGTTTAGGTCTTCTTTATTGTCAAAGTTCACAGATGCATTAAATCAATCTTAGATTAAAAAACAAAACACATTAATTTGCAAGAATAGTGTCTTAATTAGGGGTTTCTTTGATGTGAAGAGACACTATGACCACCGCAACTCTTATACAGTAAAACATTTCCTTGGAGGCTGGCTTACAGTTCAAAGGTGAGAAGCATGGCAGCATGCAGGCAGACATGGTGCTGGAGAGGGAGCTGAGAGTTCTACATCTGGATCCACAGGCAGCAGGAGACTGTGAACATATGAGACCACAAAGACCACTTCCACACTTCCTCCAACAAGGCCACACCTACTCCAAAAAGGCCTTACCATTTATTTAATAGGGCCACTCACTATGAGCCCAACATTCAAGCACTTGAGTCTATGGGGGCCATTTCTATGCAAACTACCATAAATAGTAAGAAAGGAATGACATAAAGAAGGAAGGAAGGAGACAGAGACAGAGAGAGGAAGAAAGAAAGAAACAAGGTGAATACAGCACTATCCCCCACCACCTGTATGTGGGAGGTTCTTGACATCCTACTCAGGGCTATGACGCAGTGGTGAGCACATGAGAGCTGCACACAGAAGCATGAGTGACAGCTACGAGCAGATCCAGGAGAACCTTTTTCCAGCTTGCACAGAGACATGAACCATTATCCAAGCCTAGTGTGAGAAAGGCTGCTTCTGAATAGGGGGTGATTTTCTAATTTATTTCTCTCCCTTTCATCAAAGATAGACTTTTCTTCATAGAATACATTCTGATTATGGTTTCCCACGCCTTAACTTTGCTGAACTTCTTCCTCACCTCCCCTCTCATTTGGATTCAAACCCTTTCTATCTCTCTCTAGAAAACCACAGACATCCAACGATGTAAAGAAAAATAAGATAAAGCAAATTGGAATAGGACAAAACAAACATAAGTAAAAGAGTCAAAGAAAAAGCACAAGAAACACATATAGGTATAGAGATATATATTTTCACACACATACAAATCCTATAAAGGCACAAAATCAGAGACCATCGTATATATTCAAAGGACCTTAAGGTTTAAAATAAAGCTGTGACAAACATGTGTTGGTTTAAACAGAATGGCCCCCATAGACTCATATATTTGAATGCTTAATCTTCAGGGAGTGGCACTACTTCATAGGGATTAGGGGGTGTGGCTTTGTTGGAGAAAGAACGTTCCTAGAGATGGATGCTAGAGTTTCAAATATTCAAGCCAGACTCAGTGCCTCTCTTCTCCAACTGCCTGCAAATTCAGATGTAGAATTCTCATCCATCATGTCTGCCTGCACACTACCAATGCTCCCCACCATGAGGATAATGGACTAAACATCTGAATCTATTAACAGGCCTTGATTAAAATCTTTCTTTGATAAGAGTTATCATGGTCATGGTGTCTCTTCACAACAATAGAACACTAAGACACATTATGAGACAAAGAACTTACAAAGATACCATTGGCTTTGCTTTGTCTTGGCCATCTACTCCTGGGCATGGGGCCTTTCCTTAAGAGTGGTTCATATCCACAGTGAAGACTCTGTTGGAAAAAAAACACCCTAATTTTTCATTTGCAAGTGTTTGTTAATTGAAGACAGCTTCTGGATGAAGGATAGAGATTTGTGTCTACTTTTCCCAGGGCTGGGACCCCATCTGGCACACTACTATGCAGGTCTTCTGCATGCTACCACAGTCAATGTGAGTTCGTATGTCCACCAGCCCTGTTGTATTTAGAAGGCTTTGTTTCCTTGGTGTCCTCCATACCTTCTGGCTCTTACAATCTTTCTGCCTTCTTTTCTGCAGAACTCCCTTTGCCCCAGGGAAGAGATCTGATGAAGATACTCCATTTAGAGCAGAGACTTTTCTAAGGCCTTTTCACTCTTTGCATATTTCCTGGTTATGGGTCCTCTATATTTGCTCCCATCTGCTGCAGGAAATTTCTCTGATGATGACTGATCAAGGAACTAGTCAATGAATATAGCAGAATGTCTTTGAAAGTAAATTTTTTTTTTTTTTTTTTTTTTTTTTTTTTTGCTACCTTCCTTTAGCAGAAGAGTAGTATTTGGTTTTTCCCTACTCCGCTTGTCCATCTAGTCTCAGGTTCCTGGTCACACAAGCAGTGTCAGTTATGGGTTCCAACTCATGGAGGGGGCCTTAAATCAAATCAAATATTGGTTGGTTACTTCTACAAGCTTTGTGTCACTATTGCACCAGTATATCTTGCAGGCGGGTGACCATTGTAGATCAAAGAGATTGTAGCAGGGTTGGTGTTTACCTTCCTCCAGTAGCATGAAGAGTAACTTCAAGTATCAGGACCATTAGTGTGTAGGAGTGAAGGCTCTGTGCAGGCAGCAGCTCACCTTCTGCACATTCAATGAGTTACGTACATATTGCCTTCAGTAATAGGGCCTTACTATCAGTTTGTGGAGAGCAAACAACAGCTTTGGCAATAGGCTGGGTTGTTTGGGGGTTCCCATGGAAAACCTTTAGCCAACAACTGGATTAGATGTGACCTATTTGTGCTACTGGAAGCTTCATTGGGTGATGAGAGATGTCCAGTTGGAACTTTTGTCTTTCCCATTATTTGGTGATTAATATATGTGTGTGTGTGTGTGTGTGTGTGTGTGTGTGTGTGTGTGTGTGTATACATACACAAAGCTTCTAGAGTAGTAGGTGCCCATAGTACACCTCAAATGACTCTTAGTTTTAGTTGTGCCGCTCCATCCTCCCTCCCTCACCTTCCTCTTCTGGCCCCTAGCCCTAACCTTTTGATCTTCCCATTCCAGCCACCCTCATCCTGCCCATCCATAAATATCTATTCATTTTCCCTTCCTAGGGAGATCAATTCCTCTACATTAGTACTTACTCTGTACCCAGTCTCTGTGGTTATATGGATTATAGATTGCTTATCAATAGCTTATTAAGTGAATATAAGTGAATACATGCATATACTCTTTCTATTTCTGGGTCTGGTTTACGTCACCCAGGATGTTCCCCCCACCCCCCAGCTCCAACCAAAGCACTTACCTGTGCATTACATGATCTCATTTTCCAACAGTTGAATAATAATGCAAATGTACCACATTGCATCTGTCCATCCCTCCAATGACAGACATCTAGGTGCTTTCCAAAGTCTGGCTGTTTATGAATAGGGCATCAATGAACATGGTTGGGCGAGTGTTTCTGGAGTAGGATGCAGCATCCTTTGAGTATATTCCCAAGAGTGGTTGAACTGGTTCTTGATGTAGATTGATTCTCAGCTTCCAGCGGAACTCCCACAGCCACACTCATTTCCATAGTGGCCATACGGGTTTGCACTCCCACCGGCAGTGGGTGAGGGTTCTTACTTCCGGTCTCCACCAACATAAGCTGCCATTTGTTGTATTGATCTTGGCCATGCTGACTGGCAGATGATGAATTTCAAAGTAGTTTTGGTTTGCACTTCCCAGATGACTAAGGATGTTGAACATTTGTTTAAGTACTTCTCGGCCATTTGTGTTTTCTCTTTCAGGGCTTCTCTGTTTTGGTCTGTACCCCATTTTTAAATTGGGTTGTTTGTTTCTATTTGTCGTGTAGTTTGGTAAAAATGTTTTCTATTCTGTAGCCTGCTGCTTTGTCCAAATGACAGTGTTCTTGTTTTTGTTTTTGTTTTTGTTTTTAATTTTTTTTTATTTGGTTGGTTCTTCTCTTTTTTTTTTTTTTTTTTTTGAGACAAAGTCTCTCCGTGTGGCCTTGACTGTCCTGGACTCATTTTGTGGACCAGGCTGGCCTCAAACTCACAGTGATCCACCTGCCTCTGCCTCCTGAGTGCCAGGATTAAAAGCATGTGCCACCACGCCTGGCCCAGTGTTCTTGATATACAGAAAAATTTCAGGTTTCTGAGGTCCATTTATTAACTGTTGATTTTTATACCTGTGCTAATATAAGGCAGTCTATTAAGGACATTGTATCCTGTGCCAATGACTTCAAAACTATCCCCCCACCTCTCTCTTCCATCAAGTTCAGTGTATTTGGTTTATGATGAGGCCTTTGATATATTTGGAGATGAGTTTTGTCCAGGGTGACAAGTGTCGATCTATTTGCCTTCCACATGCAAACAATTTGCTTAGCACCATTTATTGAAGATGCGGTCTCTTTTCCCAGTGTGTATTTATGGCTTCTTTACTGAAAATCAGGGGCCCATAGTTGTATAGACTTATTTCTGGGTTTTTTTTTTTTTCTTTCTTTTTTTTTTTTTTTTTTTTTTTTGTTTTTTGAGACAGGGTTCTTGGTGTGGCCTTGGCTGTCCTGGACTCACTTTGTAGATCAGGTGGGCCTTGAACTCACAGCAATCCGCTTGCCTCTGCCTCCCAAGTGCTAGGATTAAAGGTGTGTGTCACCATGCCCAGCTTGGGTTTTCTGTTCTGTTCCATTGATCAATGTGCCCATTTTCTGTGCCAATATATGCTGTTTTTTTTTTCCTCCGATAGTTCTGTATAGGTCTAGGATGGTGATACATGCAGCAGGTCTTTTATTATTAAAGATTTCCCGAGCTATTTTGGTGTGTGTGTGTGTGTGTGTGTGTGTGTGTGTGTGTGTGTGTGTGTGTTTCTACATAAAGCTGAAAGTTGTCTTTTCAATTTCTATGAAGAATCATGTTGGATTTTTTTTTTTTACTCTGGGATTACATTGATTCCATAGATTATATCTGATGTTAGCTATTTTTCCTCTATTAGTCCTACTGATCCATGAGCATGGGAGACCTTTCCAACTTCTGATAGCTTCTTCAAGTTTTTTCAGTGGCTTAATGTTTTTATCATACAAGTCTTTCATGTGCTTGGTTAGAGTTACACCAAGATATTTTTTGAGGCTATTGAGCAGGGCATTATTTCCCTGTTTTCTCTCTTAGTCTGTTTATCATTTGTATATAGAAAAGCTACTGATTTTTTCTTTGTTAATTTTGTATCCTGATACTATGCTTAAAGGCTTGTTTGTTTTTTAGCTGTAGGAGTTTCCTGGGACTTTTTAGCGTTACTTATGTACCCAATCATATCATCTGCAATTGCAGATACTTTCACTTCTTCCCTTAGTATTTGGAATCTGCCCGCCCGCCCCTACACTTTTCTTATTGCTCTAGCTAGGACTTCAAGCACTATATTGAATACGTATGGCGAGAGTGGACAACCTTGTCTTGTTACTGATTTTAGTGAAGCTGTTTTGAGTTTCTCTCCATTTAGGTTGATGTTGGCTGTGGGCTTGCAGTAAATTGCTTGATTATGTTGAGGTCTGTCCCTTGCATCTATAGGTTTTCTGGGCTTTTATCATGAAGGGGTGTTGGATTTTGTCAAAGCCCCTTTCTCCATCTAATAAGATGATTATGTGGCTTTTGTCTTTTATTCTGTTATATGGTAAATAACATTTATTGATTTATATATGTTGAACCATCTCTGCATCTCTGGGATGAAGCCTGCTTGATCACGGTGGATGATCTTTCTGATGTGTTATTGGATTTGGTTTGCAAGTATTTTATTAAGAGTGCTTGCATCTATGTTCATAAGAATGTTGGTATGTAATTCTCCTTGTTGAATCTTTATGTTGTTTAGTTTTCAGGGTAACTGTGCCCTAGTAAAAAGAATTGGGCAATGTTCCTTATAGTTCTAGTTTGTGGAATGGTTTAAGGAATATTGGTGTTAACTCTTCTTTGAATGTCTGGTATTATTCTGTCCTAAAACCTCAGGCCCTGGGCATTTTGGTTTTGTTGAGAGACTTTAAACTACTGATGGCATTTTACTAGTGGTTATAGGTCTTTTAAAATTGATTGTGTGATTTTAATTTGACTTTTGTAGGTGATTATAGAGAAAATTATTCCTTTTTTTCAGAATTTCCAATTTGGTGGAGTACACGTTTTTAATGTATGTCCTTATGGTTCTCTTGTTTTGTTTTGTTTTGTTTTTCTATGTCTCTTGTTATGTGCCCCCTTTGTCTTTAATTTTTTTTTTATATTGGATCTTCTCTCTCTACCTTTTAGTTAATTTGGCTAAGGGGTTGTCAATCATTTTCTCAAAGGAACAACTCTTTGTTCTATTGATTCTTTGTATTGGTTTATTTTTAATGTTCATTTGTTTTTATTTATTGATTTGATTTTGTGTGTGTGTGTGTGTGTGTGTGTGTGTGTGTGTGTGTGTGTGTGTCTATTCCTTCTGAGTGTTATTTCTTTTTTCCCTAGGGTTTTCAGCTGTGGTGTCAAGTCATTTTTCATTCAGTACTGAGTTGTTGAGTTTCCATGCATTTGTAAGCTTTTTGTTTTTTCTATTGTTGTTGATATCCAGCTTTAATCTGTGGTGCTCAGATAGGATGCAGGATATTATTTCCATTTTTTAAAATCTGTTAGGATTTGCTTTGTGTCTGAGTTGCATGTTTAGGTTTGGAAAGCTCCATCGGCTGCTAAGAAGTTATAGTAGTTTATGTTTTAATGAAATGCTCTGTAAATATCTGCTAGACCTATTTTGTGTTAGATGTGCCTTAGCTCCAGCATTTCTCTGTGTGGTTTTTGTTGGGGTAGCCTGTCTGTTGGTGAGTGTGAATATTGAAATCTACTGTCACTGTGTTAGGGGCAATATATGATTTAGGCTGTAGTAGGTTACTTTTATATTTTCGGTTGTGAGCCTAGACTTTAAGGGCTGAGCCATCTCTCCAGCCTGTAGGTTACTTTTATGAACTTGGTGCCCTTGTATTTGGTCCATAGATGCTAAGAACTTCAATAGCCTCTTGGTGGATTTTTCCTTTGGTGAGTACATAGCACTCTTCCCTATCTCTCCTGATTAGCTTGCCTTGATGTCTGTTTTGTCAGATCTTAAAATGGCTACACCAGCTCGCCTTTTATTTCCATTTTCTTGGAATTTTCTCTCCTTTTACCCTGAGGCAATTTCTATTCTTGATGTTAAGATGTATTCCTTGAATGCAGCAGTGGAGAGGAAACTTTAATTCAGAACATGGCTGTTCTGGCAAAGCCCTTCTAGGTCTGTGTGATCCAGCTGGAATACAAATATCCCTTTAATCCAGGAGACAGAGGCAAGCAGATCTGAGTTCAAGACCAGTCTGCTATAGAGCAAGTTTCAGGTAAAGAAAAGTTTAGGTCCAGGTATGGTGGTACATGTGCCTTTAATGCCAAACAATGAAGGTAAAGTTAGTTTGTAGAAAGAAGTACCCACATTTGAAAGTGATGTCTAATTGAGTGCCATAAAAAGAAAGTGACTCATCAGCGAAGATTTGACAAAATAGGATGTGCCCAACACTCATGAGAAGAGAGAGGAAAGGGAAGCTACTTACAGGGCAATGGAGAGAGAGAGAGAGAGAGAGGGGGGGGGGGAACTAAAGTTGTTTCAGTAGTTCCTCAGGTCTACAAGGCTCTGTGTTCAATATTCTATATAGAGGGATTTTAATCCAGCAACATGGGCTACTCTGGCTGGAATACAGGGACACCCATACTACACTCTTTTACTCCCAAACAATGAAGGTAAAGTTAGTTGGTACAAGGAGCCATGTTTGAAAGTGATAAATCAGATTGAGATTTGAATAGTATATGCCCAAATGTCATAAGAACAGAGAGGAAGGAGAGATTACTTAAAAGGGAGCAGCAGCAGGAGAGAGAGAGAGAGAGAGAGAGAGAGAGAGAGAGAGAGAGAGAGAGAGAGAGAGAGAGAAGGCAGTTGACAGTTTAACAGTTTTACTGGGAGAGGATGAAGAGAGAATAAAATAGACACAGGTAAAGAAAGAATGAGCCAGAAGATTGGAACAGATCATTATAGTTTGAGGCCAAGCAGAGTAATTCAGTCAGAAGCTGAGAGAAGGCAGTTTGAATCATTCAGCTTACAGAGGAGTTGGAGCCAGATCAGTTGAGTTGAACCAGCCAGCCAGGATTCAGAAAGAACAAGGGTGAGCTTATTCAGCAGTAAGTCTCTGCATCAAATCGGGGCCGTGTCCACAAGCTTCCCAAGGTTCCTGTGTGAGTTTTCCACATGTTTGTGGAATACCATCTCTCCTTTTAATGGATTGCTGCTGCTGTTGATGTTTGAGAAGAGCTCTTAGGTACCCCAGGCTGGCTTTAAACTGCTTACACAGGCCAGACTAGCCTTGAAATCTTGACCTCCCTGTCTTCAGCTCCCAAGTGTTACAGGCATCTGCCACCATTCCCTGCTCTTTTCAGTTCCTTTTCTTTACTGGCTCTTGTGCATCATCAACCACAACTCAAGGCTCCTCAGGAAGGTTCCAATTTTCTTAAATGGAGAAAGGAAAAATGTGTTAGCCTTCCATGTCCTTCCTGCTCATCTTTCTAAGTTAGTTACCTATGGGCTCGCTCTCTCTCTCTCTCTCTCTCTCTCTCTCTCTCTCTCTCTCTCTCTCTCTCTCTCTCTCTCTCTTGTGTCCGGCTCATCTTTACCTTTCATTCTCTCATGAATTGACAGCTAGCCTGCTGACACGGCTCCTGTCAAATATTTCACTGATGCTTTTGCTGCTTAAGCCAAAGGTCAGCCCTCAGATCCCATCTTAATTGATTTCTCAGAAATATTGGCAGAGTTAATATAATCTTAAAACCTTTTTAAAGATGTATTTATTTACTATGTATACAGCGTTCTGCCTCCATGTACACCTACACACTAGAAGAGGGCACCAGATATAATTATTGATGGTTGTGAGCCACCATGTGGTTCGGGAAATTGAACTCAGGACCTCTGGAACAGCAGCCAGTACTCTTAACCTCTGTGCCATCTCTCTAGCCCAAAACATTTTTTCAAAACTTTTTTTAAAAATCTAAATCCTCCTGAATTGTCCCCAAATCACTGGCCGCTTCCATCTTTTATAGCTTCTTTGTCCATTGTCTATGATTTTGTTCTGTCTGATGAATTCACGTCCTGTCTACAGTCTGCTGCCATCTAAGTAAATTTATGTAGCCCAAGACACTGCCATCACGCCAGAGTTTACACAGGACCCATATTTACTTTTTCCCTTAGGTACCTAAATTTTCAGTCTGTTAATCATCTTCCCAACGCGCTTCACAGAATGATCTCATGGAGCCTTGCCTACCTCACTACTTCACCTTGGAGCCATGGCTGATTATTTCTTTTTCTCATATACCACTAACCCTAAGAATTCCCCTCCACCCAGACAGAGTTTCTTTATGTAATAGGCCTGGCTGTCCTGGACTTACTTTACAGACCAGGCTGACCTTGAACTCACAAAGTTCCACTTGCCTCTGCCTTCCAAGTGCTGGAATTAAAAGCATGCACTACCACCACACAGCCTTACTCCCCAAAATTTTATATTAAAAAAGCCATTAAAAATCTAATCAAGGTGGTGGTGGCGCACACCTTTAATCACAGCGCTCGGGAGGCAGAGGCAGGTGGATCTCTGAGTTCAAGGCCAGCCTGGCCTACAAGTAAGTCCAGGACAGCCAGGGCCACACAGAGAAACAAAAACAAAAACAAAAAAATCTAATCAAACACAAAAAAAATCTAATCACTGCACCAATACTAATACTATAATACCAAGTGCTATGAATCATTATAATAGCTTCTTAAGTTGCCACCTAGAATTTTTTTTATGGAGTATTCATTATACAAAAATACTTGAGGAAGAAGCAGGCCCATCTCTGTGAGTTCAAGGCCAGCCTGGTCTACAAAGTGAATCCAGGACAGGCAAGGCTGTCTCTGTGTACAGAGAAACCCTGTCTGGAAAAACAAAACCAACCAACCAAACAAACAAACAAAAAACCAAGAAAGACAATCAGGCTGGAGAGATGGCTCGACAGCTAAGGGCACTTACTACTCCTGCAGGGAACCTGGCTCAGGTCCTCCCTGGGTACTCAGAACAGCTCAACTGCGTGTAACTCCAGTTCTAGAGGACACAATGGTTTGTCTGACCTCCATGGGCTCCAGCACGCACATGCTACACACACACACATACATATACACATACAAATGTTTAAAATTTTTAAAAATTCACAATGACTTTTCATCACACTGAATGTAAAAATCCAAGGTCTCCCAAAGTCTCCAGGAGCCGACCATTGGCCCTCTCCCTCTTAGCTGAGTCCAGCTCCCGTAAGCTCGCCAGCTTTCTTACTCTACCAGTGTTCTCTAGGGAGCACCTTTGTGTTCGACTCTTGTCCTGCGTAGAGAACTTCTTCCCTGCATGCCAGCAGGCTCCCTTCTGAGCTATTTCTAGTTTCAAAGCTCTCGACCAGGGAGGGCTTCTTTGACCACTACAGCCCACCCATTCCCCTCTCTCCCTCCACCTGTTTGCTTTCCTTTGTGAAACTCAGTCCTGGCAGGAGCTGGCTCCTGAATTTCATCAACACTGAGATTTTATCAGTCGAGACTGTGCTGTTATTTTACACAACCTTCATGAAATGAAACTCTGACAAATAGTATTGACATCTCTCATCACTTAGACTTTTTATGTTTTCTTCATTGAAAATACATAGACTTAGTCCAAAACAAAAGAAAAACTTAAAACAAAAAAAACAATCAACCCCAAACCCACAACTCATGCATCTTTCATACACATAAGAAGGAAAATAGAAACAACATATATCTATTCAGTTATAATTAAAACATCTAGACTAGTGGTGGTGGTGTATACCTTCAACACTTAGGAGGCAGAGGGAGGTGGATCTCTATACGTTCCAGAACAGCCTGGTATATAGCACTATTTCCAGTACAGCTAGGGCTACACAGAGAAACCATGTCTCAACCCCCACCCCCAAAAAAAGAATAGAAAAGAAGGAAACAAAGCTTCACATTTAGAGCTTAATTTCCCGATTTACTCTCAGTTGTCAATATCAATGCATTTTCCACACAGTATTTCAGTAACAAAAAATGCAACACAGCTTCATTTGCTTGTGGGCATCTTCCTGTCCTAGAACCTAGAAAGCTGTAAGTATGAGATTGTGGTCCTGCTCCGAGGAAGATCCTTTTATTTCTAGTACAAAACGTGTGCGGCCTTGCTCTATCTCTGATCCTGTTTTGCCTACATAACCACTTTCCTCTTTGAGCCAGATAAGAGTAGCATCTTTTAAGGATGTTTTCAACAGAACTTAAGCTCTACTTATTCGTATCAACAGTGCACATGATTTGTATCTGTGGTTCTAAGCATCTGTAACTAAGATCTCATGGGAAAATGATTCTCATGACTCCTTCTCAGATAGATGCCATGAGACACATTCACCTTCCAGAGATCACAACTGAAAAGACATATAGCTTCTAATCAATTAACTATAGCATGTATTTATTTGTCTATCTCCTACCAGAATGTGAGTAGTAGGAAGGTAAAAAAAAAAAAAAAAAAAAGTCCTTTGCTTTGTTGTTGGCTATCTCTTGTCAGGCAGAAGTGTGTTAGCACTTCACTAAGCATAGACATGCCATACCTGGTCAATAAACCAACACAAGCATTTCTGTCTCCACGATTAATAGTGACTCTCTAGTATTTTCTACTTAAAATCCCAAGGTTAGAAGCCCTAGTTGATTGAGTTGGCTACTTTCTGGGGAAAGGGGTTCTGCTGAGGGCAGGCACAATTCCAAGTACCTCACATACAAGCAAGCCTAACCCTTGAGCCTGTTGAATTTGAAGACATCAATAAGAAGTTGGCTCACATACTCAGTCCTAGCACACTTGCTTCCCGCTTTGAGTATCAGTCATGCTGGGGTTGCTCACTTCTGTTCTTCTCCAGACCTGGTACACTCATAGAGTAAGTGTAGGGAGTTTCAGTGTCTGTGGTGATAAAGTTAAAGCCTCTAAAATCCTTGTAGTCATTGTCTTGTGTAGGCTTTCGGTCAATAGATTCTTCACTTCTGTTTATATGGTATCATTCCGCCCAAAAGTTGTTGTTGTTGTTGTTTATGGAATAAGCTGAAAAGTCCTGGCATAAATGAGAACCCAAGCCTGCTGCTTTGCCTCCCTATAGAACTCTTTCTTTCAACCACTTCCTCTGAGCAGGTCAGGGACTCAGGGTTGGCCTTCCTTCAGAATTATAGACTCTCTTCCTATTCCTATCAGCCTTCAAGAATGGCTCTGCTACCCAGTCTACCCGTGGCATGTTATGAAAGACGCTTGTAGGCCACAGTATTTTCTGCCCCAAATCCCTTGGTGTAGAACTAACATACCTGGCTAGTGCACGAAGCTGCACAAGAAAAGCCCACAGATGATGCCCAGGCACACCATGATTCAGTATGGGCATCACCCAAGATGGTGAGACTCAGGTCCCAGTTCCAAGCTTGGTCCCTGCACACATGCACAAAGCAAGATCTGGATGGAGTTCAGCTCTTGATGAGCCATAGCTGCTCAGCAGCAATGTCTTCCTCTATCTGGGTGCTTCCCTTTTCCACGTGGCGTAGACGTCTCCAAGCCCAGAGGAGTGTAGTGCAGCCCCAAGCCTGAGGGCCAGCTGACAGCTCCTACAGTTCTCACACACCAAGCTTCCCACAATCCATACCTGTACAGAAGATATTATAAATTAATTTGATTTTACATAAATACTGTTTAATTCCAAAAAATAATTTAAGGCAGTTACCTAATGACAAGCATTGAGACAGGAAAGGGGGGGGGGGTTGCTGCTCAAGCTGAAAATTCAATTTAGCAAAGTGGTTCACTTAAGATGTTCCAGCTACGCAAGATTTAATCATGTTTTATGTTTTCACCAATACAATATTTTCTTCTTACTTATATAGTCAAACCTTGATTAATTTGTTAAGCTAGCAAAAAAAATTATTGGGTTTGGTTTTTTAGTAAGATGATTAGTTTTATGTATTTAAAAAAATTTAGGTATTTACTAAACTGCATAAATATGTATGGTTGGGCAATGATAGCTTTAAATTGCATATTTTTAAATTGCGTGACCCAGTTCAATCCCTTTAAAAACAAAAATATTAATATTCTATTGAATATGAGAAGAATTCATGGTAATAGGATTTTATTTATTTATTTATTATTTGTTTGTTTGTTTATTTATTGTCTCCCTGGCTAGTCTGGAACCTTCTATGTAAACCAGGCTGGCTTCAAATTCATAGAGAGATTTGTCTGCCTCTACTTCCCAAGTGTTAGAATTAAAGGCACCACATTAGGCCCAGGATTTTAAAAAATATTATTTATAGATTGTCTTTATTTCTGTTCTTTTTATATTCATGCATTTTCATTATTTATTAATTTATAATTTTATATATATATAATGCATTTGATATTTACGCTGACACTCCTCTACAACTCCTCCTAGATCCCCTCCTAAAAGCCTGCCAACTTAATGTCCTTCTCTCCCTACTCCTCCTCCTTCTCTGGATTTTAAACTGTCCCACTGTGTCAAAAGTTAGTGCTACCCAAATGTGCATGGGTGTGAAGAATTCTACAGGCGTGCTCAGCCCAAATGGGGCCAGCAGTCACCAACTGTTAACATCTCCTTAGCTTGGAGGAGGTATATGCAAGACTCCCAGGCCATGGAACCTCACTCTTATCTTGTGCAGACAACCATAGTTACTGTGGGCTCATGAGCACAACAGGCCTGTTGTTATATATAAGAACAAGACAATGATACCAGGTAATAGGTATCAATACAAGGTACCAGGCAGCAGATATTATGTTGTAGAGGAGTTTATTAAATGAGCATGGAGGGAGAAGGAAAGGGGCTGGGGTACCCCAGAGAGAGAGAGAGACAGAGAAAGGAAGAAGAAGGAGGAGAAGGAGGAGAGGAAGGTTAGAGGGAAGAGACAGAATAGAGGAAGAGAGAAAGGGGGCCATGTGGATGATTTGTCCTTTTATATGGCCCTGGGCAGGGCCACGCCCTCATGGTAGGTAAATAATGACATCATAGGTAGGGGACTGAAGCAGAATCCTAACACCAGTGACATCCAGAAGACACAATCTTGTAGGAGTGTTCCCCAGCTGCTGACTCTGACAATCTTAGTGCCCCTTCTTCCATGAGCCTTCGGTGCATTTTTTTGGTTTTGTTTTGGTTTTTGTTGTTGTTGTTGTTTCAAGACAGGGTTTCACTGTGTAGCCTCGGCTGTCCTGGAGTCACCACTCACAGAGATCCACCTGCCTCTGCCTCCTGGAGTACTGGGATTACAGGTGTGCGGCACCTCTTCGAACATCTTTAGTGTTAGTGATGTCTGTCCTTCCTCCTCTGCCGTTTTGAGCGTCATAATTCTCCTTTTAGCCTTCACGTAGCTGAGTTCTTCTATCCCAGCTCTTTTTATATTTCTCTAATCCCCCAGCAGGACCCCGTTATTAGTTCCTAGCTTCTACAGGTACTCCCAGCTAAACCCAGCAATCTAAAGATTCAAAGATAAAGTCCACATATGAGAAAGAACATGCAGTGTGTGACTTCTGGGGCCTGGATTATCTCAAGCAGTATCTTTTTTTTTTTCTCCCTCAGTTCCATCAGTTTGCTTGTAAATTTTATTTTTCCCTTATAGAAGTATAAAATTCCATTCTGTACATGTATGACAGTTTTCATTGTCCATTTGCCGCTGTTTGGACGTCTATGCTGATTCCATTTCTTAGCTATTGTGAATAAACATGGATGTCCAAGTGTCTCCACAATAAAATAAAGACACCTTAGGGCAAATGCCTAGGAGTGCTGTAGCTGATTGATACGGTGGTTCCATTTCTAGTTTTATTTATTTATTTGTTTATTTTTTATTTTATTTTTTTGAGGCTACTTCAGACATTTCAAATGCTTGCAACCCCATCACTGCGTTCCTTACAGCAAAGTGTAGGGATCCCTTTTCCTTGTTGTCATTTGTGTCTTAGACCTACTAGCCCATCCACTTCCGTTTGTCTTTCTGGGCCTGGATGTGCTAGCAAGAAACCGCTTTTTCAGATCAGCCCATCAGAGAAAGAGTCAACGTGGAGAGCCTGCCCACACCCAGCAGGGCTTACTGCCTGTCTTAGGGTTTCTATCGCTGTGTAGATACACCCTGACCACGGCAACTCTTATAAAGGCAAACATTTAATCGAGGCTGGCTTACGGTTCCAGAGGTTTAGTCCATTATGGTCATGGCAGGAAGCATGGTGGAGTGGTGATGGAGAGGGAGCTGCCTATTGCCAGGCAGCAGGAAGGAAAACTGAGCCACCAGGCTTGGCTTGAGCTTCTGAGACCTAAGTCCACCCTCTAGTTAAACGTCTTCTCCCGATAAAGCCACACCTCCTCCGACAAAGCCACACCTCCTCCACAAGGCCACACCTCCTCCACAAGGCCACACCTCCTAATAGTCCACTCTCTATGGGCCTAGGAGGGCCATTTTTATACAGACTGTCATACTAGCGTCGCGGCTACTTCAGCAGTCTTTTGTGTCCCTACTTTTCCTCACTCCTAGCTTGTGGCGTGGTCAGAGTGAAGGAAGAGAAATGGGACTGGAGATTAAAGGCCCCTGGGACCAAGTGCATCTGGGGGTCTGGAATGCTCTACTTTCAAAACAGGGAAACACGTTACATTGAACTGCACATTAAGCACACAATATCGTGTTTGGTTTCGTTACTGAACATGACAGCAAAAGCCGAGAACCGTTTGACGGTTGGGAGGAGAGGTGGCCTTATTTTCTGTTGCTACCCTGCAAAGCTGTGTAGAACTGCGAATGCCTAGTGCTATGGAGACTTAGCACTGAGTGGAAGACTCAAGGTAAACACATGTAAGGGTGCAGATTGCAGGCCAACGGGAAAATACACTCCAGCCCCACCCCCACCCCCCTTTCATTCGGACCGGGTACTGCATAACTGCTTTCCTTTGCTCGTCCCCCCCCCAACCTGGTTAATTGTTTTGGAATACCTAAGCTGCTTCTTTTATATACACATGATACCATTGCCACCAAAACCTAAAGTTTAGAAAATTATCTTTAAATAAAAAAGGGGGGAGGGGGGTGTTGCTCATTAGAAAAATTTTGGGTTCACAGGAATAAAAATCCAAAAAGTAAAGAGATTTTTTTTCCCCATTTTCTGTAATTTCAGACATGGAATGCATATATAATAGGCATTATATTATTTACTTAGATACAAAGAGTAGTAAATATATGATAAGAGTTAATGTTTTAGCCAATTTTTGGAGGTGAGTGTGCGCAGTTAGTGGTGTTCACACTGTCAATACAACCTGCACTGTCCTCTGTTCTTCATCCCAAGCTATCGCTGCATGTGCTACCCAGGAATACCCCATCTCTCCATCACTTTCCTTCCAGTCCCTAAGCTACCACCCCACTTCTGTCTCTAGGGCTGTAGCCGGTGTAGAAATCACATGTGAGGTCACATGTTTATCCTGTTGTTTCTGTTTCATTTAGCACAGCGATTCTCAACCTTTCTAAAGCTACTTTAATACAGTTCCTCATGTTGTGGTGACCCCCTCAACCACAAAATGGTTTTTCTTGCTACTTCACTACTGTAATTATGCTACTGTTACGAATAGTAATATACATGTCTGTGTTTTCCCATGGTTTTTGGGGGTCGTGACCCACAACCACTAATTTAGCATAATGCTCATTCATGTTGTACCTTGTATTACAATTTTCTTCCTTTTTTTAGAATGAATAATATATACATTATTCATCTTGTGTTAGAGCACATTTGTATGGCAATTTATTTAAGGGGGCATTTTATGTTGCTCCCACTTTTTGGACATTGACAATTTTTGACCCAAGAAGCTTCCTTGAATATTGCTTTTAAAACAACACCCTGAGCCAGCAGGGCTGCTGGTGCATGCTTTTAATCTCAGCACTTGAAAGGCAGAGCAGGCGGATCTCTGTGAGTTCAAGGCCAGCCTGGTCTACAAAGTGAGTCCTGGTCAGCCAAGGCTACACAGAGAAACCCTGTCTTGAAAAACAAAACAAAACAAACAAAAAGGACCCTGATATGTTGTCATGCTTTTCTGGGTTTCTCCTTCCTAGTACTTATCAAATGACACTCATTTTTAAATGTGATGTGGTGTGTGTGTGTGTGTGTGTGTGTGTGTGTGTGTGTGTGTGTGTGTGTGCTCACATTGGGGTGGGGGTTGGGGGATTGGAGGGGGGAAGACGTTGCATGCCACAGCACACGTGTGGAGTTCAGAGGATGAGTTTGCAGAGTTGGTTTTCTCCTTTCACTCTTACATAGGTACTGGGAGCACAAACCCACATAGTTGTTTGTATTCACTGAGCCATCTTGCTGATGTCATTTATTTATTTTTTCCTGAGAACCCACCAGGAGTTTCTTACTTCATCCAAACTAAAGTGGCCAAAGCATTCTCTTTTACACAAAACTTTACAGTAGACCATATAAACTCCAACTCTGCATAAAATCATCTGTCGAGTGGTCCAAAAGATGCCCACCATTGGGCCCTTCCTGCTGTGAGGTTAGGTCCAGCAGAGAACGCATGGATGCTCTTAAGGCCAAAGAGAAAATACACACACACACACACACACACACACACACACACACACACACACACACACTTAACAAGAAGCTCTTACAGATGCCAGAAAGCAAGGTGAGGCCATTTAGGAACTTTCTCGGATCCTTTAACTATTGACCAGGTCTTTGATGTATTTGGTCCTTGTTCCTGGTTTTGGTTTTTGTTTTTGTTTTTTTTTTTTTTTTTGGCAGGTGTATGGGTTCAGCTGTGCTAAGGGCCTGTTACATATTTTAGAGCAGCTAAGCTAGACTGTATAGAAAGCCCAGTAAACCTCAAGTGTGCTAGGGTTGAGCCTACCTTGCATTCTCCGTCTCCAGCTACTCCGCCCCCTGCTTTGCGTACTGTGCTTCAGCCCAGCTGGTTGTCACTTGGCTCCCACCACAGGGTCATACAATTCTCTTTTCCTCCTGGTTGAGAGTTTGTTTGTTTTTCTATTCACACCATTCCGGTACCCCAACACTTCTTTAGGAAGCTTTCCTTAGCTACCCCAAATTAAGTAGTACCCAAAGGCCCACATACCTATCCCCTTTCCTGCTGGGGCTTACCACATTTCTAAATATGCACATTTGCTTGTTTCCTGCCTCTCCCTTGAGACTGTAAATGTTAATAGAGCAAGTGCTTTGCTCATCAGCATTTTCCTAGTCACTGAAACAGTGCCCGGGGCGCAAAGCAGACATGCAGACTTGCAAAGCAGCCTTTGAGCACAGGGAGGGTTATTGACAATGAAAACTTTAGGAGCAGAATGAGAACACTCAACCCAATTTGAGGAATCCTGGGATAGGCTGATGCCTAGGATTTACACCGTGAAAATTCAGAGAGAGGTTGATACCTCCAAATGACAGTCACCCAGTGGTCCCCTTTCGTCTTCATGTATCAGAAGGGGCTGGATGACAATTTGTGCTCCGCTTCACACCATTTGATGGTTTGTCATTGCTGTCCCCCCCCCCCCGGCCCCCCAGACGCTGCAGCCTGACTTGCATGGGTGCCGATGGAACCGGAAGCCAGGATCAGGTCAATAGCTTTCCTTAGGCTGTGTTTACTGCTGAGAGGCCAGTTAGTGATGCAGAAATTCTACAGGGAAGCCATGTCACACCACAGAACAATAGTGCAAGAGGTAGAATTAATAGAGCAAGAGGGAAGAGGAGGATTGGGCTGGGGAACCAGCCAAGGGTCAAATTCTGTATGTGTGACTCCTGCTGGAATGCAGACAGAGGCCAACTAGAAGAAATGAAATAAGTTACAAGAAAAAAAAAAAAAATGGCCCTGAGTGGTAACCGAGTGCCATACACAGATTAACAGAACACACCACATCTTAGGAAAGGTAATTTAGAGAAAGATGCACGTTTCTACTTTTTGCCAGAATGTAATGAAAGACTGGATTTTTCCTTCCTGCATCAAGAAAACAGGAAACAAGCAGTAAGTGTGCAACAATGGTAAGCCCTAGACAGGAACCAAAGGAAGCCAGTTCTGTGACTGCCCACAATTACTTCCTGCCTAGGGTATTTGGGTGTCTAATTAAAATTCACCCCTCCCTTCCTTCCCTTCTCCATCTTCCTGTCTCCTTCCTCCCTTCCCTTCCCCTCCCCTCCCCTCCCCCTCAACTCCACTCACTTCCTATTTTCATATTCCAACATCTTCATTTAGGTATTGAAAGACCCCAAAAATGTCCTTATGTTGAGATTCTTGAAACTTAACCTGAAAATCTGTAAGACAAGAAAAGTAGAGCATGTCAGAGTGAAAATAATTAAAAAAAAAAAAAGACCTTGTACATTTTTCAAGAAAAAAGAGGAGAGGAAAAAAGCCAATAACACCTAGGAGGAATCAATAGAATTTCTGTTGGACTCTGAAATTATAATAGATCACCACACATTTAACTATTGATTTAACTGTTAGCAGAATATAAAATAGAGAAGAAATTCCGAATTACCACATTTGAAAGGGTAATGAAGAAAAATTTGACATGGACAGAACTAATGAGGAGAGAAAGATGTACCAGAAGAATGAAATCTAAAGAAAACACGTAACACAGTGAACAAAGCAGAACATTTCTCAGCAAATTTAACATGACATATTCCAAACCGATTTGAAAATAACACTTATCTGAAAGGATGTAGTGAAGAAATATTGGAAATGGAGTTACAAGCAAAACAGACCAGTAAATACAAACAAAATAAAATACAGGTGTTGAATATCAATAAGCAATGAGGTAAAAATATTAAAAGGAACCGAGAGGCATTACTTAATGACTAGTGATATCATTCTCACAGACGCAGGAACGTCTCCCATAATTCATGCATCAAATTTTATGTACAAAACAACAGAGACATAAAGAAATATGAAAAGATTTCAGGAGCACTGTTCAATCTTTAGAGAGCATAGTGGGAAGACTTAACACATCTTCCCTTGATTTTGATAGACGAAACAGATAAATTGTAAGTAAGGATGTAGATTATTTTAATAGCACAGTCAACAAGGTGGATGAAACCGAGTCTTGCATCAGAGAACATAGATTGTCTGTTTAGACCCATGAAACAATTAGAAAGATCAGTCATGTTCTTAGCCACAAAGAAAAAATAAATTCTAAAAGAGGAGAGACTACCAGGACCCCATTTTTTAATAATAATAATTCAATATAGAGATAAAGGGATATAATCACCAAAAACAAAACAAAACAAAAAGCAGCTTCCTGGAAATGAAAATGTGCTACTAAAAAAAAAAAAAAAAAAATCTAAATCAAAGAAGAAATCAAAACCACAAATCATGATCTCAAAATAAAAATGTGAATCATTAATATTCAAATCCAATTGAACATATTCAGGATAGATTTTTATGGCCCTAGAAGTTTTTATTAAAAGTAAAAAGAACGATAAAAAATAATTTAAGAGCCACCGAGTCTTCGACATAAGAACAACAAAATAGGTTTGCAAGACGAGAGAAGAATGTAGCTCCACTCACAGGCCTCCATTCATTGCAGGAAGTGTTCCTTGTTCAGAATGTTGCCAATCGTTCTTGAAATAACGAGGAAAAACAAAAGGTTTGTTGGTTGGTTTGTGTTCTGAGAAGACCAATGGATAACTGTTAGACAACACATAGTCGAGGGGGAAAAAACAACCCATAGTATGAATTACACCAAATTAAAAGCGACAGAGAAGATACAACCAGAGACAAGAGTACAACTGAAATTAAACTGATTGTAAAAGACCATTGTGTACAGTGCTGTGGTAATGAATTTGATCATCTAGAAAAACTAGATTATTTCCTGGCACGGTCTCACACCGTGGCAGAGGGACTTGATTTCCTCACTGTTTCTTTTGCCTGGACCGAGAAGTTCCCTGCTGCTGGACTGGATCTCGGAGATAGCAGCTGCTTTGAAGAGATTGCATGTAAAAACCTGAAAAGGACACATCATAACAGAGAAGCAAGCTGGAGCCATCTCTGACTGTGGTGGGAACTAGAGACAAACTATTACATTAAGGGTCTAAAGGTCAGTGTCCTGCTACTTTTCCAGACCAATAGTAAACACAAACGAATTGAAAAAAAAGTTCTACATACATTTGGAAAGATGAATAAATTTAAAATGTAAGGAGAATCAGGATAGCATCGACTTTAACATTAACACTGAGAGAACAAATAATATTAATTTTCACTAAGCTGATTCATAGAAGGGAAAAAATAGAGTATCTCCAGTTAATTTTATGAAACCAGTTTATCCTTCATAGCAACATCCAATTCAGATAGAATAGGAGAAAGAAAATTCACTAATCCATACAGCTACAAATTTTCTAAATAAAATTTAACAAATGGAGTATCAGTGTATCAAAAGAGTGCTACACAAATGGTACGATCAAAAAAAAAAGTGAATAATTCAAAACTTTCAATATAGTTATCCTGCAAATAATTAGAGGAGAAAAATCCATGTGTATATCATAGATATTAGATCTTTTGATCAACAAGTTCCTAATGCAATATTTAAATTATGAAAAATGAAACTTACTGAAATATAACACTAATTGTTAAACCATGGTTTTCACATTAGTAATACAATTCTTTTTGTTAATGAAAAGGTTGCAGAGATGACTTAGTGGATTAGGTGCTTGACAGTCAAGTGTTAGGGCTAGAATTCAGAGCTTCAGAACCAAGTGACATAGTGGCTTAAGTCTTTAGTCCCAGAGGCAGAGGCAAGGAGATCTCTATGTGTTGGAAGCCAACCTGGGCTACACAGTAAGTTTCAGGCCATCTAAGGCTACCCAGTGAGTCCCTATCCTAAAAAACCCAAACAAAATAAAACAGATTCCCAGCACTGGAGTTCAAGTAGAAAAAGGTAGGAGCTACCTGTAGCCCCAGCACTTGCTAGGCTGAGACAGGTCGTTGAAGTAAGCAGCCTAGCTAAACTATCGGGAATTGAGTGAGTTCCACTCAGTGGAAAGCTCTGCCTTCAGAATAAAATGGAGAACAATTTAGAAAGACATTCACTGTCAGCTTTAAGCCTCCACTCAAACAAGTACACATGTGCACTTGTACACATGCACAAAAAAAAAAGCAAATGGTAATTGGAGTGATGTACCCATGTTTTTGTTTTGATCCCAAGTGTGGGACTTGTGAGAGAGCAGGTGATGTTTATCCACTAGAAGATGAACCACCTCATACGAGTGCTTGGTTTCTGCCAGCTGAAATACATCTTAGTACAGACTATGAGAGTATGTATGTACACACACACACACACACACACACACACACACACACACACACACACGAGGTCAAAACAGGAGGCGGGGCTTTTGGATCTGGATATTGTTTGGCTGTTCATCGCTCCACTTCCAGAAGCTCCTAGAGAGACTGTGCCAGAGAACGCTTCAGGGCTCCGGATTCCGGCTGCTGTTCCAGGTTCCAGCAGCAGCTTTGGTGGAATTGCTGGTCTGCTGAAATCCTGCTGACTACACCAGAGGAATCGCTCCCAGGAACTGAGTCCAAAAAGGTCTGCTCCTCCTGTTCCCACTAACCTCTTTTCTCTATCTAGGGTAGGTGGGCTGGAAAAGAGGCATAAGCATTAAAGAACCCCAAATAAAGTAGGTTTGGAAAAGGTCAAAGCCTACAGATAATGAAATAATCTTAGTCAAAGAATTTGTCTTTCATGGTCACTAGGTACTTTAAAAGTTAAAACTTGCCTGTCGGCACACGAATCCCAGCACTTAGTAGGCAGAGGCAGGCAGATAGATCACTGTGAGTTTGAGGCCAGCCTGGTCTACACAGCAAGTCCAGGACAGCCAAGCTACACAGAGAAACCTTGACTCAAAAAAAAAAAAAAAAAAAAAAAAAAAACCAAACAAAAACAAACAAACAAACAAACGAAAAGAAAAGAAAAGAAAAAGAAAAGAAAAAAAAAAGCCACTGCTGCTCTTCCAGAGGACCTGGTTTTCTTTCCCAGCACCCACATGGTGGCTTACAGCCATCTATAGCTCCTGTGACAGGGGATCTGACACCCTTTTCTGTCTTCTGTGGGCACTAGACAAATGTGTGGTACACATATACACATGCAGGCTAAATAGTCACATACATAAAATAAAATAGATACATTTTGAAACATAATCTTCTTGGGAAAGGCTTTAATACTTAGGTACTCTTCTAGACAAAGACTGAAAGTCCCTTCTGGATTGTTTTGACATCATTCGCATAGACGCTATTAACATTCTTTTGTTGTTGTTTTTCTAAACAGTGATCCTCCTGCCTGTGTCTCTAGAGTGCTGGGACTGCTTTTGTCACCTTTGCTCACTTATGACTGCTGTCCTCCTGTCTTGAGACCCTTCTTGCTTTTCTCATGTGCAGTTGTGAGTGGTCCAGTGTGGGGACCGAGTCCTAGATCCTAATTGCTGAGCCATCTCTCTAGACCAAAGTGTCACTATTTTCATCTTTCAGCTTAAGATATACAAACAAATGTAATATGTTAATAGCAAAAAGAAAGGTAGACCCTCCTCCACACTTACAGGGGATTGAAAAGATTCATACAAACAGAGACACAATATGCATAGATTCTTTCATTGTATCTCAATTCTATAGTTATTTTTAGCTATTGAATCTCACATGTGAATGTACTTAAACTATTGGTCTCCCTGACTATTTTTGTGAAATTCATCAAGGGAAAAGTAGAATTGTGTGATCAACCACCTGTTCAGCAAGCAGTTGTTTATGATACACTCATATTCCACATAAGTCAAAGGTACTTAACTATGAGCCTATACAGTAAAGTCATATCCAGTATTTAATGGAAAAGGGAATGTAAATGGCTTATGGAATGAAGAAACCTTATTGTACGCATGTGTGTGCGTGTTTACATGTGCACATGTGTGGGCATGCTTGTGTGTATGTGTGTCTGTGTATATACATATAGAGAGGCAACATGCTAACATCTGGCATCTTCCTTTATCATTCCGCACCTCATTTCTGAGACAAAGCCTTTCATTGAGCCCGGAGTTGGCTAGTTCAGTTAGACTGCCTGGCCAGTGAATTGCAGGCATCTGTCTGCTCTGCCTCCCCGCTCCGGAATCACAGGTGTGCCTCAGCTTCTAGTTTTTATCATGAGTTCTGGGTATTGACACTCAGGTCCTCATGTATGGACAGCAAGCAGGCCACCAATGAAGCTATCTTCCCAGTCCACCCATATAACATACATAGTTCATATTCTATATGGATTGAGTCTATTTTATATATACATATGTATATGTTTGCCAATGGAAAATGAAGTCAAATGTACTTTCTCTTTTTTTTAGAGTAAATCTCTCTCTCTCTCTCTCTCTCTCTCTCTCTCTCTCTCTCTCTCTCTCAAAATTATTTTTGTGGTACTGGTATCAAACCCAAGGCATCATGTATAATAAACAGGTACACCCCTGCTTTCAATATAGTTCCTTCACCTTTTCCTAGTCAGCCCCCTGGAGGCTTATGGAAATGATACCACTGAACACTCACCACGAATGCTGCATCACTAAATCACTAAATCTCAGTGGCACAAATAGTTAATATTAGGTTGATACCATCAGAATTCACACAAAGAAGTGGGGGAAATGAGGTCACCTATAGCAATGAGTTCACACCTGTGGGTTTCTTTTCTTTCCTCATTTTTTTTTTTTTTTTTTTTTTTTACATATATATGCTTTTTTGGTCTAGAGTTAAGCATAGGAGGTAGGGTTACTTCAACTGCATATCACTGATGTCTTGCTGTCTTATGAAAATGCAGGCCTCCAGGCCCCTGAATTCTTGCCCTGCTCCCAATGTGTCCTGAGGCTCTTAGGTGCCAGGAATTTCCCACATGGCAAGGCCCAGCCCAGGGCAGGATCTGAAGTGCCTGGACTCTTGTGGGGGCCAAGAACAGTCCTGTTAGACCAGCGCCTCAAAGGTCCTGCGCTGGGCGTTGTCAGATAATCAGTGGGAAAACTTCTTACCCACATCCGTTGGGATACACCACAGAAAGGTGTGCTCCATTGTCCTAATGATTCTGGCTAGGAGCCATTCCTACCTGTGCAGATGGCTTCTCTGTCTCCCAAGACTGGCCCCAAGACTCTGGAGGTTGAGCAGGGTTCGCGAAGGCCCAGGTATCCCTGGACTCAGGATTACATAACCCTACCTGGGAATGCTTTGTCCCAGCGTAGATTTGTTTTCTATGGCCCCATCGTTCTTATGATGAGTTAATTTTACAGCAAAGTCCATTCCTTCATTCTCCCAAGGAAACTAAAAGAAGCCCCGAAAGGCCACCTACAAGTTCTTAGGCCTGCCCAGACTTGCTGGTATCTCAGAAGAAGACACATAATCTCAAATTGAGAAGGCCCGCCCTGCCCCCACCACAAATGCAGCTTGCTCCTTGTTTACAGAAGCCAGGCTCTCATTTTGCTTCAGGAACATTTTCTCTGTCGAGCACTTTTTGGTTTTGTTTTTTGTTTTTCTCGCCGCTTGAAAAGTGGTTTTTCTACTCTTATATAGAATTTTGTTTCGTGAATATACCATCATATATTTAACTAGATTCTTATTGTTAGGCTTAGAAAGTTCCAATTTTCCTGTAAAACAGGAAGGATTGCAAGCACATCCTTTAATAATAAAAATCTCCTGTTTCTCTCCGGTTACTGTTACAGAATAAATACCCAGAAATGCTATTACTTTATCTTAATGTGTATATCACATTGCCTTCTAGATAGTCTGAAATAAGTTTTTCCTTCCTACAGTGTGGGAAAATGTCTAATTCACCACGTAGCCACAGTGATCACTATAGTGCTTTAATATTTGCAGTTTGTTAGGAGGAAATAAAAACAATCAGAACATACTATCTTATATAAATTTGTATTTCTTCTGGCAAAAATGAGTTTGCGTATTTCTTCCTGCTAACTAACAGTTAGCTTCATTTTATGTTTTTACCAAAGATAGCATTTTTTTATTCTTCAAAACATTTGAGACAATTTTTTAAAAAATTAAACCAATAAGAAATGTGTACACAGTTGCATCACATACACTAGAACGGTCACAAGTCCATGCTTTTCCTAGCTGATAAAAGGCTGGCAGCAGATAGGTCTGATGGACTCCTCCTTAACCATGTTGTTTTCTTTTACAACACAAGAGATCATCTTTCCACACACGATAGGGGCACAAAACTTACAGTCACATTCCTGTGCCTTGAATTGTGAATTCACTGCCCCCGAAGTAATACACGCTATGTATTTCCTTACAGAAAAGCTCAAGTGTCAACCAAATATTCATGGACAGCCTTGCCTCACGTGTACCCCGAGTCCATCCATCCTACTCCTCTATAATTGTGAAACAAATCCTGGCCATCACACGCTTCCATCTACAAATGTCTCGGAAGGCATCTTTAGGGGCTGGGGATGCACTCAGTGGTAGAATGCTTGCCTAACATGCTTGAGGCCTTGAATTTGACCCCAGCACTGCACAATGACCACTGCACAAAGACTTTTTAAAGGACTCTTCAAAATGCATCCACAAACACCACTACTTGAATATGACAGCTTTGGTCATTGTAAAAATATCAAATTTGGATTATTGAAAAAAATGTCTTTTTTATCATAAAATATCAAGTATTAAAGTTCCCATTTGACCGTTTTTAATTATTAATTAAATATTTATTGGGAAGTTGGTTCTTTCCTGCTACCTTTATGTTGGTTCCAGGGATTGATGTGAAATGCCAGGTTTGCTTCGCAAGTGCCTTTACCTATTGAACCATCTTGCCAGCCCATAATTATTCTACACTAGTTTCTTTCCTGAAATCCAGATCTCAATATGGCTCATACCTGTGGGTTCTTTAATTTATTTTAATAATAATGCTTTCAACATCTTTAATTAGCTCTTAAGAATTCTTTTTACAGTTTACATGTTTCCCTATTGCGTTGTTAATCGTATTACATTATTTACATTTGCTCAAGTTCTTATTCATAGAATTTAAAAAGTCATTGCCATATATTCATTGCAAAAACAACAATTTTTTGCAATTTCATTATGACATCTCTGTACATATATGCTCTGTGGTTTTGATCATTGCTCATTCTCATTAACTTTAATCTCTCCCTCCCTCCATACAGAGGTCCCTTTTCTATTCTGAAACAGATCACCTTCTGTATTCATGTGCTAGTTTTTAAAACTATGCTATTACGATTAGTGCCACCTTGTGCCTGGATTGTTGGCTCAGTGGTTAAGAGCACTTGTTACTCTTGCAGAAGTCCCTGGTTTGATTGACAGCATCTTCTTGGTGGCTTACCACTGTCTATAGCTTCAGTTTCAGAAAGAAGGATGCCCCCTTCTGACCTCAGAAGCCACTGTGTGGCTGACAGAATGTTGCCCACTATTGATAATAGTAATTAATAATAAAAATTATAAAAAGCATCTTGCTTTTCTGTGCTATGTTGACTAGATTACTAGTTTATACACATAGCTATGGAAAAGTCGCATCGTTCTATTTTTTTTCTTTAGGGCCCTTTGAACTGATTTCCACATTGCTTGCATTAATTTACATCGCTACCATTAGTGTTTAAAGATTCTTTTCCCCCCCACATCCTCTCCAGAATTTGTCATTGTTTGCTTGATGGTTCCATCAAAGGTGAGGCAGAATCTGAAAGGACATTTGATTAGCCATCTCCTTACAGCTAAGAGCTGTGAGCATGTTTCAGATGTTTCTAGGCCACGAGTACTTCTTTTGAAAGCTCATTTTCTAATCAGCCAATATCCCCTATTTTGAAATGGTTCTCATGGTGTTTCTCCTTCCAATATCATCCTTGCTTTACACCACTACTTTAATAGCTTTGTTTCTATATTTAACTCTTCCTGCATCCAGGACTTAAAATTATATGCTGTGAATTAGTCCTCCAACAGAATTATTTCCAAAATAGCTTATTTCCTAAGGTACCCGCAACCTTTGGATATGGAAATTAAATTTTGAAGATTTTTATTTTTACAAAGCTAAATGGAATTTAGAATGAAACCTCTGTTACTTCCATCCACTTTCTTTCTTTCTAAACCACATGAAAATGGGAATTTAGGTGGTTTGGCAAATATTCAAAACTATGGGTGATTTCAGAGACCTCTTGTTGGTGGCACACACCAATCCTAGTACCCATGGAGTTGGGGCAAAGAGGTGGCAAATTCAAGGACAGTCTGGCCTATACAGCAATACTTCTTTGGAAACTATCACCAGCAACAATAACAAATACCTCCAGCTTCCAAGGGATCTCAGGCACTCAAGTCCCTAGGAAAAGATTATCTTCCAGAACAAATGCATTGCTTTAACCCAGGAAGCTGAAGGGATATCCTGGGCTTGGCATCAGTCTCCATATCAGAGACAGATATGAACCGCAGTCCTCTGTATCAGTAAGTTCTGCCTCTGGGATATCTGCCAAACTCAGGTGGAAGGAAATTCGCCTGCACTGTCTGTCTAGACTTTTCCTCATTGCTATTCCCTTAGCAGCACAATACCGTGATACTTACATAGCATTTGCATTGAACTAGGTGCAGAGCACAGTTGCAGCCCAGCCCTTGTGGCGACCAAGAAACAACTGTGCCTTTCCCACCCGCCTTTATAAACTCTAGTTTAGGCTTCAGAAAAAAACCCTGGTCAATAACAGCTGATGCCAAGTCAGCATTTACGGGGCAAGATCCAAGCGCCAGTCTGTAGAACAACATGGATTTATCAAGACCTATTAGCTCTGAGATGTAGCTTTTTCCTTATATCTTCAATTAACAGGCAAGGAAATTGAGGCATAAAGGAAAGAAAAATTAATTTGCATGTAGTTGACAAGCAGATTGCAATCAAGTCAAATTTTAGAGTTCAGGAAAACCTATTTACAGTAATTGTGATGGATGCCTACAAGGCAGTGGTCCCAGATGCTAATCCGGGTGGAATAGGTTTTGGAGAAACATTGAGCTTTCTGTGCTTGTCAAATGTGTTTATTGGTGCTTGGCCAGAGTGATAATATTTTGGCTGAAGACAGTTCTCTCTTCTGTGGCCTGACTACGTACTACAGTGCAGTGCTTTTCTTTCAGACATGGAAATAAGTTTCAAAGGCATTGTATTATAAACTTTTGTAGTAAGATCATTAAAGAAAACACCCCAAACATAGAAACCATTTGCTATAAAAGTAGATAAATAGTGAGGGCAAGAGTGAGAAATATTGAAAAATTGAGGGAGACAGCGAGCCGGTGCCACACATAGCTGACAGTTTTATTATGACTATAAGAGATGAGGTTTGCTATAGGCCATGAACTTTATTGGTTTACAGATTGAGTTTTATTTTGATCAAAAGCAGATATGTTCTCAAGCAATTGCCAGCCACAGCCTTCTTGGCTGAAAGACCAATTGTTGAATGTCTGAGTATGTCCAGACAACTTAGCGTAACAGGGGAAAAGTCACAAGTCAGCCTTTTTTTTTTTTTTTTTTTTTTTTTTTTTTTTTTTGCTCCTGTATCAGCACAAGAAATAAGCTTACATAATGAGCTTGTGAGATGGATAGGAAAAGCCCGTGCTGCGCTGCTATAGCCCGCAGTCCCATTGGGCAATCGTCCCTCTGCTGAACTGCTAAACTTGGAACGAGAACAAAACGAAGAGATCGCTCCTCCAAAGGGGAAACAGCATAGTTAAGAAGTTACATAGAATTTTCTTTTTTCTTTTTTTTCTGTTTTAAATTTATTTACTCATATGTATGTTTGGTGTTTGGCATACATAGGTATCTGTGTGAGAGAGTCGGATCCACTGGAATTTGAGTTACAGACCAGACAGTTCTGAGCTGTCATGTGGGTGCTGGAAATTGAATGAGGGTCCTCCAGAACAGCAGCCAATGCTCTTAACCACTGAGCCATCTCTCCAGCCCCGATACAGAATTTTCTAAACACTGATGTTAGGTAGTACTTATGGAATTTCCAGCTTGGACTAAGTTACCTCCTTCTCTTCAAAATCTGTGGCTAAATCATTCAGAGGAAGCTATGGCTCTCAGTACCCATGGATACTGGAATCCACTTCAGAACCTTGTTCCAATGTTCCATTTCTTTTTGAAGTAACACATCAACACCAGAGGTGCCATAAATCCATGCACAAATTCATATCAGTTAAGATACAGAGGAGGGATAAAGAGTGAGGATTGGAAGTGATGCCACCACACAGCAGCAGCACCTTCTTTAAGAGAAGAGTTTTGGAAAATTTGAAGACCCAACGAGCCTCTCTGGGTCTTGGATCTCCATATACAAATCAGGGTATTTTATAAGAGTTTGGTTCTTATCAGTTCTCGCTAATGTCAGATATTCAGACATTTTTAAAAGGCTATTTCCAAATGTTTAATGTAAAGTCTTTGTATTATCACTTTGCTGCACAGAGAGAAATAGATTGCTCTCTCTCTCTCTCTCTCTCTTTCTCTCTCTCTCTCTCTCTCTCTCTCTCTTTCTCTCTCTCTCTCTCACACACACACACACTCACACTCACATAGGAGATGAATGATGAATGGAGAGGGCGGGTTCTAGTGCTCAAAGAAGATGGTAGTTGTTGGGTGTTTGACGTCATACTGAGCAGAACTGGACTTCCAGAGGCCGAGAAGGCAGTAAACAGCATAGTGCTCTTGATACCACATGGCAGCTGGATGAAGGAGAACCTTTGACTGGAGGACCGACGGTGAACAGAACACTTAATTGCTCCTTTGTAGACAAAAGCAAGCATTAAAGTGGCCAGGAGCAGTGTAAAGTGTAGCCAGAGAAGCAAAGTAATCCGAATTTATATGCTGCCTGGGATTAGTGGCTATCTTAAGGAGACATTTATTAAACAGGGCTTATCTTGAGGGACAATGGCTTCCTTTTTAGGAATTCTAACCTTTGCTCTTAAGGTGTCAGCTGACTGGCTGAGGCTTTCTCTCTTTATGTTGGGGAACTGGCTTTGGACAAAATCTACTGTTTTAAGTATGAATGACATGGGGCTGGAGAGGAGGAGCTCCACACTGGGCCTTGTGGCTAAGCGCTCTGTCTGCTCTTCAAGATGACCCAGGTTCCATCCCTAGCACTCACACAGCGGCTCACAACTATCTGTAACATTTAGCCTGGCAACCTGGTTACACAACTGAACAGCACAGTTTAGCCAAGTTCACAAATTACCAATCAGGACTTTGATGTGAGGCCTGAGGGCCACCTCTCCTAGACTGTGTATATGTGGGGAAAGGGCCGCTATTCCAAATGATAGAGAATGGATTTTAAATGTCTTGGTAGATGGGTCTGACAAAAAATGGATTTGACCTAGAAAAGTTAAGAAAAAGCAATTTTTTATTCTGCTCAAAGGTGAGGGAACAAATTTAAAAAGCCATGCACATACAATGAACTAAACGATCTTCAAAGACTTTCTAAGCATAGGTGCGTTCACAGTGTTATATGCTAGCTCCAAGAAACACCAACTCTGAGACACTGTGAGGCTGTCCAGTTTTTATCATCATATGTCTTGAGTAAGCAGGTTAAATCTTAGTCAAAACTCATTTTGCTGATGTTTTCAGATATAAGCATTCGACGTGAAGACTAGTAAGGGCAACTTTTAAAGTAGTTTTAAGATTTTTATTGATTACTATTGACTTAACCTAAGGAGGGCAGATTATATCTCCTGAGAACCTACAACCTGAAAATATTCTAGATTCCTTACAGCAGTAAGAGAAAATTATTGCATATTTGAATAAGATTTTATTGCCAAGACAAATTTTTTTCTGAAAAAAGTTTCCTGAAAAAAAAAAATATAGACACAGGGCTGTATCCCTATCATCTGAAATGTTTTCATAAACACTTTGTGGTACGACTCAACCTCATTTTAGTCTATAAAAACAGGCTTAAAACAAGCCCCTCAAGTTGCAAATTTATGTACAGTTTATGAAAAATGTAAGGAAAGTGATGCTTTTGATGAGTCCAGCCTGTTGTCAATACAAGACACAAACAGCATAATCAACTGCAGGAAAGCATCATGCTTGGGAAGACACAGTGAACACATGGCTTAGTACCAAGGTGTATTTTAGGAAGTTCTTCTGAGCACACTACCATTTAGCCATTAGGTTCAAGGACTTGTGGTTATTATGTTGCTGGAACAAAACAGAAAAAAAAAAAAAAAGGCCATTGTACATCTCTCTGGGAATAAACAATCTTATTCTAGGAAGCCAGTGGCTTGCCAATTTACAGTTCTCTTTAACCAGGATGTTAACTTTTAAGACAGGCGAGTAAGCCCTACACTCCCACATTCTCACCCACTTCCCCCAACCTGTATGCACATCCAAAATTATGAATAAATTGCCATCTCTTCCATTGCAGAGATATTAAAATCCAGGAATGCCAATCAAGTTTACAGTATAAAAGAGAGGTGTCACATACTCCGGTTTATTACCCTCACATGGGACACAACAGTAGAAGAGGGGGCAAGCTGCTTGTCCAGGATGTGATGTTTATTTTACATTGTCAGAGAGTGTGACGCTTTCTGCCTATGCCAACTAATGTTGGTCTTATTGCCACTTCTTTTTGTTTAAGTGATAACTACACAAAAGACACGAACAAAGCAAATGGCCTGAAAGTTCTGGAGAGGGAGCCCTCAGGAGGAGGAGGAGGAGGCCCACGCTCCAGTTGGGAAACAGGGACCAACCCTTTCAGAAATCCTGTTACTGATCTTTGCATTTTTTGGTTTGTGATTCAATTGTTTACTTGTTTACCATCTAGGAAATGTTTGCGGAGTGCTTACTGGGTTTGAGTGCAATGGGGGACAGGAACCTTGTTCTCCTGACACACAGTCATCACGAAGGTCTGACACTGAAGCAATAACGGAAGCTCACAGAAAAATGATACCATAAATGAATTCCTAACTGAGGCCTTATTTTCTGTGTCATGTACTTGTTGGGATTATGAAAATGTAAAAAGAGAAATGAGCTAAAATTGGTGAGAAAGTAACATGTATGCATTGCTTCTGCCCCCCCATCTTAGCCCTTAAGAAAATGACAAAAATAGTTTTCTTATTTGTTTCTCAAGAACAAATCGCTATCAATGGTACAAAAGTGAAAGGTTCTAAGAAGAAAAATAGAAACCAAACAGAGTCAGCTTGATGAAGAAACAAAGTCAGACAAAACCTCGGGCTAAAACAGGGGTAAGGGGAATTGCAATGTTGAAGGAATTTCAGTGATTATCCAGGCTTAGAGTCCACACATTCTTGAAATAGCTAGGCCGGTTCAGCATCTTAGTTCTGGGTCTCCTTCCATTTATTATGAGTAGCAGGGATTAGCAGTGTGTCCCAAGATAGGGGGTAAATAATCTATCCCAGGACATCAGTGCCTCCTCAGAGAATTGCCTGCCTTGGAAAAGTTCAGCAGAGACAGGGCAGCTACTCTACCAGGGCAGCTACTCTACCAGGGCAGCTACTCTACCAGGGCAGCTACTCTACAAGTCCATTACAGATATCGAGGAAGACAAGCAGGTGGGGGCACCTAGGTCTAAAACATTCATGGGCTTCACCACAAATAAAAGGCATCTTGAGTTTAGCAAGAAGGGGAGGGATGTCAACAGCTTTCCCAACATCCTGTGGAGAGTGACACACAGCAGTCAGAGCCCCATGTCAATTTCACATGAAAAACTTGGGTCTTACAGAAGAGCCTGAATGAGAAGGAAAATCGAGGCGACTCATTAGAAGACCCCTTCCAGTCACCCAACCTTTGAGAAAGTCACCGACGTAAGTAATACATAAAAAGGCTATTTTAATGTAAATACATTTGAAAATCTAGAGGAGAGGTAAAGATTTAAAGCCAGAACAGGCCCCCCAAAAAAGCCATAGGAAAGAGTGGGTTTTAGAAGGAGGAAAAAAAAAATCACCTTAGAAAGTCACCAGACCCAGCTGGTTTTCCAGGTGAGTCTTCTCCTCTTTCTGTAGGATTTACTTCCTACAGAACACTGGACAGAGGTTGAAAAGGCATCAAAAGAAGATGCACTGGGGGAACTACGGTAGAAGATAGGTTGCTTATCTAAAAGAAAGGAGTGCTGTAAGCCACCAGGGAAGATAAAGACGGCCCCAAATCAAAGCACAATACAAGCAGAAGCAGTGACAGCAGAGCCATGGTGCCATAAAAGTAAGGAAGCAGAAGCTGGACGGGAAATCTGGAAGCGGAGCAGATCCATGAGACACCGTGGGAAAGTCCAGTTTCAGCGAATGAGCATCAGCTAATTCCCCACAAAGGATAATTATGATGGTGACAATGACGATGATGATGGGCAGGTCATTTAGAAAGAAAGCAGCTCCTTAGATAGACAAGCTGAGGCATTATTAGAACTGCTTTGCAGGTTACAGTTTGGAGAAATATATCAATGCCGTATACATATTAGAGAGCACTTATAGTCACCCACTTGCTCCCAGTCTTTTGACCAGCAGCAAGAAAAGCGCCTTCGGGTGTAATAAAATAAAATTATTTCTTTGTTGTTGTTTTTGAAAGGAAAAAAAAAACCCATCTTAAACATTATGTGTCATCTTGAAACTGCAAAGGGATGGATTAACTAACAGCAGGAGCTGTTTTTAAAAAAATTCAAAATTCATGAGTAAAAGTAATATAAACAAAATCAGAGCTGGAGTTACTAGTACTTGCTAGATACATAGCAGATTAGTAGATTGTTTCTACAGATTTTTTCCTTTTAATAGTGTAAAAGCAGGAGATGAAAAAAGAACATACGTGAGTTGGGAGACATGTCAGAGGACACCAGGCTGACAGGTGAACAGGAAACACTTACCGATCTTATAGCAAAAGGACAGGCCTGCTTTGCCCAGCCCTATGAGTTGGCTAACAGAAAAAGGGACTGCAGATGTCTGGTATTGGCAAAATTCAGTGAAAATCGGCATTCGTTTAAACTACTGGTAGGAATCAAGTAACTCCAGCTTTTTCTGGAGGACCTTTATATATTATTTGTATAACTTTTTTGAGAAGGAAGAAATACTTATATAGAAACAGAGAGAACTATATGGAAGTATATTCATTTTAATCTGCTTTCTTTTTGGACAGTGGAATAGTTGCCTGCTTGTTGCTATGAAGGACCCGGCGAAAGCAATTTAAGGAGGGAAGCGTCTTCCCACTTCAGTTAACCAAGTTAGACGATATCCTCAGAGACAGGTCCAGAGATGTTGCTCCAGGATGTGTTGAGAACTTGTGGGGATGACAGTCTATAAAAACCACTACAGAATCCAGGGGCTTCTTGTGAGGTAGACATCGTCATACGGTTCATTGACCTACACCCGCAGTCCTATCATATTATTTTTTAATGTTAAAAAAAAAAAAGAAAACCTTAACTATCCAGGAATAAAACAATAGCTAAATTATAGTATGTCTGAATAGAGAATTCTATGCAAAACCTGCTAAGTCTTTATGTAGTGATGTGGAGCCATCCATAACACATCTATGTCTTAAAAAAAAAAAAAAATCGAAATTCTCTCTAATCTCTATACTTTGAGCCCCAATTATTTTTTAAAAAATTAAAATTCCATGCTATATACTTTAATATATAGATACACAGAAAGCAATTCAGAAGAAGGCACCACAGATTATTAACTATAATTTTGGAGAAGCGAGTTGAATTAGAGTAGATCGCTGAAGGGCGATTTTATTTTATTTTTATTCTGTATATATATTTTAAATAAGCTTAGATCAATAATGAATAAGCACTTGCACACTGACTCAGGCTGTTGAGAAACAAAACCACGATCCTAGATAAATATGATAATTCAGGAGTTGGTCCATCAGCACATCACCTTTTCTACCCACTGGTCTGTATTGTTGAGCTTTTCTCACTGTAGAAAACCAAATCAAAGCAAACCAAACCAAAAATTCAACCAAAACAAAAAACAAACAAACAAACAAACAAACAACAAAAAAAACCCACATCTGTATATTGCTTATATACCTTGAAAATGAATTCATTAAAAATACATAAACCTAACCTATAAGACATATGGTTAGGTGACAAAAGAAAAACAAATAGAATAATCCCTACAGAAAGATTCCCCATCAAGAAAAAAGGTCTGGAAATCTATAATATAGGTACCAGGAAAATGCATTCATGTACTACCAATAAATTTCTCAAAACAAAAGGAATATAGTGAAAATTATGCTTTGCATGAACCAGGAACCCAATGTTGTCATTTGACGGCAATAGACAAAATATACCCGCTTCAGCTGGGTCCAGGGGGAAATCAGAACACACAGAGTTTTACAAGGCGAGTACACTCTACTTGTTGCCAATGGATACCTGAGTCAAGCGACTTACTATTTAAGTAGTAAAGGTGAAACAATCAGGAATCTGCTTCAGTGAGTTCCTTCCTGTGAGACCGGGGTTGTGAGCCACTATCTTCACCCACGGTGAGAGCTGAACAGCACAAAGTCTCTCCCAGGAGAGGAGGAAGCGCAAGCCCATTGGTGGAGAGCTGACGAGCTGAGGCTTCTGGGAAAGAAAAGCACTTCCGGTCTTCCTAATTCTCTTCAAGTCCCTTGCTACAGTTCTTGCCCCTCGATTGTGTTTGTCCTCTTGGGGTAAGATTTTCTCTAAACCAATAGAATTCCTTTTCCTGTGATGTTCGCAACCCAGAGGGAATGGCAGCCTTTATCAGTCTGACCCTGAGGACACTGTTCCAGGAAACCGGGTCTGTTAGATTATCTGGCTCCAATGCTGTGTAATGGACTATGATAGGGTGGATAAAGTCTGTGTGTCTAATATGTCTGATACTATTTCAAAGCAAAAAAAATAATGAAAATATACTTATTAACAAAAAAATGGGCCAGGAGTAGAACATTTCTGTGTGTCCTTTTTCCCCTTGTACGTAAAAATAATGACCATTTAACATTCCAGGCTGTGCTCTTCTTAGGAAATTACTGTATACATGCTCAAATAAGAGGTAATTTTCCTCTCCCCAGTATGTTCCCTTTTGGAAGTTAGTTGTTTTGGATTGTGCTCATCAAAGGACCATATGAATTGCTGTTTAGCGACAAAAGGCTGTTTTGAGGAGGACTTGCCAAAAATATCCTCAATCAATTTCAGAAGCGTACTGAAATAACCCAGTATCAGTAGAGTCGGGATAAAATGACATTATGGCATTTACCATTACTTCAGGCATTCATTTTTGAGGGGATGGGGTGTGATTTGACAAGTGTACACATTAGACTTATTGTGGCAAAGATGGATAAAGCTTACTTAAGCTGAAAGGATAATGCAGTTTTGAGGTCATTATAGACCTCTCATAGCTCATAAAATGGAAAAGAACAATGTGTCAAGCAGAAAAAAAGAATGGCATAAAACTATATTCTGATGTAAATTTTTAAAAATACTTTCATTTTATTACACATGTATAAAACAAACTACATACATCAGGGAGAACCCTGTGACAATCATGAGATAAATTTTGTTTTAAGGAATTGTAAATAAACAACATTCAGAAATATTAAAACAAACATAGTGATACTTGTCCAGGGTTTGCCTTTGAGACAGGCTCTGGCTATGTGGCTCCAACTGGCCCTGGACTTACAGAGATCACTCACAGAGATCCACCTGCCTCTGCCTAGAATTCAACTCATGCACCTGCAAGCCCAGCTCATCTCAGGGTTTTGATAATTCTTCTTTTGATATGTATTTCAATTTTGTAAAAGAAGGAAGACTTTGTGGTCAGAAATTAGCCATGAAACTTAACATATAAATTTTTAAAATGTGATTCATTCCTAAGGAGGTTTCTGCACCTCAACAGGATTAATGCGTAAATTTCCAACAACTACAAATACATTTTTATTTATGAGTTATATTTAAATATTAAACATTATCTGCTTTATATGCTTTTAGATGTCTTGTAACCATGACAACATCCAGGTTAATAGTAATGTTATGAAAAATAATCTCTGTTTAATCTACATGTAAAAATTTTAAAAAAGAATCAATATTCTTTAAAGCATGCAGTTTTTTCAGATGATTTGGCACACTTTCCAATCCTGTAGAGCACAAAGTATTATTATGAAAATTGAGTAATTACTGGTATTTTCTTTTCAGAAAGTTATTGCATATCAAGCAAAGGCTTAATAATTGGTCAGTGTTTTCATGGATATTTGTATGTCTGATATAATTACATGTTTTGAAACAAACCAAGCAGTTTGTCTGTATTTAATTTAGATTCAAGTTATTAAAAATAAATAGAAAATTATTTTTCTGAATTATCTAATGCAAAGTAAAGTAAGTTAAAAAAAAAAAGAGAGAGAGACTGGGGGAGGGGCATTAGCTCAGTGATAGAATGCTTGCCTGGCATGCAGCAGGCTCTGGGTCCGATCCCCAATGCCAGAGAGAAAAAAAAAGGGTGCTTAGAGGAAAACTGTACAATGCTAAAATCAAACTGGTTTCTGAAATCGTCTAGGGATTAAACGTATTTGTTTTATTTGTGGAAAGAAAGAAAGTTTGAGTCAGGCTGAGCATCAGCTATGTCCTCTCCAAAGATGAGGACAACGTAATGAAGCGTTCAGTAAGCTCTCAATAATGGCTGGCTGGCGAGGCCCGGAGATGCCCTCTGGCTATGGCCATCGTCTGACTTACGAATTCGTCTCTCCGTCTTTGCTCATCTTGTCTTCCTGCCTAGAACACCCATCATTCCCTTGCCCTCATCTCGATGGTGCCCATCTCCACCCCCCCACTTCAATAGGAAGCATTCTCCACTTCTCCTCTCCACAACCTTTTCTGACTGAGATGGGGACATCATCTTCATCCTCTAACAGATCCTGATCCTGTCAAGCCTAGAGTCGTGGAAAGAGCATCTCCCCATGTCTTCCAGGCTCGTGACATTTTGATGAGGCTGTTTTGACAGTTATTTTGAAAGCACCTTTTGGAGAAGCCACCAGGATGCAGCTGTTTTGACTTCCTAGACTTAAATAGTCATTTCAGCACAGTGTCTTTCCTGGGCAAGGCATTTTGATGAGCTGTGTGGATAAAGTCTTATCCTGGAGAATTCTTTCGTGAGGTAGTAGTACAGGTAAGTGAGTTTACCCCACCCTTAGGGGAAATGTACCTGTTTACCTCTGCTGATAGGATGTAGAGCCTTAGAAAGAGTCAGAGATCAGAGGAGAACAGGGCTAAAGTCTCTGGCAGAAATACAATTGCCCCAATTTTATTCATTTCAGAAGAGGGCACTCGTCATTCAAAGTAATATGTCAGCTCATTTCTAAGAATTAACTTCCATGTAGAATGAGCTGAAAAAGCTTCTTCTGTTCTTCCTTTAAAGTTACAACCCAGGAAACAGAACATTAGCCCCACAGACACGACGTCCCCGTTCTCAGTTTGAGTGACACAAAAATTCCCAATTAAATTATTGTGGACTTTCTCTCTTGCCTTATTACTATTGGAAAAATATTTTTTCTCAATGGGGATCTTTGGAGGACAGGACTATTAATTCTTCAGAGGCAAAACTTTCTCTAAAATCAGGAGGAAAATGTTTTATTTCAGGTTTATAAAGTAATACAAATATTACAACCTAGAAAATATATTAGATGAAACGACAGACATAAGGCTTGGTGTACCTGGGAGAAGAAAAAAGGTTCAGGGACACCAAATCAGCAAGAAGCCAAATACTTATTCTGCATCTTTGACCAGCCTGTCAAAATGCCCCTCTACCAAGCTCACCTAAGCCACCTGCACACACACAAGTTGCTGCGATGGTCCCCGTGAAGAATGTGGCCACGCATCTTTTCTTTTTCTTTTTTACAGGGTACTTTTGTGTAGTCCTGAAACTTACTCTGTCTGTCCTGAAACTTACTCTGTAGATCAGAGTGGTCTTGAAGTCACAGAGATCCTCCTGCCTCTGTCAACTGAGTGCTGGGGTTAAAAGTGTGCGCCCCCAATGCTTTTCTTTATCCTCTCCACACAGGTCTGAATGTTCCTGGCTCCTCTCCTCCTGCTCAGCTTCTATAGTCAGCAAAGAATGGGCTGGGGCCACTATTACCCTAAAGGAGAGCAGTGTCCCATGTGAGTCGACTAATCTCTGTCGCTTGGTCCCTGTTGGCTCTTTGCTGTTTCTATTTGCTTGTTTTTCATGGAGCCCTTTGGGACAATAGCTTCTTCAGTTACTGTCCACTCATCTCTTTAAGATTTAGTGGGTAGCATATAGTGGAGCAGACTCCAGCTGTGACATTTGGGTCTACCCATTTTAACTAAATTATTTAGGTTTTCTGCTTATTTTCTCACCGGCAGATTGGAAATGAGAGTTCAAAGGTTGACTGTAAATGATATAGAATTGGTGTCTGCACAAGGTGGACTGAGTTGTGGAGAATGGACTATGAATTATGGATTCACAAAGACCCTACATCTGTATCCGGGCTTGGGGAGATCTTTGAGGAATGCACTTACTTATAAAGGCAAAATGTGTCCCGTGTGGTGGCCTAAATCTGTAATCTCAGAACTGGGGAGGCAGAAGCAAGCAGCTCTTTGCCATTTTGAGGCCAGCTTGATCTTCACGGTGAGTTCTAGGCCAGCCAGAGACCTTGTCTCAAAAACAACCAACTACAAACCCCCACAAAAACCAACCGAACTTGTTCCTAGGGGCAGAGCCGGAGTTGCTCCAGTTCTTGGACTTTCCGTCTGCTGAACTGTGAAGTGCAGCTCTGTGCTTGCAGGCTGTGAGATGTAACAGCCTTTTGCATAACCAGGCAGCAGGCAATATCCAGGTATGGTGCTCCCCTTTGCCCGGCTAGGACCACCTGCTGTAATGTGTTGTTGGGTTTGTCTTCCTGTCTTGCTAATTGCTGAAGGTGCACGTTGTCCCTTCCCTATCTGTGCTCCCAGGTAGCCATGGGCATAGAGATTTGATTGACAGACAAGTTTGTAAGGGGATAGAGGATGGAGACATCTGTAGTGAAGCCATGAGTATTGCTTCAAAATACTTCCACTCAGACTGCCTGGATATTGTAAATGAATTTCCTTTTATATTTATATAACCCCCCACACATACACACACATTGAATCTAGAGTAAAATTAAAATAGATCACAGTAGAGAATCTTCTTTTAAATGGGGAGCTGGAAGAATGTAAGGAGGATAAAATATAAAAATGCATGTGTTTTTCATAGAAAGACTCAAAGGCAAGTGAGTAATTTCCCTTCTGTCATGTTTTGTTTCAGCCCCGCATTTAGAAGATATGATGACTTAGGGTCTCAGAATGGAACAGTGTATCAGTACAGCCTTATTTTCATGAAAATATTTTCTTCTAATTGAATTCAATGCCATCCAACAGAAGAATACCGTGTTCAACGTGATACACAGAAATGATTTTTCCCCCATTACAGGCTTCTCTAAAAAGAGTGCTTGAGCCTTATTTCACTAGTGGAAAAGAAGCTTAAAATTATGATTAATTTACTGTGACTCATGCTAAGAGTGTATTGGAAAGATGAAAATAGCACAGCAGTAATCTCTATTCTTTCAAGTATTAGCACCGAGCCCTTCTCCCAAACATACAAAGGATATCAAGAACAAAGAGGACTGGTATGTTAGACGTGTTTCAGTCCCAGAGGTCAGTGCCACCATATTTCTGGGAGCGCCGCAATTCGCTCAACAAACTTTCAGGAAACCCGTGGATCATATCAAACACCGAGGGAAGTCCTGAATATGCGTAGAGGGACAGAACACATGGGTGATGGTTGCAAACGAAGCGAAATCTGGTCATTTTGGCACATTGGTGCTCTGGTAGGGAGCCTAAAGGGAAACACCTGAATCCGTGTGTGCGTGGGTCCTGCCAAGTCACTTATGGGAAACGTGTTGGCCACTGATCTAGTGAGAAGGAGTGTCGTGGCAAAAGGTGCAAATATAATTTATAGTTGTTCTTTTTATAATCTCTCTTTAGGACACTTTTATCTAGAAATCATATTTGGAAGGGAAAAACGGTAGTTCGTAAGGGTGAAGGAAGCTGTGTTAACTGGGCTATTCTTTAAAAATCTCAAAGTTTGGGTTTTGTTGTTGTAGTTGTTTTTTTTTTAAAAAGATGATCAAGATCTGAAGAGGAAAATGCATGTTTATATAAAGATATTTAAATAAATACACACGGAATAATTTAAAATAAATAAATAAATTTCTCTTTAGTATCTATATCTAGGGGCCAGATCCAGATCTTAGCTTCAAATCCATTCTCCAATAAAAGGAAAGTTGGTTTCATATTGAGAATGGCTGAGTACAAGGCTAGAGCGGCAGGAAGCAAAGAATGCTCCAGAAACTGAGTAATGGTATCACGTCAACGAGACGCAGAAGGCAGCGGGAAGGAGCTCTCGGGGCTAGAACTGGAACGACTAAGAGTCAAGCAAGACAAAGGAGCGTTCTATTGGGTTATCCAAAACGTAAAATAAACATCCATTATCCTCCTGAGATAAGTAGCTAAATACGTAAGTAAATGGAAGAGAGAGATGTGTGGCTGGTTCCTTTAGAAGCACCTCAGTGTCAAGGTACTGTCCTTACTAGAGATGGTGTCTAGTTCCCTACACTTGCCATCTGTATCCTCCTAATGCGCATGTGCAAGGGCAGAAACAGTAATTGTGGCGCGGGGGTCGAGGGACGCGGGGGCGGGAGGGGGTGCAGCCTAGCAGACAGTACCTTGCTTAGACACCCAGGGTGATCCACTGTGGTATGGCTTGCTGATTTTAGAAATACTTGCTATCTTGTGAAGAGACTGACTCTTGGCCACTGAGATCTTCCTCCCAAAAGGTCATTGCCAGAAACGTCAGACAAACAAAACTGAGGTGCAGCCAGCCAAAGGTCACACCGGTTCCCTTCAGAAACGCGGAAGTCTTCAACCATGGGAGGAAGCCTAAGAAATAGTCACAGCCATGAGGAGAGTAAGACACCATGACCGAGATGTTGTCTTGAGAAGAATCATAGGAAAGAAATATTAGGAACAAGGAAACAGTAAGAGATGCAGTTTAATTACGAACAAAGGACCAATATATGTTTTTTAGTTGTAACAAATAGGCTTCAGGAGTCTTAGATGTTAACATAGGAATTTGGGTATAGGATATATGGAGACTTTCTTCTTTGGATTTATTTTTGTGAATAAAAAACTATTTAAAGCCTGGTGTTGTGGTGCACGCCTTTAGTCCCCTCACTCGGGAGGCAGAGGCAAATGAAATCTCTGTGAGTTCAAGCCTGGTCTACAAAACAATTTCCACGACAGCCAAGGCTACACAGAAAAACTGTGTCTTGAAACCAAACCAAACCAAACAACAAACAAATACTTAAATTGAGAATTTAATTTAAAAGAAAAAATGAAATATCTAAAAATCAGTAAGAGCTCACACAAGTATTTTTTAACTTGAAAAATTAGACTTATTTATTTCATGCAGATGAGTGTTTTGCCTGTGTGTGTGTGTGTGTGTGTGTGTGTGTGTGTGTGTGTGTGTGTGTTTACCATGTGTGTGCCTGGTGCCTCAGAAGTTAGAAGAGGGCATTGGTTACCTTGGAACTGTATGCTGCAGATGGTGTGAGCCAGCCAGCATGTGGGTGCTGGGAATTGAACCCAGGTTGCCTGCAAGAGCAGCAAACCCTCCTAACCACTGAGCAATCTCTCCAGTCACACTATTGCCTTCATTAAGTGGGTAAGAGGGACGTGAGTGCTAGGACAGTAAAATTGGCGTTATAATTTGGTTCTGCTCACCGTCTCATCACTGAGAGGGATAGTGGGCTTTTCAGTTCCTGTTGAGTCGTGCATTAGCTGAAGAACAGACAGTGATACTACAACAGCCACAGTTGCGGTTACTCCCCTGTGACCCTTTACCCATGCTTGCTCCCACCTCCCACATACCCAACCCCGATTTTAAGGACTTGAGACATTTTGGAAAAATTTCTAGCCATATGGCTTATAACCCTGCTGTGCCTTTTTGTTTAAAATAGACGTTTATGGAGTAATTCTCATCATTATGCTTTTCCTGTTTTTCTTTTTTTCTTCACATTATTTACTATTAATTATTATGATAGCCAAACAAATTTAGATTTTTAAAACTTCCCTGTCTGTGGAGTGATTACTCAAGTTTTATGCAAATTTGAAATGATGGAAAGTAAGTACCCTGAAGTCTCACTTTATGTATTTTGAGATAATGTTAACTCCTCAAATGGAAATCTGTCTTAAAGGCTGGAGGTGGGGTGGGGGCGGGGTTACAAACGCATTTGAAACTGTTCGTGCTACTGCCACATGGTGGCGCCATTGGCAGCTGGTGAATGTTAAACTTCGGCAAACTTTGCATCAGTCTTGTGTTGACTAAGAACTGTTTGCTCTTCGAAGGAATGCAGACTCTGCTCTAGCCTCCATGTCACAGAAGAGATAGCCAGAGTCCAGATAAGTAAATAGCTTCTCAAAGTCCACCCAGATGCCTGCTACTGAACCGGGAGTATAAGGTACTGCCTGCCTCTTGGTTCTGAGTTCGCATCTCCCCCATCCCGCTCCAATCCTCGCCCCGCCCCCCGCCGCTTCCGCCCCCGGGTGTAGATAGGATGTGTTTGAATAAGCGTCTGGGTATGCTTGTGGAGGCCAGAGGTCAACACAGGGATTCTTCCTTAATCAACTCCCATTTATGTTTTGAAATAGGATCTCTCACTAAACATGGAGATTGTAAATTCATCTAGATTTCCTGGCTAGCAGGCCTCAGGGGTCTATCTATCTCTCCAGAGCTGGCACGGGAGGTGTGCACAAAATGTGCCTAATCCCCCCTCCTCCTTTTTTTTTTTTTTTTTTTTTTAAGCATGGGCAGTGGGAATCTAAACGAAGGTCACCAGGCTGCAAGCACTGTACTAACTGAGCCATTTTCCCAGCATCGGTGCCTTTTTCCTTTGTCACCACCATCTGTGCTGTAAAGGTGACTGTAGAACAACATAGTCAAATTTCCACCAAGAAAGTTTCTTTTGTTTGTTTGTTTGGTTGGTTGGTTTTTCAAGACAGGGTTTCTCTGTGTAGACTTGGCTGTCCTAGACTCATTTTGTAGACCAGGCTGGCCTCGAACGCGCAGCGATCCACCTGCCTCTGCCTCCCGAGTGCTGGGGTTAAAGACGTGTACCACCACGCCTGGCTAAGAAAGGTTTTTTTTTTTTTTTTTTTGGTTGGTGTTTTTGTTTTGCAACCGATCTTGCAATATTACTTTAAAATTCTTAAATATTTTATTTCATATAAAACTTTTCTTTGCTGCTTCTTTTAGAGCATGTGTGTCACACTTTTAGTTAACGAAGTGTTTCTGGTGCAACGGAATTTTAGGAAAGAAACAGTGAAAGAATTAGCTATATCCAATTTGACTTGGGAGTGTTTTCATAAGTTGTTAAATTAAAATTTAAGAAGAAAATACTTCTGCTAGCATCATGCCAGGTTTATAAATTATATGGTGGCCAAGCATCCTGTGTAGCATGTATATACATGTACATGTGTCCGTATTAACTGAGTACAGTGGATGCACGGAGTCTTTAACGTGGGGCACTTCTGCAGAGAAGTGGAAAAGGCTCACGTGGGGGGAAACATCAGAGAGAATGAGGAAAGAGCCAACGGCAATATACATGTATATGTGTCCGTATTAACTGAGTACAGTGGATGCACGGAGTCTTTAACGTGGGGCACTTCTGCAGAGAAGTGGAAAAGGCTCACGTGGGGGGAAACATCAGAGAGAATGAGGAAAGAGCCAACGGCAATATACATGTACATGTGTCCGTATTAACTGAGTACAGTGGATGCACGGAGTCTTTAACGTGGGGCACTTCTGCAGAGAAGTGGAAAAGGCTCACGTGGGGGGAAACATCAGAGAGAATGAGGAAAGAGCCAACGGCAACAGAGCAGTTATACACCCACAACCTCTATGTGGGCACACCCAAAATGATGTTTACGTAAAGTCAATCTAAATACTTATTTCTATAGTTACTATAAATAAGGACAAGGAAACAGGAAACAGGCAATTTACATAAAAAAAATACAAGTTGTTTTTCTATATATCTAAAATACTATTGACTCATGTGTGTTCCATTCTTTGTGAAACTGGGGATCAAGTCCAGGGCCTTGTGTGTGTTAGGCACACCCTCTGCCACCGAGCTACACACAAGAAGGGCTTATCCATATTTAAAAAAATCAAAGGAATGCAAATTAAAACCACAGTGAAATTGTATTTCAAATTTATCCTGTTGGCAAACATTGATGCATTCTAATGCCATGTTTTGGAGAGGACATGAACTAAAAGTCATGTTTCCCAATTGCTTATGAGACTGTGACCTGGGACGATTACATTCGAATGCCAACTGGCCACTGTATCCATTCCTGAGTGGGTACCACACCCACTCAGGATGCTGAGGCATGTGCAGGAGTGTTTGGAATCACACTGTCTAAAAGAGGAAATGTAGAAATAGCCCATACTGGTTGGTTTCGTGTGTCAACTTGACACAAGGTAGAGTCATCAGAGAGGAAGGAGCCTCAGTTGAGGAAATGCCTCCATGAGATCCAGCTGTAAGGAAATTTCTCAATTAGCATTTTCTCAATGTGGAGGGGAGGGCCGTCTCACAGTGGGTGGGGCCACCCCTGGGCTGGTGGTCCTGGGTTCTATAAGAAAGCAGGCTGAGCAAGTCAGGGGAACAAGCTAGTAAGAAGCATCCTCCATGGCCTCCTGCCTCCAGATTGCAGAGAAAGAACTCAGGTGAAGACAGAGAGAGCCAGAAAATGAGAAGCCAAAAGATTACAGCATATTGCTGAGTCTGCTTGAGGCCAAACAGAGCAATTCTAGGCTGAGAGAGAAGCCAGATGGAATAAGTCAGGTGGGTGAAGAGTTTGAGGCAGAACAGCTGAGTGGAACCAGCCAGTCCAGAGCTCAGAAAGAACAAGTAAGGGTGAGCTCATCAGGCAGTAAGTCTCATTGTAGGCCTAGGTTAGGTTGTATGGAGGCTAGAAGCTTCCAGGACTAGGTCTAGGTTAGCAGAAGAAGGCAGTAAGCCTCCCAGGCAACTGAACCAGGAGAATAAAAGTTTCTTTTACAAAAAAAAAAAACAAATTATATTCTACATATAATTTATAATAATGCGTTAAAATGTGTTAATATGGTATTTTAAAGAACACTGCATCTTAACTCATTAAAAATGATGGTGAGAAATTATTTTTCTACCTGTCAGAATGCTAAAAACACAGATTTCAGTTGGTCATTCTGGCTAGAGGTCGGGGCATAGCTTGTTTAACAATTTTTGGGTAGAACTTCTCCCTATGGATGTAATGATTTAGTCATGCACATCGAAATTAAATGCCTGCACAGCCCACTGAAGTAGCTCACTTCCCTTGTTTCCCCTTGCCTGCTTGATGCTGGTGTAGCAAAACCAGGCCCTAACAATAGAAGAGAAGAGCTCTGCTTTTGAGCTGTAGCTCTCAAGCCCTCATATACTTTTTCCCCCTTTCTTTTTTTCTGAGCCATGAATTCCGACCCCCCAGTTCTGCACACAGAACCAAACCGAAGCTTGAGACAGGGGGAGAAAGAGAGAGAGGAAGAAGGTGGCGTTGGTGGGGGTGGGGCCGTGGGGATAGGAAAGACAGTAATCTGGTGAAAGGCTTGGAGGTGTTTGGAGTGACCCTGACCTATATGGCACTCACCCTCCTCCCCATTTAGTGTCTGGGTTTTCATGATGGAGGCATGTGACTCTGCTGCAGATGTCATCGTGGGTGAGTGATAGCAAAGCTGACTGCAGGACAGAATACAGGTTGCATGCCCAGCTGCGCTACCTGGAGGAGGAAGAACTAAACACAAGGATTCACAAAATCTTTGGGAAGGACTTAGACGTGGAATTTGGGCTCCGATCAGGTTTAGCACAGAGCTACAGTGGCCTTAGTGTGGCTTTCTAAGCCTGCTTTCTACTTCCTTCCTGTCTTCCTTCTTCCTTTTATCTATTACCCCCCCCCCCCTTCACCTGGTGAAGATGGTGACCATCGTTACTTAGTAAGAAAAGAAAAGCAGGGGTTAAGTGAAATAGATTACCCGAGCTCACATGGCACCAAAAGTGTAAAGATAGGGTTTAAATTGCCAGTTGCTTGCTTCCAACCCACAGCCATTTCCTCTGTGCCAAACCCTTGACGATTCCTCTCTCCAGGAGCAATGGCTTGTGGGAATAGAGCCTTACTCACTTTAAAGATTTATTCTTAATATATGCTCTGGCAAGCACACAAAGGTAGATGTAGAAAGGCTGTTGTTACGTTTTCTGAAATAGCAAATGACCAGAACCCACATTTAGAAGCTGCTGGCAAGGTAAGCTGTGGTTCACCCATGCAATAGGTATTTTGCTGGAGATTAAAAAGAATGGGGTACTCTAAAAACTGATATGGGCGAGTGCCTAGAATAAGTAAAACAGAGGAAAAAAAGAAGCAAAGTACAGATCGTTGTTCTGCGGAGCTTCTACTTGGTAACCTGGCTTGCCTCTACAATTTAGACCTGAGGCTTGGGGCACGGGAGCAAGAGAGATGGTCTTACCAACGTGCCTATTTGCCTTTCTTGGAGCTTCTATCTCATATGCATATTACCATCAAACAGAACCCAAAGGAGCGAAACAAACAAGTGAAAGATTAAATGCGAAGATTAAAAGTGATCCAGGTGTAATAGTTAACACCCATAATCCCAGCCCTTGGAAAGTGGAGCAGGGAGATCAGGAGTTCAAGGTCATTCCCAGTCATCCCAGGGAGTTTGAGGCTCGACTGGGCTGCATAAGAACATGTTTTTAAAAAACAAAAACGAAAACAAAAACAAAGTGAACCCTCCCTCTCAATAAAAACATCAACAGGCATGTAAAAAATTACAGCAAGAACAGGAGACAACTTCCAAACCTTTCGTTCTCTTGACAGTGTAGCTACTTGTTGTGTCTTGATGAGCTTGCACCACTGCTCTCTTGGAGGGCTCAAGGCTTTAGAGAATTTTAGGGCAATCTAGTGGCCAAAGGAGAAAAGTCTTATTAAAATACTGGGACTACCAGAGGGAGCCCTAGACGCAGGGGAAGGATCCCCTTACCAAGACAGCACTGTTGCTGTTTCTTCTCAAAGGGGAATTCAGAATCCTGACCATAGCTGTACTAATTAGGCCTTATCCAGGATTGCCTTAAAAAGATTTAAAACCAACAAATTAGTAGACTCAATAATTTCTCTGTTTTTAAAAGTGAAAATGAAGCAATTATTCTGTATTTCGATCCCTCCCTGGACATTTTATTAATTTTTGCTTTATGTGCTCTGAAGGCATATGACCACATGCCCAGAATCTTAGACTTGTCAAAGGTTTCTTGTTATAAATTGCTTCAGTGCCTTTTGCCTTAATTTTGTCATACAAACTCTCTGTTACTTTTATATGCATGATGGATTTTTTTCCAATTCTTTCAACCTTTCTGTTTTGTTATGAACAGTAAATGGTACCTGGCGACAATTGTTATTTTGTAATCTACTCTGATAGTCTGATCTTTTAAACTTATAGTCCATTTACGTTTATAGGCATTTATAGTCCATTTATAATTATTTGCATGTCGGCGCCACACCATCCAGCGGAAATAAGACACTGACAACCAGACTTCTTCTCTAGATCTTTACTCAGGATTTTGCTAAGCAGAATGGCCCTGAAGAAGGGAAGGACAGAGCTTAAGTAACAACCAAGTACCAATCAGCTTTTGCCAGGTGCTAACTCCTCATAGGTCAAAGTCAGAGCAAGGCCGCTCGTCACAAGATCGTCCGTTACCCCTGCACAGCCCTTCGCCATATGAGGACTTGTTTATCCTGGAGAGCACTCGCCAGCGGGAAGGCGGAAGGCGGAAACCGGCGCCATGTCAGGGCACGGCACTTCGCAGCTCTCCACATTTGCATTTGGATTTATTTATGTCATTTTACTTCGTGGTCTTGATTGTTCAATTGCTATGCTTTGATTTTTCTCTGTCTCATTTCCTGGACTACTGGGATTAACTCTGCTCTGATCATAGTCTCTTTTTTTTATATACATATTACAGAATTTACTTAAATTGCAGCTTTTTGTTTTTGTTACTGTTTTTTGAGACAAGGTTTCTCTGTGTAGCCCTGGCTGTCCTGGACTCACTTTGTAGACCAGACTGGCTTCGAACTCACAGCGATCCACCTGTGTCTGCCTCCCTGAGTGCTGGGATCAAAGGTGTGCGCCACCATGCCTGGTTGAAATGACAACATTTTAAAAAGAACATGGTATCTATATACAAAGGAATATTGTTCTGTGATTTCTTCCTCTCTTTTCATAATCTCCCCTTTATTCTCCTTCTGTTGTCCTTCCTTCTTCTCTTTAATTATTGATTTTCAAAACAAGATCACAGTGTAACCCACACTGGACTAACAACTCATGAGATCCCTTCATCAGCACCCTAATGGTGGTCTTGTAGGGTTATGATGTCATCTTTGACTTCTTTTCCTTTCAAACATCTGTTGAGGTTATTTTTATATAATTGTGTTTGTTTCTCTTAGTTTCTCTCTTAACCCAGCTATCACATAAGTAATTAAGACTTTTATATTTGTTTAACGGGCTTTACAACACAATCATGAGCAGTTTAAATCTGCTCTTAACCTTCTATGTTATCCTGACTCCATATTTGCCAAAATCCCGAAGTTACTTGCCTTTCAGTTCTTTCTTTGCTCCAGCTAAATCTTCTTCATCTCTCCTGCGGCTCTGCCTGTAAACGAATCCCTGGCTGAATCTCCGACTTCCTCTTCTAACTCCTGCCCCCACCCCACCCCTCCAGTTAGCAGAAAGTCAAGTTAAATTCTCTCCCCTGCTCATCCACTGTCTGTAAACTGCTTTATTGACATATGGGGGAACAATTAGGGAGCAGAATTTATACAACATTGAGACAGGAGATTCTCAGAACAAGGCTTGCTACCAGATATGAGGGAATACAGAAATCAGCATTTGAATTACACAATAATCTTATGCCTACAAACACCTTTTTGAAAAGTGTTTCCCTTGTAGTCAGTTTGTCCACAGTTTACATAGAACAAGCATTCCTCCCTGAAACCTTTGCATGTCACTGAGACTACTTAGGCTTTTTCTGATTATAAGCTTCTAACAGATGGAAGTCTGTTCAACTATTCAGACAGCATTATAACACTGTACTCATTAAAGTTCTTGCTTGCTGGTATTATTTCATAATTGTTGTTGTTGTTGTCATTGTTTAAACAGTCTACTTCACACTGTGTCATTTTGGGGAAGCCTTCCTATTTTCTCTGACTGGTTGGTTCATTTCACTGAAATTGTTGAATTTACTGGCAAGGATTGTTTATAATATCCCCTCACCTAAATGTTTGTAGCCTCTACAGCAATACTTAGACATTTCCAATACTTAATAGTTACTTATCTTTCCTCACTGAGCAGTTTGGCTAAGATGTAGTAATTCTTTTTGTATTTTTTTTTTAACTTTAATTGAATGTCTATGATTTACATGTCATGCACTAAAATCCCTCTCCTCCCCCCAGTAAAATAAAACAAACAGACAAACAAAATCTTGTCACAGAAGCTGTAGTGTATCACGCAGTATAGCCTTTTGTCCACATATGTTTACTTTGAAATGTTCATTGCTAAGAGTCATGGGTCTGGTTTGAGGCCTACACTATTGTTACCAGATCCTCACTGGGACTGCTGTCAGATATCCCATTGTTGCTGATTGTCAAGGAGATTCTTAATCTTTGAATCTGCAGATCTGGCCCGTTCATGTGTTCCAGCAGGTCATACATGGAGTAGATGTTGGGGTGAGGCTCACTCAGAGCCCTGAATCAGGGCCCGTTCCCTTGTCCTCAGGGCTAGGGCCCCATTCTTCTGCTCCCGTGTCTCAGGGCAGGGCCACCTGCCCTGCTCCCATGTCCTCAGGGCAGAGCTGGCTCTCCTGCTCCCATGTCATCGTGGGCAGGGCTGGCTCAGCTGCTCCCATCTTTTTGTCTTTTTAAATAATCAAAATGTATATTTATTAATTTTCTCAGTGTTAGAGTCTATTTTCTTGAGTTGGGCTTGTACTGTTTAGGTGTGTGTGTGTGTGTGTGTGTGTGTGTGTGTATGTGTGTGTGTGTCTATGTGTATCTGTGTCTCTATTTGTCAGTATGACACAAGTGGGAGTAAACTGGGAAGAGAGAAGGAACCTCAATCGGAAAACTGCTTGTATTACATTGTCTTCTAGACAAGTCTGCAAGTGGAGAAGTGGAAAACGTTTTCTTGATTAATAATTGGTGTGGGAGGGTCTAGCTCACTATAGGAGGTATATTCTCTGGGCAGGTGGTCCTGGGATTTCTAAGAAAGCAAGCTAAGGAAGCCATGTAGAGCCAGCCAGCAGCTCGTATTCCTCCATGGTCTCTCTCTGCCTCAGTTCCTGCCTCGATTTCCCTCTATGATGGACTGCCAGTTGTGAAGTGTAATGAATATTTTCTCCCTCCAACTTGCTTTCAGTCGTGGTGTTTATCACAACCATAGAATGCAAACTAGAACAGGACTCCTCCTTATTGCCATAGGAAAGTACACTTTAAGTATGCATATTGTCTTAGGGTTTCTATTGCTGTGAAGCCACGCCATGACCACAGCAACTCTTACAGAGAAAAAGATTTCATTGAAGCTGGCTTACAGTTTCAGAGATGTCCATTATCACTATGGTGGGAAGCATGGCAGCGTGCAGGCCGACATGGTGCTGGAGAAGGAGCTGAGAGTTCTGCATCTTGATCCAGTGAGGCACAGCAGAAGGGGACTGTGTGCCTCACTGGACATAGCTTGAACATAGGAGACCTCAAAGCCTGCCTCCACAGTGACACACTTCCTCCAACAAGGCCACACCTACTCCAACAAGGCCACACCTACTAATAGTGCTCACCATGGGCCAAGTATTCAAACATATGAGTCCATGGGGGCCATACCTATTCAAACCACCACACACACAGAGAAATCTGTACATGTATGGTTTTACAGGTTATATAGGCAAAATAATGCACACTTGTTTACACCCATGTGGCTGACACACTATGGTATTTAGTACATTCAATGACTAAGTGCAAATCCAGTAGCTGTGTGTGACACAGACAGGCAGGCAGAGGCTGGGTGTGGCCATATATGCAATGTTTTTACTAAAACATGTTTCTTTTTAAAATTTAATTAATTTTTTCAGATTACAACTCAATTGTTATCCTATCACTTGTATCCTCCCATTCCTCCCTCCCTCCCTCTTTCACCTTATTCCATTCCCCTAGGTCTATGACTGAGGGGGACCTCCTGCCCCACTATATGGTCATAGGCTATCAAGTCTCATCTTGGTAGCCTGCTTATTCTTTCTTTGAGTGCCACCAGGCCTCCCCACCAAGGGGAGGTGGTCAAATATGGGGCACCAGAGTTCATGTCAAAGTCAGTCCCCACTCTCCACATCACTGTGGAGAATGTCCTGTCCATTGGGTAGATCAGAGTAAGGGTTTGATGTTTACTACTTGTATTGTCCTTGGTTAGTGTAATAGTTTGAGCAGGACCCCCTGGGGCCTGATCCATCTGTCACAGTGTTCCTCTTGTAGTAAAACACGTTTCTTTTGTGTTTGGGTACAAAGCTGGACTGCATTTCTCAGTGTCCCTTACAGTTAGGGACCGCCACGTGTGAATTTCCACCTGAAGAATGCGTGTGAAGTGTCTGTGTGCTGCCTTCAGGCTCGGAAATACTGCCAGTCATCACTGCCTTTGTTCATCTTCAGGATGGAGACACTTGGCTCATCTGGCAGTGCAGTGGGAACTCTGAGACTTGGGGATGGTAGAGCTGTATAGAGCCCAGATTCCTGAGAAACTAGAAGAAAAATGCTGACTCTGCCCCATCCCACTCACAGCCTGTGTGCAACTCTGATAAAAGGGGAACTAAACCTTTATTGTGTGTTGAGCTACGATGCAATACAAATGTGAACTACACCTTTATTGTATATTAAACTATGCTGCGAAGAGGAGCTAAACCTTTATTGTGTACTAAACTATGATATGAATATGAAATAAAGCTTCACTGTGTTATGCCTGTGAGGTTTTTCAAGTTGTTTGTTTTACAGCAGCTAACACAACTGGCCTCCAGTTGGGCTGATGGGAGCCTAGCATAGCAACCAGCTCATGAGATGATCAAGTCTTAGACTTCGAATGAGACCCTTAAAAAAGGAAAAAAGAAAAAGAAAAGAAAAAAGGAAATGTGAGACACATTCTTTATTAATGATCAGCAAAATGTGTGTGGTTGGACAGGAGCAGGTAGGTCTGGAAAAAAATGTAATAAGCGAGATCGCTGGAGAAGTAAGCAGAAGAACATTAGGAATCAGAGTTGAGTTGACATTTGCATTTCTGTTAGGAAGAGTAATGCTCTTAACACAGTGTAGGCAGAAGCATCCTGCTGCAGTGTATCATGGGACTGCCAAGGGCACCCATCACCCACTGCTCTGTTCTGTTCCCTCCTATGGGAATTTGGGTGACTAAAGCGGCTTCTCTGGGAATTTGATTGGCTACTTGGAAGCTTCCCTCTGAGGCCAGGCCACTTTTGCTTTAATTCTATTCTTGGGAAGAACAGATATATGTTTCTTTTTCTTTTCTTTTTTTTCCCCCCTTCCAGGACAGGGTTTTGTCTGTGTAGCCTTGGCTGTCCTGGACTCCTCACTTTGTAGACAAGGCTGGCCTCGAACTCACAGAGATCAGCCTGCCTCTGCCTCCCCGAGTGCTGGGATGACAGGAGTGAGCCACTGCACCTGGCTGATATCTGCTTCTTTTCTTTCTTTCTTTCTTTCTTTCTTTCTTTCTTCTTCTTTCTTTTCTTTCTTTCTTTCTTTCTTTCTTTCTTTCTTTCTTTCTTCTTTTCTTTTCTTTCTACAGTCCAGGTCCGTTATTTCTTTTTGCACATTAGGCCATGACTTTGTACAGAATGGGCTCCAGCAGCTCAGGCTCCCTCCCATCAGCCCTCACGAAGTGTGTTTCTCTGGGTGGCGCAGGCCGGTGCTTCAGCTGAAGCCAGGTGTCCTTCCCCTTGGCTTCCTTCTTCTTCTTCTTCTTCTTCTTCTTCTTCTTCTTCTTCTTCTTCTTCTTCTTCTTCTTCTTCTTCTTTCTCTCTTTTTTCTCTTCGTCTTCTTCTTCGTCTTTCTTTCTCTTTCTTTCTTTCTTCTCTTCGTCTTCTTCTTCTCTTCTTTCTTCTTCTTCTTCTTTCTCTTCTTCTTCTCTTCTCCTTCTTCTTCTCTCTTTCGTCTCTTCTTCTTCTTCGTCTCTTCTGCTCTTCTTCTTCTTCTTCTTCTTCTTCTTCTTCTTCTTCTTCTTCTTCTTCTTCTTCTTCTTCTTCTTCTTCTGGTCATTCTTCATACACTTCAGGAAGATGTCCCTGTTCTCAGAGTGCTCAATGTGCTCAATGCGCACACTGATGCTCTTGGTGAGAATCTTGCCCTTCCCCTGCGCTTGTTCACCATGATGCCCACAGCGTGCTGGGTGATGTTGTAGACTCTTCCGGTTTTGCCGGGGTAAACCTTATGGGACATTCCTTTTTTTGAGTAGTACCCATACCCTTGATGTCTACAATATCACCTTTTTTGTATATTCACATGGATGTGGCCAAAAGAAGCAACTCCACGCTTCCTAAAAGGCCTAGAGAACATACAGTGAGTGCCCCTCCTCTTTCCGGTCCTGTTTGTCGTTTTGGCGAGTTATTGCAAGATGGCTGCAGCAGCTGAAAGGTGATATACGTTTTTTAATTTGCATAGCTGAATCTTTCATCTTCTGACACCTTTCCAAAACAATTTTAATGGGGTTTGTATCTCTGGTTGTCATAGGAACACATGTATATATGTAAGACCAAGAACCTATCATCTGGAAGCTACATACATCCAGCCCCTTCTAGGATTCAAGGGATTGCTTGATTTCTTTGTCTTTGTCAAAACCTAGCATCAGAAAAAATAAATATGGAATTCATTTACCTGAAGACATAAATGATTATGTGTGATGCTTATATATGCCTAAAGGTGACTTTTCTAAAAAAAAAAAAAAAAAAAAAAAAAAAAAATCAAACTAACAAGAATTACAGATATGTGATTTAAAAGGTAAAGATTTTCAGTGCACCAGGACACAGAACAGGTAATAGGAATACCAAACAAAAATCTGAGGGCTGGGTACTTGAAAACAGTAAAGAAAACAATAAATCAGAAATGCCACTTGCTGATCTAACCAAGGTAAGAAGAAAAGCCTGCCAATTAGGAATGAAAAAGGAAAGTAGCCTAAATATATAGTGACTTTAAGTAACTGTGAGGGATTATTTTAGTTAACTCTAAAAAAACAGTTGAAAACCATGGTGATACATACGTGACTTTACAGGAAATTGTATTTATCAAGCTATCTTAGAAGTAGAAAATGTAAATAGAAATAGTACAAATGTCATGGGCTTGGTGGCTCTTGCGTATAGTCTCAGCACTTGCAACATGTTGCAGGAAGATTCTAAGGTTGCAGTGAGCCTTACTTACAGAGGGAGTTCTTGTGTAGCCTGGACCACATAGTGAGACCACATCTCAAACCAACAAGTGAACAAACAAACAAAACAGCAGCAACAAATCATGAAAATTCACAAAAGGCGGCTTTATTCCCCTCCTCTCTAAAAATGTAGAAAAATTCAGATATTTTACAAGTCCTATTCTGGGCTTCAATGCCAATTAAACTGTCCTAGAACATAACTAAGGGTCATTTTAAAACTCTTTTCAAAGAACGAGACTATCAAGATAGACACTGTAAAAACCTGACAGTTACCATAAAACCAGAAATCATCAAATAAACTTTATTACCATAATTAGTCTCTAAAAGTCTAAAAGCCAGCAAGTAAGATTGATCATATTTTAAATAACAATTGATTAAGATTAAGATGGGATCATAATAGAAGCGCAAGAATATTTCAGTTAAAAACCCAGTGATATATTTGACTACATTATCAACTAGAGGGAGAAAAACAGCATACTCATCTTTGTAGACACTAACAAGATAGTTGACAAAATATCAAATATCTACTTGTGATAAAAGTTGTTAATAAAATCCAATGTGCATTTTTAAAAAATACTTGATATGAAATAACTCAGCAAATCAATGATTATCTTGATTGTGCCTAAATTAACTGCCAGTTTTCACTATCTCAATAGAAAACCAATATATGTATGCATGCATGTGTATAGCTGTGTTTACAGAAGCGTGCTTGGCTGCATGTGTGTGGAGGCTGGAGTTTTGTTTTGTTTTTTTAAAAGACTTATTTATTTATGTATATAAGCACTCTATTGCATGCATGCCTGTGTGAAAGAAGAGAGCACCAGACAGAAGCAGGCATCAGATTCTGTCAGAGTGGTTGTGAGCCACCATGTGGTTGCTGGGAATTGAACTCAGGGCCTTTGGATGAGCAGTCAGTGCTCTTAACCATTGAGCCATCTCTCCAGCCCTGGAGGCTGGAGTTTGATATCAAATATCTTTCTCACTTGCTCTTCAGCTTATATATTGAAGTATATTCTCAATTGAACCCAGAGCTTGATAATTATTTAATCTAGCAATCCAGCTTAATCCAGGCCAGGGACCCCCTGTCTCTGTTATGCCCACATGGAATGTATGTGGTTTCTAGGGCTTCATGCTTCAAAGCAACCTCTACGCACAGAGCAACCCCTCTAGCCCAAATCAATCCTTTTAACTGAAGAAATGCATAGCCGTCGCATGAAAGGATAAACATAACAGAATAGGGCATTATGTGAAAACTGTCCAGTCAGGAAAGAGGGGAAGTGGAATGTCTGCTTTCTTTGGAGACTCAGTTGTGTCATGTGGTATTTTGCTGAACACCATGATGCTTTGCTGGATGAGAGGCCGTGTGATGTTTGGCTGGAAGAGAGGGTACGTGGTGCTTTGCTGTGAGCAGACATGACGTGACAGGCTGTGTGGTGGTGGGAAGGAATATAAAAAGAGCCACGGACTGTGAGACAAGGCTTTTGGTGTTTCTACCCTGTACAAGACTTTGCTGGTCTTTGCTGGTCTTTTCTCTGGTCTTCCCTTCGCCATGAGAAACATTCCAGAGAACTTTGCAGTGATACTCAGGCTGATTTTGGCTGCTTCCATAGGCTTGTGCCAATTTGGTGGAGCCTTGCAGTTTCTGTTGGATCAGGCCACCTCTACAAAGCTGTGTGCTGTTTGGTGTTGGCTATTGGACTGGACTGCTGGTGTCCTGACAACGCAGAGTGGAATTGGCCTGAGGAACTACGCCTAAACAGGTCCACAACCCTTTTTCCTATGAACATTCTTTCTCCCCTTTGTCTGCTTGGTGGGTTAGAAGTGAGATTGAAGTGTTTAAGAACTGTAAATAAAGTAGGTTTTGAAAAAAGTCTAAGCCTACAAAGAAGATTACCTATTATGCTATCTGAAGCTATGCTGTACAAGCACACATGCACACAAAGGCAGTAGAAGACAGAGTTTTAAACCAAACCCCAAAATAAGCTTAAGAAATGATTCAGGTGACTTTTTACATTGTTAGAGAAAAGCAATACACCCCATAAATATTTTTGGGATAATTGAGTCTCTTGAATTTTTACTCAGTTTTCATCAGAATAAATTCCAGATGGATCAAATATTCAAAGCTAAAATAAAACTATGACATGATTAGAAGAAAAGGCTTTTTTGTTGTTAACATAAAGGAGGAAGCTTTTCCAAATTTAAATATATTTAAAATCTGCATGTGAAAAGTTTTTTGGCTAAAGTCCATATATATGGAGAGAATATTTTATCATGAATATTGATAGATTTGTATATAAAAAGTTACTATGAATAATTTTAAAAGACCACTAATGCACGGGGGAAAGTTTCTAAAATATTCCTGCAATGAGAATGGAAACACAAACGTTAAATGTTGAAAAACATGCTCAACATCCCCCTGAGAAACCTGGCAGTTAGACTGGAAATTAGATATATTCCACCATGTTTCACTGTAATTCTATCAAAGATCAACAGATGTGATAGCACTTTGCTTTGGCAAGGGTGTGAAGAAACTGGCACCAGTAAACCCTTAGTGTATATGCTCTGGGGTTAACCGACATCCAGTTAAGTACTTAAAATGCACAGACTCCATGGAAAATCCTCCTCCTTTGTGATGATTAAATTAAAAAAAAACAAACGTATTTGCACATATGAGCAAAGAAACATACAGGGATGTCTATTGTAGCATTCTTCTTTCTGTAAAGAAAAAGAAACAAGAGAAAGGTGTAACAAAGGTGGCCTGTTAAAGGGGACTAGCAAGTACAGTAGTCAGAAGACTAGAATGACTGTGTTCTGCTGTGAAGCTGTCCCCAAAATATATTACTTCTGTTTGTGTACGTGAACTTTTCTGTGTATGTGAAGAACTTTGCATATACTTGCATATTAATGGTCCATCTCAGGAAGCCTACCCAAAACACTGGTTACTCTTGGAATGGCCTTGCCCCATACATTGTATCAAGCAGCTTGTAAGAGTGTTCTTGGATTTTCAGTTCCTAATTGCTATGCCTGCAGAGAGCTAAGTGCAGGCAGAATATTTGGTATTGTCCTCTCAGTAGCCCATTACCAGCTTTCTATATGTAAATGCTTGTCCTTCCTCTCCTGCCCAAAAACAAAAAAAACAAAACACAACAACAACAACAAAAAAAAAACAACTTTCTGAGACTATCATGTTAAAAAGCAAGCTGCCGGAGGGAGGTCACATAACCCTCATCCTGGCCAAAAAGCAATCCAAAGGGATCAATCTGGCATTGTCCTGCTGCTGGTTCAGACTGGAATGTGGCTCTTTGTACACTAAAGAGCTGATGCCCAATAGTGAGGGCAGGAAGTGGAAGGCAGGCCTTCCTGGTAGTGAGCAAGGGACTCTGGGAAGAAGAAAGAGGAAGGTCTTTTGACATGAGACATGAGAGGAGACAGATGCGACTACGGGCCTGGAAGGTCAGCTAGCCATGTGGTGATGGTTAATTTAATGAGCTCCTTGAAAGTCTGCCCAGCTAAGGCCTAAGCTTTGAAATATTAAAAAGATCTCCGTGTCTTCATTTTTGTCTGGTGGGCCACAGATTACCAATGTCTTTGAGAGACTGCTGGTTAGTTAAGGGTTGAGACGAAAGGGTTGAATCACTGTCAAAGATTCATTTTAGGTATCTTTTAAATTTTGTACTAAGTATGTGAATTGCAGGCTGAAAGCTTAAATAACCAGCAAGCTTTATCAATGTAGTATTTAAACACATTCAACAATAGATCTGATTAGTATAGAAAACTTCTATACTTCTCCTTACAATTTCATTTGCTAAATATTTACTGTCCCATTATTTTTGAGGAGTTAGTATCAGAAAAAAAGACTAACGCTGCTAGGGCAAATACGGATGGGGGGGGGGGGTGGGTGGGGGAAGCCTATAGGAAGAGATGTGGATGCTCCAGAGGTGGACTCTTTGATTTGCTGTCATGGTTACCACTTCCATTATTTGATAAAATACGTGGTGGGCCTTTAGTCTGTGAAAAGTTTTTTCTGAATTTTCTTCTCTCTTAAACTACTCAACTCTGGGCCATCATGTTTTGTCTTTGTGTAAAGACATAGTCTCACTGCTTAGCCCAGGCTGGCCTTGAACCCATCACCCTCCACTTCCCCACTTTCCCTAGTCCTGGGATTATAGGTGCCTGCCACTGTGCCCCGCTTAGTATTGGCTCTGTAAGCACAGTTTGGACTTTTTCAGGCCACAGCGAAGTGAATCAGCAGTTTCTTTAGAAAGAAAAGAAGATGGTGAAGAGCTAAGGATCTTGTCAGATAACAGATAATAAAAGAAACTGGTGTACTCCACACAGCACTGAGGGAATAATTAGGATCCGTGAGTGTAGTTCAGAGAGAGAAACCTGACTTACTTTAAGGACATTTCCAGTGATGAGAATAATTGAAAATGTCCACCCCTTTCTCTTGGGCCTTAAATATCCATTCGCAGAGCATGTTCTTTTTGTCTACAGAACAGGAGAGGTACACACATTCGGGGCACTTTCAGCTCACAACAAAACCTAATCTTTGAATCGACAATAGAATCCACGCACCAGCCATTTTATGGTCCCTTCCTTTGGGAGACTTAAGAGAGGAATAATACATTTAATGGCAAAATAAATAAACAGATAAATAGATGAATAAACAATAAAAGCCCACTTCCTGCCCAAAATGTATTCTATTACCAAATCTTCCAGGCCAAGACGTCCAGAATTCCTACAGCTTATTCCTGAAAGGAATGTTTATGTCCTGTGATTTTTTATTCGACCTCTTTGACCTAAGAGGCGTCTAGATAACGCTGTTCTGGACATACTATCTGTTCAGGGATGTGTTTAGCTCTGTCTGCCACGAGTTGTACTCTGAGCAAATGTCTCAGAGACAGAGGCTCAGTCACCTGAAGCTACACGGTGACAAGAGGAGCTTCATTCTTTCACATGTGCAATGTATTTAATACCTAATCCCCTCAGCCGCTGCACTAGCACACTCAGAGCAGGAGATCATCCTGAGATCAACAACTATGATTCAGTCTCCCCCCCAGGAGCACACACTTCCTCCATTTACAGGAGAATTTAGACAGAGAATATCGTCACGTTATTCTCCAAAAATTGATAACTTAGTTCATTATTCTTTACAAAACTGGTTCCCGAGGTAGCTTCTACAAATATCACCACGTTAGCCTTCTTGGTGTCTGGATTCCAGTTCTGAACTCCGTGTAGCTGGTTGTCAAGTTTACAATGAGCCACCGTTAATAAGATACACTTGGGAGTGTAAGACCCCTTGTCCCAAGCCCATCATGGCTTCTGCGGAAAAGCCAAGTTCCAGATCACTTGTCTGGTTCTATTTCCGTCCCTACCCTGTCGCTTCCCTCGGATGTTTAGATACGTGATCTCCTCTACCAAAAGCATTCCATACACAGCTTAGCCTAGGGTCTGAGGAGAAAAAGCCACAAGAGCCAATTAGCCGTTGCTTACAGAGGTCTTTGAAGTAGAAAGCTGAGACTATTACCTGTGAGCCAGGGATATCAGATCTTCAGACTCACTGTAAGCAAGGCTGTGTTAAAATAATAGGTTGGAATGTTCTGGGTAAGGATAAGAAGACAGGCAGGAGATGAAGAAGGCAGAGAGATGCTCAGAGGAGTCTGCTCAGAAGTATGGAGCATGAACTGTTCTCCAACTGGTAGGAAAGTGATGTGACTTACAACTTTCTTCCAAGATTCTTACAAAAGGTGACCTTAATTTACGCCCCACCCCCCCCATCTTTTGTTTTAGCTTAACAGGTTGGATTTCTCCTCCTTCCTATTCAGAGTTTTATTTAGTATTTTTCACAGCCGTCCCCAGTGCTCCCTTTCTCTAAACATCAGTCAGGGCAAACCCATTGTCGTCCACAATCTCTAAGAACCTCAACAGTATCCTAAGGCAGACTGAAACTTCCCGTACATTGAGCCTTCTTCTTCCCACTGCCAGGAAAATCTCCAAAAACCAATTTCAACTCTTGCTGAGAAATCTTCCGTAAATCTCTATTTTGTAGTTGATGATCACAAAAATACTGTCATTTCAAGCACAATGTCCTCTACGACTTCTAAATACAGAGCGAATGGTATGTGTCCTTCTCACGAAGGGGGTGAGTCTACAAGTACATACACTATAGTGGGGCTGCCCCACTCTGGACAATATGCATGCTCATTGCTTACCACTGCCATAAAAGCCCAAACAAACAAACAATCCCAAACAAACAAACAAATCCCAAACAAGCAACACCAACCAACCAACCAAAACCAAAAACAACAACAACAGACCACATCCTCAGGTACTAGTCTTTATTTTTCAGGAGCACACTGACTTAGTTCATTCATTTCAAATGACACGAAGTTATTCTGTGTCTCACCACTTCTCAGAGAACAAGCCAAACTCTTCACGATTTGAGAGGAACATAACAAAAATATATACTGCCTCTTTGAAGCTTAGATATTGTCTCTGCCTTTTGAAATGCTACTTGTAAAACCCACCATAAAATTCACTTTGATGTTGAGACTTTTTGCTTTATGAAGTCAGCTCTGGTTTTATTATCCACCAAAATCTCCTCGCTTCTTCTATTTTGTATTTTTTTCTCCATCACCTTATGTTTGTTCATACATACATGCTAGCTTTATTTCTAAATGCAATCCTGTTGGAGACAGGTCTTGTGTCCTATTCCTAATGCTGGCCCCCAAGGCACCTAACGGTACTCCACGAAGCTCAGCAAACGACTTGTGATTTCATTTATTTTATTCATGTTGATCAAATGTACAGGATTCTGGTTAGCATCCAACAAGCGAACAGCTTCAAACACACTACGTAATAGTGTTAGCACACGAACTAATGTCAGATATCACATGATGCTTTCAGGGCACAGCGGGGACTTCAAATTATATGGGAAAAAAAAGAGAAAAAAACTTCTTACCTGACAGTGGGTGTTAATCCAATTTTTTTTTTCAGTGTTTGTATAACTGTCAAGAGTGGTTAGATTCTCAAGAATCTGATGCACTCAACAGAGCGGAATGACTTCTTGGACCACGAGGATACCCATTTATATCGTTCAAGGAGGAAGTTTTTATTTTGTGGCAACAATTCACAAAGTACTAACTTGAATCCTGTGCGGAATACAAAACTTCAAGGGCATCTGCTACGTTTTGAAAAAAAAAATTGCAAAACTTGATCTGGCAAACAGAATGCAGGCACCTGAAAATACTGCTGTACAGTGTAGTTGGACGGTTGTTCTACTTTTCTCTCACTGCATAATGAACCACCTGTCACAGAGCTGCACTGTCGATGGCCCCTGCACAGTGACCCTTCTGTTGCTTACCTCTTCACAGTCGCTTGACTGTTAGCTCAAAAACTGTCAACACTAAACTCAAATTTTTACACGTCTAATTATTTCTGTGTGTGTACTATTCCACCTTATTTAACTTGCTAATGAAAAATTTTGTTGGGCCACAAAATAATAGGTTTTATTAGAATATTTTTACACACACACACACACATGTAATCATTATTTCTTGTATATATTTACCCATACACGCTGTTGTCTTCCTCCCCACTCTCCACCTAGTAGCTCTCCTCTGTTTTCAAAACACATCTAATTGTAAAAGTATATAGTCAAAATAAGCATTTTTTTTTTAAATTTAGAGACTGCCTCCTTTGTATGGATCAAAACCCATACCCAGTATATGGTAGGCATGTATAAGATACTGGCTTTCTCAAGTCCCTGAGGCACACTGCTGCTGAGCCCCATCACTAACACAGTAGTCTATTGACCAGTTCCCTGCCTCTCTGATTTCCTGGGGCCTCTGCCGCTTTTGCTGATGGCTTCTCACTGTCATCTCTGGAAAGTATGCTGCTGAGGACATTGAATCACACACAACCTTACCTTACCTTATATACTACTTTACCTGCCTTACAGCCGGCATGGTCTATGTTCTGGTGGACAGACTCTGAATCCCTCAACAGTCTGTACCTGTAATATCTCAAAATGGCCTAACATAATGAAAACAACATTCATTTGGACCAGTTGCGATTTACGTAGAGTGTTATAGGAATGGCTCGTCCGTGTTACTTAGGCACGTGCCAGCAAGGCTCACAATGAAGTCCTACTGAAAGATGGCTTCCTCATTTAGTACCTTATTTAGTACCTTAATCTTTTCCTCACATGGCATCTCTTCCTTCAGGGCCTCGGCATTATCAGCTTCTTTAATACTAGCTACGGTGAGGTTGTCAGGTTTGCAACATTGTTGGAACATGGTCTGAGAATGGAGTCATATGAGGAGCTGTCTGAATGCTTGTGAGAAAACCCCAGGAAATCAAGAGTCTTGTGATTTTAGTTTCTTCAAAAACATGGAATTGAGTCATGCCTAGTACTTGTGGAGGTAGAGGCTGGCAGATCTCTGAGTTCGAGGCCAGCCTGGTCTACAAAGTGAGTCCCAGGACAGCCAAGGAGAAACCCTGTCTCGAAAAACAAAACAAACAGACAAACAAACAAACCCCACAGAATTGTTCTTGAATTCTTGGTGTGTGTGTGTGTGTGTGTGTGTGTGTGTGTGTGTGTGTGTTTGTGTGTGTGTGTTTGTGTGTGTGTTGCTGTTGCTGTTTTATTTTTATCCAGTCTTACAGGATCCAGAACAGCATATACACAACATTCTACTGGGAGTTAAAAATCACAAAGGACAACTTCTATTCAAGGTGGAAGTTACCTAGACTCCACCTGTCAATGGAAATAGAAAAGAGTTAGTAGCTAACTTGAATATAATTATTATATATTATTAGTCTTAGTTACCTTAATAGGCCTGGTCTGGAGTTATCTGGGAAGTGTGTCAGAGTCATGTAGATCAGGTTGCCCTATGGACATGTCTGGGGGGATTGCCTTGATAACACTAACTGATGTGGGAAGACCCTGCCCACTGTGGGCAGCACCATTCCTTAGGTTGGGGCCCTAGAACATATGAAAGTGAAGAAACCAAGCTGAGTGAAAACAGACATGCCTCTCCCTCTGCTCTTGGCTGTGGAGGTGATGGGACTAGCTGTCATAAGTGTCCCTGTTGCTTTTTACTTCTCTGCAATACTGTACTGTACACCAGAGCTTCAAGCTAAAGGAAACTTTTTCTCCTGTCAGCTGCTTTTCCTCAGGGTATTTTATCACAGCAGCAGAAACAAAACTAGGACATTTGTGGATGTCACGTAATGGTAACATGTTGCTATAGCTCCTGATGTATAAACCAGAATTGTTTACACTGTAATACACGGATAAGAAAAAGTCTGTCTGTGTGGTGCACCACAGATTGTCCACTACCTGAATTTATAAAGTTTTATCGGGACTTAGGCAAACCCATGGGATTATACTGTCTCTAAGTGGCTGGCCACACCTGATACCATGTAACTTAAAGAATTTCAACTACCGATACAGTGTGCCCTAGAATGTAGTGATGTCCTCTGTACCTCTATAGAGTGATAGATTTAATTGCTTTTCTTTAGGTGTACTTCAGTTGATATACTTGTAAACTACATGCTATTCTTGGCACCCTACTACACTGCTCTCAAATCATAGTGAGCACCCTGCCTGCACCAACAGATGTTGCCTCCAGCAGTGCTGTTCACTCTACCCTTGATTGTTGGGCTCCTGGGGCTACAATGTGTTTGTTGAATGCGTTCTTGGCTTAATAATGTTGTCTAACAATAACTATTCTACCAAAAAAACCACAAGAAAAGTGTTAAAATGGCCAGTAGGAAACACAGAGCATAAGAACAAGAAGATGTAAAAATGTTTTAAACGATAAACCTGATGAGAAAACACCCTTGCGATGTGTGGGTGTCGAGCAATTCTCCACACGAGATTCCTCAAGCTCAGAGTCAAGTATGCAACATGGGACCTGACATCAGCTGGCAAAATATCAAAACGACACCGTGCAAAACGGCACTCAGGACAAAGGGACAGTTCAGTGCATTCCATCTGTAGCCTAAAGTGTCCATTGAACATAATTATTAGGGTTGAGGATGTGGAAGCCACCTGTCTTGACACGCCTGTCTTGAAAGTTTTGGTGGAAGATGTGTTTCCATAGGTTCAAGGCCCCAGAGAGAACTTTATAGAATCACAGTGAGCAGAGACAGAAGGACACAAAAACAATTCACTATAATGTTTACAGAGATCAACAATATAGGAAGATTTCCTCCCAGATGGAGTTTTTCCTGAAAAAAAAAAAGTTTTATGTATATACCATATACACACATAATGTGTGTGCATTGTATACTATGCATAATGCATGTGTTATATCTAAAACATAGAATATATGCATTATATATACATAATATATATGATTGAGGGCATGCATAAGCTTAAGCTGGAAAAAATATCTACTTTATTTTCATTTTTTCTTTTTTGGATATACAGAACACCTACTTCAATGCTGTAAAAGAACTGCAAACTTTGATTTTTGTGAAAATCTTTTCACCAAAGAATCTTTTTAGAATAAAAGACACTCAAAACAGTAGAGGCTGTTGCTGTTGCCCTTGGTTATAAATTTTTTTGCTGAAGACACCACACACTTTGAACACAAGACTTGGAGGAACTGAGCTAGAATAAACCTGATTCTTAAATATATTTCCAAATTTTACGTCTTTTTTGTTTGTTTGTTTGTTTGTTTGTTTGTTTTTAAAGATTTAGTTATTTGCTGTATATGAGTGCTTTATACCTTCAGGGCCAGAAGAGGGCATCAGATCCCACTATGGATGGCTGTGAGCCACCATGTGGTTGCTGGGAATTGAACTCAGGTTCTCTGAGCCATCTTTCCAGCCCCAAAACTTAGGTCTTAAACAAGCACCCAGACTGCCTGTATTTTCATTCAGCACGATGCCTTCCACGGACACATCAGAACCATGCAAGACCTTGGGGAAACTTCTGGTCATCTTGATGCTCTTGGTCACCAGCTGGGTCACTACAAAAAACCAAATCAACCAACAACCAAACAAAAAACCAAAACCCAAAACAAACAACAACAACAACAAAAACGTATGAACAGCTTCCACTTGTTTTTTACAAATCAAATCTTTTCATCCTAATAAAAGACAGGACTGTATTGAACTCTGAAGACTCTCACTGTCTGCAATACCTCTTCTTGTGTAAATCAAAGTGGCCTTGCGGTTTTCACTGTTTAGGTCTATCAGAAGTTCTAATAAAATGCTAGTTTCAGGAGGACACCGTGATGGCTCGGTGGGTAAAGGCACTTGCTGCCAATTCTAGCATCCTAAGTTTGATCCCTGAAATCTACATGGTGGAAGGAGAGAACCAATTGCCACAAGCTGTATTATGATCTCACATGGACTCCATGACACACACACGCACGCATGCACGCACACACGTACTCACTCTCACACCCACACATGCACGTGCACACACACACACACAAATAAAAATAAATAACATGATTTTAAAAAAAGCACTGCCTTCATTGATTTAATACACAGGGATTCCACATAAGGTTTCCTGTGGGGGCAGCATTCTATTGTTAAAGGCTTGAAGAGTCATGAGTATAAATAAGATGATTGTGAACGCTGGGCGGTGGTGGCTCACGCCTTTAATCCCAGCACTTGGGAGGCAGAGGCAGGTTGATCGCCGTGAGTTCAAGGCTAGCCTGGTCTACAAAGTGAGTCCAGGATACTCAAGGCTACACAGAGAAACCCTGTCTCGAAAAACCAAAAACCAAACCAAACCAAAACAAAATGAAATGAAACAAAACAAAAGAACCAAAAACCAAAAACGAAAACTGATTGTGAAGATATTTCATCAGAGAAGTTACATAATGACAGTGGTACTTAAGGAACGTATTAATCTCATTGTGTGTCAAATGGATTGCCCAGAGACAGGCTAAGAAGACATGGAAGCAGCACCTTATGAAAACAACCACTATAATACAACAGCAAATGGAACCAAGACTGATTGCGTTGGCTGGAACTACGACAGACATATAGCAAAGTGGTTGAAAAAGTGTCTTTACACACCAAAGCGACAGTCATGAAAGGCTTCCCACCTTCACTTCTATGATTTCCTCTGTCCTGGCCCAAATAGGAAGTGTAAAATAGGAGAGAATGATTCTGTAAACCATGTTCATGCAGGTCACTGAAACAGGAAGGAACACCTGACAATTAAAAACAGCTTTTGCTTGGCTGAGCCACGTTGGTGACAATGGACAGCTGAACTTGGATAGTAACAGTCTCCCCTCTGCCCTGTTTTTACCCTTTTTTTTTTTTTTTTTTGACCTTACAAAATTACTTTTCAAAGAGACTTAATGTTCATTAGCACTCAAAATAGAATTTCTGACTCTAGAAAGCCACATACTTAATGTCACATTCTCTCCAATATTATCCTATGCATGTTTTTAAATTTATTTATTTATTTTTTGTTTTGTGTATGAGTGGTTTTGTCTGCATGTATATCTGTATACTTCATGCATGCCTGGTACCCATTTAAGCCAAAAGAAGATGCTGAATCCCCTGGTACTGGAGTTATAAATGGTTGTGAGATGCCTTGTGGGTGTTGGGAATAGAACCTGGGTCCTCTGAAAGACCAAGGAGTGTTTTTTGTTTACTTGCTGAGCTATCTTTCCAGTCCATCTCCAACACAGATTCTTACCAAAACAGTAAGACTTCAAATAAAGTTGAATTGCACTATGTGCTGCACTCCGGGTTTCATAAATGTGTTCCATATATATATTTTAGTTAAATATATAGCAACCAGGGAATAATTATCTAATAGCTATGAATGCCTGAAATCTAATGTAATTTTAGGCAGACTATTCTGGAACGTAAGCTTAATTAAAAATGTTGTCATAATAAATAATAAAATAAATGTTATTAATGTCCAGTGGTAGGATTTTCATAAAGGTCTTTTGAGGGAGCTGGGGAGATGGCCCAGTGGGTGGCTTGCCGCATAAGAATCAGAGTCAAAACTTATGTAAAAACAGTGGTGTCTGCCTGTAACTGAAGAAGCACTGGGGGGCTCCGTGCAGGAGGATTCAGGGGGTTTACTGGCCAGCAGGCAAACACAAAATGGCAAACTTTGGATTTGTGGAGAGACCCTATCTCAAAATGATAGATAGATAGATAGATAGATAGATAGATAGATAGGTGAGAGTGTATATATGTCTCTCGATCGGTAGATAGAAAGATAGGTAGATAGATACATAGATAGATGATAGATAAGGTTGAGAGTGATAGGAATCCCAAAGTCATCCTATAGCTTCCATATACATATGTTCAGACAAGTGCCCTCTCCTACAGATGCATATATGACTTTTTGTGTGTTTAGTGTGTGTGTACATATGCTTATGGTGTGGTGTGGTGTGTGTGTGTGTGTGTGTGTGTGTGTGTGTGTGTGTGTGTGTGTAAGCTACAGCTGCTAGATGCTGAGTGTCTCTGCCTTAGATTTTGAACAGGGTCATTGAGCTAGGCTGGCAGGCTAATGAACTGCAGGGATGGCCTTGTCTTCGTCTCATCACCTGCTGGAGTTACAGAAGCAAGCCACCACCCTCTGATGCCGACTCAGGTCCGTGCGCTTGTGTCGGATCCACTTTGCTGACTGAGCCGTTTCCTCAACCCTTTTAATAAACACACTTGTAAATATTCGGCTGCCACAGTGGCTTGCTGGGTAAAGGTGCTTGCTGCCAAGTCCCACACCTGGAGTTGGAGCCCTGAGATTCATGTAGTGGATGGGAAGAACCTACACTAGTGGTTCTGTCTTCCACACATGTACACAGAACCTGAAATACCAATCAATCAATCAATCAATAAATGTAGGTGTAAATCTCTTTTTTTACATTCATATTGGCTTGACCCACTTTAAAGAGATTTAGTACCACATAGGTTAGGTTTGAGCAGCTGAGTGTACTAGGGCTGAAGTAGACTCTAGGACATAACCATTTCACTCCCCCTCATATTCCTTGCCTAAGTGGTCCTAACCTAGGATGTTGCTAAGGCACAGATTCCACAGGTTAGATCCATGCCCTGTGCCACACTCCTTGAGAATAGCCAGTGCATCTGCATCTCTCCTCACCCACCGTCCTGATGCTCTCACCGTGTTGGGGTACCATGTGGTTCAACGTCAAGGTTCTGTGTCACGATCAGCTGCAGTCCGGTCAGGGCCTACCTCCTTGCTGCTGTATATCCCCCTGAAGGACAGAGGCTGTTGCCACTGCACCTACAGCTTATGGGAAAGGAGTCAGGGTACGAATCCCAGAAGCCCTCATTAACACAGCTGCTCTTCCAGCAGCTATGTTGTGACATGGGATCTGAGGACACTGCAGCAAAGATGCCATACTTCACTTAACAATTTAAAGACTGCATCCAGAAAATTCTCTTTTAGATTATGCAGGTAGCCTGTGAGCTCTGCTAATTAAAATTATATTTACCAACACCTTTTCTTTTCTTTATTTTGCTTTTTAATTATTTGAGCCATAGCAATAAAAAAAGTCAGGAACAATTCTGGCCTGCTTCACAGGCCAGAAGGTAACAGGTTCTCACCTACAATGCTGGTGGCAGACACAGGACATTTTGATGTCATTTTTAATAGTAACAAATGCATTTACTCTCTGACCCGGCAATCTCACTTCAGAGAGCACATCACACTGACACATCTGCACACATCAAAGTCATTTATGACCAAGGTTACTCCAAACTGCATTATTCATAAGACCAAAAGTTCAGAAACAAAACAAAAGTCTATCAGCAGAGGAGTGGCTATGTTATGGTACATGCATACAATGGAATATTAGGTAGCTGTAAAAACAAAACGAGAGAGAGAGAGAGAGAGAAAACCAATGAGAAAGCATGAGGCATTCTGATAAGAAAACGTCTCCAGGAAATACTGCTAAGGGTGAAACCTAAAGTACAGAGTTCATTGCGTGCTCATCAGCATTTCATGTAAGAGGAGGGGTGAGTAGGGAGAGCAGTGAACACAGAGGTTAACCACATGGGGAGTAGGAAGTGAGAAAGACAGTGACCAGAAGGAAATGAGTTTCTTTTAAAAAAATCACTTGAATCCATTGCCTATAAGAATAACTAAAAAGGGGGACTGGAAAGATGGCTCCGAGGTTAAGAGCACTTGCTGCTCTTTTGGAGGATATAAGTTCTGTTTCTATATGGACACCAGGTGGCTCACAACCACCTGTAACTGCATCTCAAGGGCACCCTCTTTTGACCTCCACAGGTCTCCCCCCCATGTGGTATGTGTGTGTGTGTGTGTGTGTGTGTGTGTGTGTGTGTGTGTGTGCACGTACACGTGCATGCACATTTGTGAGTACACATGTAAAGATTAAAAATAAACACTAAGTAAAAGTTTAAAAGAGGTACTTTTTTAGTTTCGTTGATCTTAGTCAATTCATCCCTCTGCTTTAATTGTCTTGGATGGAGGTTTGGGGCATCTTCTTAGCCAAACCTCCTTTTGTAAGAAAGAAGGTGAAGTGTTAAATCATTTGCTGGTCATCTTGTTCAATTGTCACTGTGGAATTTGCTCTTTTGGTTATTAGAATATACATGGATTCCCTCCACACTGACTGGCCTAACATTCCGACTATTGCCTTTTCTAAAGAGTGTGATGGATTATCAGACTCTCCCTGGACTAAGTCCATCCATGTTGTGTCTGAAAGGGAAATGGTGGGACTATTAGCAATCCGAGATGGATAATCATTATTTTAATAAGTACCACAAACCACAGCAGAAAAATAACATGATTAAGCCAACACAGAGCAGACTGTCAAACAATTTTTAAAAATTGTTCAAGGTTCTTTATGTAGCAAAGCAGTAATTTGATTAGAATAGAAGGCCAGATTGGATAAGAGAAAGCAGTTCATTAGCGTGACAGCATAGTTTTCAAATATTCACTTTATATGTGATTTTATAGACATACTTTGATCCTCAAAAAAAAAAAATCATGAGTCATCCTACTTCAAATAAGAATTATCTTTTGTAATAAGGTTCTGAAGCATAACACAGCTTTCAGAAAAGGAGATAATTGCTGCATTAGTTTATGTTGCCAGAATTGCTCTTTATTACTATAGACATTATTATTTTGTCTGGTTTGTTTTGTTTCTGGGATGGGGATAATGTATCTAAGGTCGGCTTTGAAATTACCATACAAGGATGGAGGACCCTGGGCTCTCAATCCTCCTGTTTCCACCCACTAAGTGCTGGGATTACATGCACGTCCCATCATACCTGAGCATATTATCATTTAAAAACAAGCAAACATTAACTGTGGGGTATAAAAATATCTTTTATGTGCCAGACACAATTGTCATCTTGGAGGCTTATGGCTGAATAAGCTCACCCTTTCCAGCTCTTCATGAACTGTGACTGGCTGTCTCAACTCAGCTGTTCTGGCTCAAAACTCTTCTCCAAGCTGACTGATTTCAAATTGGCTTCTCTCAGCCTCTGACTGAATCGCTCTGCCTGGCCTCAAACTAAATTTGGCAATATGTTCTAATCTTCTGGCTCTTTCTCATCCTTCTCATTCTCTGGCTTGTTTTGTCTTCACTTGAGTCTAGCTTGTCCTTTCTGTACACTGAATCTCCACTGACTGACTGACTCACTCACTCACTGAACTCCGTTGTGAACTGACTGGCTGACTCCCAACTGATTGAATTTAACTGAACTGACTGAACTGGTTCAACTCTCTGTGCTGCTCCTAAGTAGCTTCTCTTTCCTGCCTGTTCTCATGAGAGTTTGGTGTATCCTGTCTCTGCCTCATTCTGTCAGATCTTTCTCTGATTTATCAATTTGTCTGTCCCTCAAGTAGATGCCATTTTCTTTTTTTCTCCTCCTCCTCCTTCTTTTTGAGACATGGTTTCTCTGTGTAGCCTTAGTTGTCCTGGACTCACTTTGTAGACCAGGTTGACCTTGAATTTACAGAAATCTGCCTGGGTCAGTTTCCCCAAGTGCTGAGATTAGAGGTGTGTGCCAAACCTGGCTGCTTCCTACTACAAACTAACCTTACCTACATTGTTTGGGATTAAAGGTGTGTACTAAGTGTGGGTCTGTATTCCAGCCAGGGGGACTGAAGGTGCGGCAGATTAAAACTCCTCTACAGTGTGGTGTTTAGAAAGGTTAATTAATCATCTCTGTGCCTCAGTTTCCTTGTTGTTCTTAGGGATGATACCAAGACCCTGTTCATGGAGTACTGCAAGGAACATGCGATTTAAATTCTCTAACAATGCGCTAAATAGTATGCCTGATACTCAGCACTGAGTGCTGAGCCAGTGGCAGCAGCTGTTTTGATCTCACTGCTTTCACTTTTGGCTCCATCCCCCTTCTGGAAGTCAGAAATGTTGCTCTGTCCTGCCTGAGGCATGACAGGGCAGACGGTGTGAATCTTGGTCCTCATCAGGCTTGTCAAATACTGCTCTCTCCTGACTCAGTTTTCTCAACCCAACCCGGGAGCTCCAGCGTGGGATGCTAGACAGTGTGTATTCTGCGTGACTTTTCTGCATGTTCACAAGCAAACAAATCTTAACTGGATGCCGACGACAGGCATGGGAACAATGTCTGCATTCAGAAGATGAGAACAGGCCACTTGGGGTCCTTCTCCTCACCCTGTGTCTGTTCAGCCACGAACTCTCATCCGCAATGTCACCAGGGCCTGCTGCGCCTGTGACCTTTTTTCTCCATTTTTTTTTTTTTTTTAAGTGAGGAAAAGGTACATATTATAAACATCTGCACACGACATACGTTCGTTTCATTCCGGAGTCAGTGTCTAAATTAAGCCCCTGAGTTCTGTGTGTCAGTGTCAATCAGAAATGATTTAAGTTGCTCCGAGTGGAGAGTGTCGCCCAGCAGCGTAACACAGGAAGTGGCACACCATCAGAATTTCCTGCCAGGAAGTGGGGACAACTTTCAAAGAATGCATTACCTGGAAGCTGTCTTCTTACGCCTAAATTCAGCCTGGCCCTAGAAAGCTCCGCCCCCTTCACTTCCCCCCACCCCTCACGCCCCGTCATTACAGTAGAACAGATACAGAGAAACTCACAAGAGAAACTCCGTTCCCGCACAAGCAGGCGCTATGATTTGCCCTTCTAGCTCCTTCCTGAGCCTTTGGTTCAGCAGTCAGTCTTGAGAGCTGCTGTGTGGCTGCCAGTTCCTGCATGGCAGGAGAGAGCCAGGTGCTAGCCAGTTATGTAGGACTCGAAGGCTCTCACTGTGACGGGGCCTCGTTCTCTCATTAGTGACTGTGTGAAGCATGACACGCAAAAGCTGTACACTAAGAGATTAAAAAGTGTCTGTGTGAAAAAAACAAACGAGTGTGCAGAGAGTGAGAGCCAGCCCTAAATGGGGAGTCTCCATTAAATCCCTCCTCTCGTGGCTTCCGTGGAAGACTCAGAAGGAAGATTGTAGGGAGCCCGACATGGTGGCTCATGCCTTTAATCCCAGCACTTGGGAGGCAGAGGCAGGTGGATCACTGTGAGTTCGAGGCCAGCCTGGTCTACGAAGCGAGTCCAGGACAGCCAAGGCTACACAGAGAAACCCTGTCTCGGAAACCACGCCCCCTAAAACAAAAGACAAAGAAAAAAAGAGTCAAGTAAGGACAAAGGGCACTAAGGGAACAGGCCTCCTATAAATAGGACTGACAGACATATGAACTCATAGAGACAGTGGCAGTATACGAGGCCCACAGGGGTCTAACCCAGCTGGGGTCCCATCTCTGCGGGGGAAGTGAACGCAGCCCACCATCCCTAACCCAGAATCCATCTCCAATTGACAACCACTCGCCAAGGAAAAATTAGCTTTCTCCAAAGGAGTCTCTGTGGGTATACAAACCACACGTAAGGTCAGCTTCATGCCCAGCAGTGGATGGCCAACACAAAATACACTCAATGGCATTTTGAGAGGGCTTTTCTTTTCTTTTGTTTTGCTTTTCTACAGATTTTTTTCTTTTGCTTATATATTATGGTTTCTAGCTTTGTTTTTATAGGCTTTTCTGTGTGGGAAATGTGTGTGTCTCAGCATCTGTATACTTTCATGTGCTTTTTCTTTGACTTTTTCTGTTTTCCTCCCTATTCTGGTATAATAATAATGATGATGATGATGATGATGATGATGATGATAATAATAATAATAATAATAATAATAATAATAATAACAACAACAACCAATGTCATTGTTGTTGCTGTTGTTTAGATGCTTGTTTGTTTCCTAAGGAGAGAAAGACGATGGGGAAGTGTGGAGGATCTGGGAGCAACTGGGGGAGGGAAAGCCATGGTCACAATATGTTGTGTGAAAGAAAATCTATTTTCAACTAAGAAAATGAAGATGGCCACCCATGGCCTATGGACTCCATCTCTGCAGCACAGTATGGCAGAGAGGAGGGGAGATGTGGTGTAATGTAACGCAGGGAGAGATGGGCAGAAGTTGAGGGCTGAAGCTGCTATAGGAGACTTGTGCAAGAAGCAGATCTCAAAGGTCATCCTCCCCCCCCCCCCCATTACTGTTCCACTAAGGACCAAACTTCCAACGCGTGAACCTCACAGCATGTGTTTGCATCATCTCTTTATACCTTTGGGAATTACGCACTCATCTGTGTTCACCAACTACTCACTGGTTTCCTTGTCTGTATCAATCACTCCTGAGTGCTACAGAGATCATGAAGAAGCAGAAAGGTTTATTTTATAATCAAAGAATGAAAGAGAACCATCAAATTCTGAGCCATATGTGAAATATAATATTAGATGGTGCCCACTGCTATGAAACCAACGGTGTACAGTGGAATGCCTGGAGGTAGTGGGCCTTCTAAAGGAGGGTCATTTGAGCCGAGACCAGCTAAGAAAGGTAGAGCTAGCCTTGCAAGAAGCCAGAGAGGTAAAGGATTCTAGTTAGAATGAAGAGGGAATGCTGAGATGGAGTGAGTGGTTTAGAGAGATGGACACGAATTGGAGGACGAGGTAGTGGACAGGATGGACCCAGGAGCCACACTAAGGAAAGCTGGGAGGCTGTGGGAGTGAACACGAATGGGTGTGGCTTGGAGAATCATCTCAGTGGACAGCCATGCTCTGCTGTGTGATCCAAAACACACCACTCTACTGTGTGTAGAATGCACTGGGGGCAGAAAGATGGCAAAGTGGTACAAAGACGGGATGCCAGGAGTAAGCCAGGAGGCAGTGGTCTGCAGCTTGTGCAGAATCCCTGCGACTCCATGGCAAGTGGATTTTGTGGGGTGTCAGTTTATTGGGATGTATTTTGCAGCGTCAGAGAATCAACTTCTTATATTCTCATACTGTGTAAGGAAGGGAAAACAGCTCACGGGTCTTTTTAATAAGGCCATAGACACCACTCCTGAAGCCCCACCCCCTTGGCTTATTTCATCACACATGGCAGGATAATGGGCAGAGAAGCCATTTATTGTGTGGATACATTAAAAACTATTGCTGAGTTACGGGAACCCTTTTAATATATAATAATTCTGTTTTCTATAGGAATAATTTTGTCTGAAAAATATACAGTACAGATATTTCTTTTTGGATACCTTCATTTTTGCTTTTTGCACACATTTATTTGAGTTGTTTGCTGCAAACACCGTGGATTGCATTCCTTGTTCTTTGTCACCTTTGTCTTTTGACTGGTTCGCTTAGTTTATTTACATTTACTATAATGCCATCCTAGTAGCAGGTGAAAAGCTACCGCCTCCCTTGTACTATCCATCTGCCTCATGCCATTCTACTCTTTTGGCCTTTGCAGGCTACTGTTTTCTTCAGGGCTGATTATCCAGGGCCTGTCTGCTTTGTGTTTAAGTAACCGTGCACTATTTTAAACCCTAGGATTGCTTTATATATTTCTTGTTTTCTTGTACTCTAGGAAATTTAAATTATATACTTTAAAATCAACAAAGCGTAGACGTAGTGACTACTTTTAAGAACATTTGGCCCAAATATATTTCCTCTTGGTTCATGTATTTTAAAAATCACTTAAGTTTACTTTTTTAAAGTTCCACTGTAATTGTCAGTCCCACACTTGGCCATTTCTACTGCCTTCTTTTAGAATGCAGGCCTGTCTCCTTTTCACAAAGCAATGATCTCTGCAACGGTCTTCAGTAAAATCATCTGTGTAAGCAGCAAACGTACTCTGCAGTTGCCTGAAAGTAATTTTATTTTGGCTCCATTTTAACAGGTGTTATCACTGAGTTTAGATTGGAAGTTTGTTTTTGTTTTGATGCTGGAAATGCTGGTAACTTAAAGGTATCTATTACTGCTATTGAAAATCAACCTATTGTTGTTGTTTTGAAAGTAGCCAACGTGTGCTAAGCTGAATCATCTTTCTCAAATAAACAAACAAACCCACACCCATACATAAAAGCACCATTATACAGACTGAGCGGGTTGTATTTAAATATTTAGGGATATATATTTATATTCATATAGGCATGTAACAACAATTAATGGAAAAAGAGAGCGCAGGTTTGAAAGAGAGCGGGGAGGGGCATGTGCCCTTGTCTGAAGAGAGGAAAGGCAAAGGAACGACGATGAACTTACAGTATACTCTCAAAAAGTAAAAGAAATACTTTAAAAAATTCATATCCAATTTGAGCCTCCAAACGTGATCCTGTTTGGAGAAAGGGTCTTTATAGACTCAAGGGGTTAAAGAGCTCAAGGGGGGAAAATCTTATATTTAGAATGGGCCCTAAGTAATGATGTTTATCCTTCTCAGAAGGTAAGAAGATGGTCAGAGAGAAAGAGAAGAAAATGTTCTGCACAGCAGGGAGCAGAGACAGAGATATGAGTGATGCACATTCCAACCAAGGAATAGCAGGGGTCTCTAGCATCCACTGTTAGCTAGGGAGAAGTCTGACAAAGATTTTTCTTGGACACAACCAGGTAGATGGAACCTGCCATTCACTTGGCTTCAGACTTCCATACTTCAGTAACCGGGAAAAGCAAATTTGTCATTTAACTTTTTATTAATTTTATCTAAGTGTTTGGGTGTCACTGCGTGTATGCCTGCACACCATGTTTGTGACTGGTACCCACAGAAGTCAAAAGGGGGGTGTCAGATCCCTTGGGACTATAGATGGCTGTGAGCTGCCATGTGTGTGCTGGGATGAAAACCCACTTTTTTGGAAGAGCAGCCAGTGCTCTTATCTGCTGAGCCATCACTCCAGCCCCAATTTCTGTCATTTAAACTATTCAGTGTCTAGTAATTGTTACAGTATCTCTAGGAAGTTGATACTCTAGGAGTTTGGGTGCAAGACTAAATTTTTTTCTATAGTAAATCCTATTAAAATATTCAAAAATACTACAAGCATATCTTAAGCTGTAGAATGGCGTCAGACTGGGTAATGAAAACAAGAGGAATTTTAGTGTGTTTGATTTTAAAAATTGTAAGCTACTTGAAGAGTCAGTTGGTAGAAATATGAGTGATAGTGATGATTCTGGAAGCTATTAGCAGGAAAAGAGGGGTATGTTATTGGAAGATGTCAGACAGGTACTCCTCACTATACCACACAGAAGATTTGGCTGTTCGTACTGGTAAAAAGCAACAAACAAACGAACAAAAAACAAAACTAAGTCATGTGCTGAGTAGAACACTAAGGAGGAGGCGACCAACCTTTTGCTTGAGTTGAAATATCTCAGCCGTAACTAGAAGTAGAGTCAGAATATTCAGGAGTGACCAGTGCAAAACACTCACGTCTTACAGCATGCACCTCGCTGACGTGTGCGGGACACCCGCAAGGTTCTTGACTATGTCCTATGGACCAGCTTAAACCGAGAAGGACAGAGATTGGATAAGGGAAACATCTCAACACTTTTCGGTGTGAAGAGAAAGAGAAATGGGAGACCCAGACGGAGACAAATACACACACAGACTCTCAGATCGGGGCTTTGGGCATAGAAATAGAACAGAGAAGCGAGACCAGGACCAGCAGAAGCCCAGAGAGTGAACTGGGTCACACAGGACTCCCTTGGGCCTTGAAAGCGAATAGATTTTGCTGGGAACTTGCTTGGTGTCAGTGACTCTTTTAAGCCATTTATTCCACTCCCCTTTTGAAGAAAAAAGGTTTACTTGGGCTTTGAGGTTCATTTGGCGCACGGTTCCAGGAAGATAGAAGACGGTCAGCGTGCTGGCTGGAGCAGCAGAGTGTGCGTCCACGTGAGTCGTAAGCAGGACACAAAGGGAACTTAAAATGGCCTGAGTCTTTGCGCTCTCGAAGCCAGCCTCCATAGACCGTACTTCCCCCTAACGAGGCCACGCCCTCAAAACCTCCCCAACAGCATGATCAACTTGGGACCGCGTATTTAAGTGCTGAGACTGTGTGGGTTATCTCTTATTTAAGCCGCCACACAGTCCCAGGAAGTGAGTGCATCGCCTTGCCTTTTCCTGATTGCTTTAAGATTTGTTTTTCTCTTTGGTGGCACTGTGGCATGTCTCCGACAAATCTTCATTCTTTGGGTAGCGCCTCCCAGTGAACCAGACACGCGTTCACCTCTTCTGTTAGTGTCCTCAGTTGTTTCTTGGACGGTTCCCAGTTCCTATTTTTCTATTAGATTTTGGACTGGGAGCTTCTTGTTTACTTTTGGCCTTTTAATGCCTAAATATATTTTTTTAAATTATGTTTCTAGAAGCTCTGACTTTTTTCGTTGAGGAGCTTCCTTAATGAGCCTGGCTTGGATTTAATAGGAAGAGAGGTCTCTGCTAAAGTGATCTTTTAATAAGCAAATCAGGTCATACCAGGGTTTTGCTTACTACTCGCTGATGGCTACTTCCTGTGCTTAGCATCCTATCCCTGGCCTGGATGGTCATGCTCATATCAGACTGTTCAGCCTCTGCCTCCAACAGTCTCTTGTACACTCTGCCCCAGGCCACGCGTCCTCAAAGTCCATGTTTTTCCTGGTTGTTTCCACTGTAGGGAAGCGTTTCACTCTTCTGTTATTATTTTCCCAGTTGAATATTAATCATGTTTCATATTTTAAAATACAAGATGCAAAAGACTTCATCAAAGGACTTCAGAGTGACTTGGAGAGCTACTATTTCAGGGCAGACGTCTTTTGTCTGGATCTCACGTCACACAGTACAGACATTATTAGGTCTACCTCACTTAGTGCAGTCGTGTTTATTGAAGCTCCCTCTTTCTTAAGTATTGTGTTTGAATAGGGGTGCTCAAGGGTGAGCATGAGAGCTTAGGAGATGGCTTGCTGGGTAGAATGAGAAGGGTATCCAGAACACCTGTAAAGGCCGTGTGGAGGAGGAAGGGACAGTGGATCCCAAGAGCAAGTTGGCCAGCAGGAAGAGGCATATCACAAAGGTCTGAGTTTGACTGAGAGACCTTGTTTCACTCACTGAACGAGGTGAAGATCAGTCAAGGATTGCCGTGTCCTCCACCTGCACCCACGCCCATTTGTGCCCACACATGTCCGCACATGCCTATACACATACATGCAGCAAGGCATGCAAACAAAAACGGAAATGTTACCTCCTCGGGCACTTACAGTCTGAGAAGATCAATGAAAAGTCACTCAGCTTGGATTTTTGTTGTTTCTGTTTTTTGTTTTGCTTGTTTGTTTCGGTGGGTTTTTTGTTTGTTTTTTAATAATAAAGGTCTGTGTGAGGATAGGAAGGTCTGGAAGAAAGTGCCTAAGCCTAAGAACCCAAGGAGGGCTCTCCCATGTCTCTCCACTGGGTGGACTGCCATCCAATAGTCCTAGCATATGGAGGCAAGTCTGCCTTGATTACATTGGGCAGCTGGAAAGTTAACGTTAGCAACAAAGATGCTTTTTGTCCTTTGGAAAAAGCATAAGCCTTTATATTAATTTGGCCAAGAGCTTTCTTTGCACCCACGAAAGCTAATGAACATTTGTCCACGTGTCTCAAAAGAGTGGCTTGTAAAATAACAACAGTATTTTGACTGGGAAGTGAACTGTGATAGACTTGTAAAGTCAAACCCCTCTGCTTGTCCCGGAAGAGAATGGTGCCGCTGACAACGACGTGGGCAGTTTTCGGTTACTTGGGAGAAGCTGCAAAGTCTCTAAGGTCCACAAAAGGAGTGGGGTTTGGTTTTGTTTTGTTTGTTTGTTTTAAGAAAAACATCAGATATTTACAGAACATTTCACCCAAACACAAAAGAATATACCTTTTTCTCTGTAGCACATGGAAATTTCTCCAAAATTGACAACACACAGACCAACAGACACAAGAAAACTGAAACAACACTCTGAACCCTGTCAGACCACCACGGATTAAAACTGGATATCAACAACAACGGAGCCAGCAGGAAGCCTACAAACTCACAGACACAGAACAACTCATTACTGAATTAAAAAAAAAAAAAATGGCTCAAGGCAAATTAGTAAAGAAAGACTTTCTGGAATAAAGTGAAAATGAATATACAATGTATCTAAACTTATGGGACATAGCAAAGGTGGTTATAAGAGGCAAGTTCATAGCACTAAGTGCCTACATTTAAAAAAAAAGACGATATCTCATATGAGTAACATAACAGCATACCTGAAAGCTCTAGAACAAAAGGAAGAAATCATAAACCAAAAGCAGATAGTAAGAAAGAATCAAACTCAAGGCTGAAAATAGGAACAAAGCAAACGAACAAAAAGGTGATGCAAAGAATCAATGGAACAGAGTTGGCTCTTTGGGAAAAGCTGAAAGATTGACAAACCCTTGTCCAAGCTAACTAAAAGGCAGAGAGATAAGATCCGATTTAACAAAATTAGAGATGAAAAGGGAGACATAGCGACACATACTGAGAAAATCTACAATAAATAAATAAAAATTTGATACATACCACTTACCAAAGTTAAATCAAGATCAGATAAGCAATTTTACAGACCTGTAATCCTTACTCAGGAAGTGGTGGTGAGGCCCTATTGCTGAAGGCAACCCCTATATAACTAACTGAACATGAAGACACCACGCTTGTGCCTACATAGAGCCTTCACCCCTCATGAGCTAGCATCTTCGGTACAGGAAGGTACTCTTCCTATTATCAAAGGAGAAACATAAACACCAAGCCAGCTTCAAACCCTTCCATCTACAAAGAACTGTTGTCCTAGGGAAAGGAAAACAAAACCAATGTCCAGTTTCCATTTCTACTTCCACTCTTGTGCTCTAAAAACTACCGATCTTCTGTTCTCCATTTCCTCTTCTCTCCCTCTAGCATCTTCTTTCCAGGGTCGAATTCGTTGGGTCATAGTCTCCTTGTTTACAGAAGTGAGACAAATCGTCTCATCCACCAATTGGGGGAGGGGGCCAGATTTGAAATGGGGGTATCTGTGACATCATCAAGTTAGTGAAAACTCAAAAGACCCCCCCTCACAAACCCTTCTTAGTTGAGAGCTTTTCATCTTTATTAACTTCTGTTATATTTAAAAGGCATTCAAAGATGTTCCAACCATCAGAGAAATGTAAATTTGAACCACCCCAAAGCCAGACATGGTGGAGCACACAGTACTTAGGAGGCAGAGGCAGGCAGAGCTCTGTGAGATCTAGGGCTACTGTGTTTACACAGTGACTTCCAGGCCACCAGGGCTTCACAGTGAGAACCTGTCTTAAAAAAAAAAGAAAAACTCTGAGATTCCTTCTCACTCCTGTCAGAATGATTACCAACAAAAAACAAATAACAACAAGTGACGGGGAACATGTGAGGAAAGAGAGACCTTATCTGCTGTTGGTGGGAGTGTAAAAATCTAAACTATAGGACTACCGTATGACCCAGCTGTATACCTCCTTGATATATACCATAAAAAGTCCATGTTCTCTTACAAAGACAGAATACCTATGTTCGTTTCTCTTTTCACAGTAGCAAAAGAAATGGAAGCAGACAGACTACAGAGAAATGTATAGTGAAAATGTGATACATTTATTTACACAGTGGAGTTTTATTCATCCATAAAGAAATTGCTTGAAAATGAATAGGACTAGAAAACATGGTAAGTACGTTCTCTGTCATATGCAAATCCTAGTCAAATATGCATATCTACATGGGCGGAAATGACAAGAAGAGAAATGACAAGATAAAGGATGGAAAGTTAGAAAGGGGACTACAAGTTGAAAAATGGGGAGTTTTTTGTTTTTCAGGAAGTAAAGGGAGGAGTCTTTAGACAAGTGGAATATTAAAGTGGAGAGGAGAAACGTGGGTGAAGGGTGCATTAGGGAAATGCATTAATTAATGGAGACCTAACCATGTGTGGTGGCACATATCTGTAATCCTGGCACTCAGTATACAAAGCTGAAAGGCTCTATGGAAGTCTGAGGCCAGCCTGACCTATGCGGTAACACTTTCCATTCAAGAACATGTCTAAGAAAGTTGTTATTAAAAGTAGAGATGGCTATTTTCAATGGGAGTTGGTTACAAGTTATTATTGGTCTTATTTAGAGAGAAAACAAAGTTGGACTCAGGGATGTCTCTCTCTTTCCTTATCTCCCATTTTTAAGTTGGGAGATAGAGGTTGAAGAGAAAGAAGGTGGCGTATAGAAATAAATAGGGAAGATAGAACAAAAAGTAGATTAGTGAATCTACTTCTCAACCTAATGCCTCAATTGTCACTCACAAGGTTATTATTAATTCACCGGTATAGAATTTTTGTATATAGATGCAAAATAAGTTTAATTTTAGATACAATGGTATAGAATTCAAATGGAAGATTATTCTTCAAACACATTAGATATATTTCTACTCTAATATGAGGCATTGCGCCCATATAACTCAATTATAATACAAGGTTTACTTCCAATACTTTGAAAGTGCTATTGCAGGCTGTTTACGATAAATAAGTTATACAAGTTAATTGTTAGTTGATCAAATCATGGCATTTTAATATGTTTTTAATATTTTAAAGATTCACTGACAATGAGACAGGTTAACTTCTGGCAATACCTAGCCTACCTCAAAGAGGATGATGAGCATCAAAGAACCTCCTTATGCAGATGGCTTCAAATATGGCAAATAAGCCACTGGGCAAATGTCCTCATTTCTGCCACAGACAGAATCCTGCCTAAAAAAAGGTCAAGATTGGATGCAGGCAGAGTCGACAGCCAAACTCTGCCAAGACAGTAAGCAAGTCCTCAATATTTCTGCCTCACAAATATGTCTGTCAGACATATTGGGCCAGAAGGCTGAAGATGATTCTCCAACATTATAGAGAGTTTTGTGTGACTATTCAGGTTGCAAACTGTCTCTGTCACCTTCCCATTTGGAAAGCTACTAACCTGCTCTCCCAGTATACTCAGATAATGAATTTTGTTCCTTCTCAAGTCTCTGATGGGGTTGAAGACTAGATAGTTTAGGTTTACAATTAAGCTTAGTTGTGTAGAAGTTAAGATGTTTTCAGGTCTAGATAGATGTTTAAAGTTGATAATGATAAGATATGATAGATATTGATTTACATTCAGAATTTTATACGCACCAAGATAGAAAAATTTTCTTCAAGGCTGTCAAATACAAATAGTCAAAATACTAAGAATGTAACATTTATGTAATTACTGATTGTGTCAGGGTTCTTCTTGCTATAGGTAGTTTATTGTATATATGTGTAATAATATAAATGTATATGTAAAAAAGGGAGGGAGGAACGGGAGGATAAAAGTGAGGGGATAACAATTGAGATGTAATCTAAATAAATTAATTTTAAAAGATATTTAATTTAAAAAATAGAGATGGCTCAGAGGTTAGGGGCACTGGCTGCTCTTCCAGAGGTCCTGAGTTCAATTCCCAGCAACCACATGGTGGCTCATAGTCATCTATAATGATATCTGGTGCCCTCTTCTGGTGTGCAGGCACACATGTAGTCATAACACTGTATAGTAAATAAACACATCTTTAAAAATGTATTTAAGTTATTGTTGATCTCATCCTGCCTCCCTGCTTCGGCTCTTCCCAGATCTCCCTTCCACATCCATTTTATGTCCTTTTTGCTTTTTTTTTTTTTTTTTTTTTTTTTTTTTTTTTTTTTTTTAAATCTAAAAGAGCTTTTAACCACTAGATTATTTAAAACTAATTCTGATGGTAGATGAACATATTTTTTTTTGTTATAAAATTAAGGAGTTTGAAGAATTAGGTAAGAAGCCCACAGTAAATACTATTAGTTTTATATCTGCATTTGAGCTTTGTTTCTTAGCACTTACATGATATTAGAATTTCAACAATAAATAGCATTCATACATACATGTAAACCCAGTTCTTTCCTTAGAAGATGCATTTCCACGAAAAGCTTTATGAGTAATGATAGTTACCAAAACTCCTGTAAATGTTGATGTGATCAATTGTATGCTGATTTCAATAATAATACAGATGGAGGTTTTTTAAACATTTAGAAGTTTATGTTCACAAAATTTGGTAATTTCAAGCCATATATAAAAAATATTATCCACTAATAGGAAACCCTTGAATATAACGTGAATCATAAGTATATGCTATCATGAAGGAGTTGATTAGAAATATATGTTAGAGGAAAATGAAAAAATCTCCCACAATAAAATAAACCATTTTATATGAATATATATTGCATATATGTATAAACATTTGCATTTATGTATAAGAAATGACCTATATTTGAGTTGATAGGTACATTTGATAAAAATTTATTTAAAAATGTCAATGTTAGCCGAGTGTGGTGGCACACGTCTTTAATCCCAGCACTCAGGAGGCAGAGGCAGGTGGATCAATGTGAGTTCAAAGCCAGCCTGGTTTACAAAGTGAGTTCAGGACAGACAAGGCTACACAGAGAGACACTGTTTTGAAAAAAAAAAAAGTCAATGTTTTCTCTCTCTCTCTCTCTCTATATATATATATATATATGTGTGTGTGTGTGTGTGTGTGTGTGTGTGTGTGTGTGTGTGTGTGTATCTTTTCAGTGGTTAAGAATGCTTGTTGCTCTTGCAGAGGATCTGGGCTTAGTTCCCAGTCCGTACAGGTGACTCACCACCACCTGTAGCATATATATATATATATATATATATATATATATATATATATATATATATATATATATGTTAGACTTTGCTTTTGGTGATTTATTTATTTAGTTTTATGTGCATGAGTGTTTGGCCTGCATGTATGTATGTATGCCATGTGCATGCAGTGTCTGTGAAGGTTAGACAAGTTACAAATGAGGCTACATCAATAACTGATGTGGAAATACATATTTTAAAGAAAGATTTTGGTTGTATCTATGTATGAATATTATTTACTGCTGGGATTCAAATGCTATCTAAGTGCTGAGAAGCAAAGCTCCAATGCAGAGATAAAACTGGCAGCATTTACTGTGGGCCTCTTATCAAAGTCTTCAAACTCCTAAATGACAACTGAACTACAGGTGGTTGTGAGTCACGTGTGGGGACTGGGAGCCAAACCCAGGTCCTCTGCAATATCAGGTGTTAAGTGTTCTTAACCACTGAGCCTTCTCTCTAGCCCCCACTGAACTTAAAAAAAAAAATATGACTAGTAATAGGGAAACAAAGCGAGCAAAATCCTTCAGGTCCATTGGGGGCGGGGGGTGGGGGGGACAGATAGATCGTAACCTTGAGAAAGCTGAGCCTTTTAGGTATCAGACCTGTGACCCCTATGCCTTCTATATGGATCATATAAAAACATCCATTTGTGGATAAAATTAGTATTCATGTTCATTTTTATCTTATATATTAGCTTCCAAGGAAAGCAAATTCTCAAAAATTATGGACTTCAAATCTGCTTGTAGTACCTAAGCCTGAGAAAATGGAAAAAGGAAGTTTGTCCTTTAAAACTTTTCTGTTTTTCTAGGCTTAAAATGTCTAATGGTACAAACATATTGGTAATGCCTATGTTGACCTTATAGATAATTATTAACAAAACAAAATGAAATGGGGGCTAGGGAGAGGGTAGGTAAACTGCATGCTATGCAAACATGAAGAACTGAGTTCAGATTTCTAGCACTATAGAAAAAGGATAAGTATGGTGACACACATGCATACACACATGTACACACATATGCACATGCGCACACACATATGCGTGCACACACACTCACCTGTAACTCAAGTGCTGAATGGAGATGGTGCCAGTCAACCTACTGTGTATACACATAGACTTCTGGGACTACGTAAGGTTGTGTTTCTGTCATCAAAGAGTAGACTGTACTGTGGAGCAATTGTACAGAGCTCAGAGTTGGGGGAATCTAAAAACCACTAGATTTGAACAACAGTCCACAATATTTACTTGATGTAATAACATGTTACTCTATAGATATCCTAGAAAAAAAAAACTTGCATCCAGGCTTCCACTAGCCAACTGCCCTGACTGCTGCTGCACAGTACAGGCAGTAGAACAAATGTAATCTGTAACTCAGATGACCTGCTTACCCATTAACAGTCTTTAACAGAAAAGTGACTTCACACACTGAAGGAGACAAGCCAGTCTGACTTGGGACTGACCTATATTCCTGCCACTTACTATCATACTTGTCAAGACCTGTTTCACTGCAGTGTTGTCGGTACTTTGCTTGTGGTTGGTCTACACATACTGTATTCGGGAAATACAGGCGAATCAGTTTATTTTAGCTCACAGAATAGAGCGTACTGTACATGATGGCAAGCAGGACAGCCTGAGCAGGATAGCCCATGGTGGCGGAGCAGGCAGCATGATCTGTTCACATTCTGGTGGCACAGTAAGCTGTAGGTATAACCTCTTGTGTACCGTATGGATTCTTCTTCACATGTCAATAAATAGCTGGTTGGCCTATGGCTGAGGCAGGAAATAGGAGGGAGGAATTCTGGTGGAGAGAGTGAATGCTGGGGCAGAAAAAGTAGGCTATTTGCCCAGAACCGCGGAGGAGGACAGATACGTGAAACCTGAGCACAGGTAACCAGCCACGCGGCAGAACTTAGCACAGAATAAACAGGATATTAGTTATGAGTAAGTCAGGGAACATGCCTCTTTCAAGTGTCAGATGAAAAAAAAAAGTTTTACTTTAATAGTCAGACCTGGCTTGGTGATGTTTTGTCGGCAAACAAGTGGCCTTGAGGTTTCAGCAACTTACACGAGCAAGGCCTTCTTATGCGCACTCTGTTTTGTTGGGTGTGCATCCCTTTCCATGTCTCTTCTCTATGACTATTCTTATTTCAGACCCCAGGCTGAAAGATTGGTCAGCTCTTAATGCTCAGAGAAGGGGGAAACATGGGACACTGTAGAAACTCACACTAAATCTTGGTGCTGATTATTGCCTATTGTATACCTTTTATTCACTCATACACCATTTGGAAGGCAAATATGTGACCAACATCAAAGGCAAAGAGATGAGGATGAAGATCTACTTTCAAAGTGATAAAATTGCTGTTTGGGCACTGTTGGCAAAATATTCTCGTGGATTGTATGCAGTTTACCTTTGTTCATTCAAAGGTCGATTTCTCTATCCCACTCTCTGGATCAATCTGGATGTTGCACTGTGAGGTTTATTCTAAGTATCTCCAGTTTCAAGTTTGTGTAAACATGTCACCATCTGTTCCTTGTGTTCCCAATAAAAACCAACTAGCTAATGCTGAGCAATAACAGAGAATAGGGTGGGGCATCCCGGTGAGTGAGGGGGGGAGAAAGAGGAGGAAGGACAGGATGGAGCCAGGAGAAGAAGACTAGGAAGCACCTGGAAGAATGATCCAGACCTAGGATAGGAGTCAAGAGCAAGTATAAAGTGGGAAATCACAATGGGAGGAGACTACACTAGCAGGGAGGTTAGGATGGAGTAATTCTTGCACAGCACTGTGCTATGGGCTAGTTAAATAATAATAAACACTAGCTGAGGAGTAGCTGTTGATTTCACTAAATACTAACATTCAATATTAAATATTAATAATCATTCAACAGGGCACAGTAATATAACTAACTACATTTTCACAATTAGAAAGTAATTGTGCTTCTATCCAAGCCGGAAAGTCTAGCACCAGGTTCTGCTAACTTCATCGTGACATTACCTTTCCCAGCCCTCAGAGTGTTGAATCAAACAGAGCGGGAAGAAAAATCTCAGCAGGGTTTCCATCTCCTACATCCAACATGGCCTACCACTGGTGACCACATAGACTCTGTGAAGGCAGCCATGTGGCCCTAGAGCCTGAATTTCAGATCCTCTCAGGCACAGTGTTTCATCATTCATGTGCCTTCAACCACCCGGGATGCCTTCCTTTGAAAGCCCAACTGAATTGAACTATAAATGTCCACAGCCCAGATATTCATCCTGACAAATGGTAGACTCTAAGGCCACATACCAACTATTCTTATTTTCGTAAAGAAAAGGACTTCATGTAAGACAAGCGAAAACTTGACTCCTCAACCAGCCCATTTGTCACTCACTGTTAGGCTTATGTGGTAATGTTATTAATAGTAGGTGGAACGCGCAGGGTTAACCAGATGTTTGTACTGTATAGTTTAATATGTGCATATTATAATTTATTTACCATGTTCTTTTTTATATAAGTCTATGTAGATTGTTTGCCACCTAGTGGCAGTTGTTTTCAGCTCAGTTATTAATATTCATGAGCAATTTTAATTAGTTTGGCAATGCGCTTTTTTTTTTTTAAAGAAAAGATTCTAAAGTCATAAAATGTTTAAAAGTGTTGACAATGACATTATTATGCTCTAGCAAACTTTTAAAAAACTTGCAAATTTGATACATATTTAATGCTTGACAATGACAAATGAGGGAGTGTATTCAGAAGTCATTTCCCGTTGCGTGGAGAGTGCAGAGAATGATAAAATGAACATTCCAGTTTTTAGCAAATAATACTATAATTTCCTTGCATGTGGGTTTTTTTCCCACACCCACATTGCTAAGCAGACTATAGACGCATAGACACTAAACTCATTACTGTATTCTACCAGAGTGATTTATTTCAGTGGTTCTCATGACCCCTGTGGGGACATCAAATGATGTCTGGAAAACACAGATATTTACATTACAGTTCATAACAGTAGCAAAATCACAATTATGAAGTAACAACGAAAATAATCTTATGGTTGGGGTCACCACAACATAAGGAACTGTTTTAAAGGGTCGCAGCATTAGGAAAGTTGAGAATCACTGGTCTATATGATTCTAAAGAGTTATTCAGCTTTTTTATTGAAGTCGTGTTTTTCCATTTTTATTATGTTTTTAACATATACATTTATATTATTACGCATGTATAAAATAAACTACATACAGGAGGAAGAACCACGAGACAATCAGGAATTATATAAATGTTACATTCGTAGTGATTTGGATATTTGTATTTGGCAAACTTGAAGTAAACCTCTTTCCTGTCTTTTTTGGGTCTAAATTTCTGAATTAAAATCAATATCTATCATGTCTCATTTTTAGTAACTTAAAACATGTATCTTGATCTAAAAACTTCTTAACCCCTAACCAACCTAGCTTAATTGTAATACTAACCTACCTGCTTTTCAACCCCATCTGAGACTTGAGAAGGAATAAAACTTAAATAAGTAAGGAGCTAGGAGCTGAAAAGAAAGAAAGGGGGATATAGAAATATAGAGGGAGGATAGAACAAAAAGTAGATTATTAAATCTACTCCTAAACTCAAGGCCTTAATTGTTACTCACAAATAAGGTTATTTTTAATTCATTGGTATAGAATTTTTATATGGATGCAAAATAAGTGTAATTCTGATACGTTGGCATACAATTCAAATCTTCACACACATCATATATGTATATATAATACACACACATATATATAATACAATTACATACACACTCTAATAGGAGGTATTATACCCATCCAACTTAATTATGATACAAGGTTTACTTCTAGTACCTTGAAAGTACAAGTCGTGTTTTAACTCTTAATATTTTATTTAAAAATTACTACAAAATCTCATAAGATTTTCGGCATAAAGATCAGAATACTTCTCACAAGTAACTAGAACAGCATTCTATTTTCATAAACATTCACAATGTTTCCCTACATTTGCATTTAATATATTTAACTGTATTAGAATAGCTGGCAGTGAGGGAGAAACAATTTGGAAATGAATAGAGGAGGCAGCAGGTGTGACTGGGGAGATGGCCCAATGGGTAAGGCTGGACAAGGATGAGGAGCAGAGTTTGGATCCCCAAAGCCCACACTGCCTGCCTCAGGGGCAGAAATGGGAGATTCCCCTGAGCAAACTACACCTGAATCTTGAGCTCCAGGTCAGGTGAAAGAGCCTGCCTAATACTTAAAGTGGATAGTGATTGAAGAAGTCAACATCAACCACTGTTTTTCACACACCACACACACACACACACACACACACACACACACACACACACACACATGCATACAGATATTCACATTGCAAATCTGCGTATATACAGATATGAACACACATACACATACACAAAACAAAACATCAACCAGGAGCAAGTGAAGAATGAAATAATAAGTGAGCTCATGAGGAAAGGCTCAGATGATAATGGGCTTCATGCAGAGATCAATAATGATAATATGCCTTAAACATAACTCAGTGATGAAGAAAATGAATTCTGATTCTGATCAAGAGGTCCAAGTTATAATGATGTGGGGGTTTTTCACATTTAAGAACCAAATTCAAAAATATTTCTTAAAAACATAATTTTCTCTCTTAAGTAAAGGAGGTATTTCTGCCAAATATAGAAAATATTTTAGCTGGATGACTTTTTGTTTTGGGATAAATTGTAAACAGCCTGAAGTTATTTATAACCAAGTTCATTGGGCGTTGAATTTTTGACTATGCAGCTATTAAATACACAGTGATTAAATTATATTTTGGTCTTAAAGATATCGGTCCGCGCAGAAAAGAATTCTTGATAACAAGAGGATTAAAGAACACAGGTTAAAAACTGACATCTAAGGAGAGAAGTGATCATCTTCCTCTTGGTCATCATATCTCAGCATTAGAGAGTTTATTATCCCACAAAAAAAAGCAAAAGCTCTGGTGGGCGTTGCTCCATTAAAAAAGACTGAGGTTACTGTCTTGCCACCCTATTTTACTCAGAAAGACCTTAGTGCATTACAGTCTCAAAGATACTGTACATGAAAAATAAACTAAGGCTGGGGGTGGTGTTTAGCAGTAGAGTGTTTGCCTAGTATCAGTGAGGCTCTGGGTTCAGTCTCCAGCAACAAGTCCATCCATCCATCTATCCATGCATCCATCCATCCATCCATCCACTCATCCACCTATCTAGCTTGCCAACCAGCCAATCACCCACCCACCATCCATGCATCCATCCATGCATGCATGTATAAACCTATTTGCTTCAGTTAACAGTGTTTATTAAATATCTGGGTAAGTCTGTTTGTTTCTATAACGTGTTCTTTCTGTTTCCTCAGAAAAGAGGATAAGGCACCCCCAAGCTTTTCTACCTCGTTCTGAATTCTCCCTGGCTGACTCAACTCAGCTGTTCTGGCCCAAACTCTTCTCCAAGGTGACTTCTCTTGGCTTCTGACTGAATTGCCCTGCCTGGCTTCAAACTGGTTCTAGCAATATGTTATAATCTTCTGGCTTCTTCTCATTCTCTGACTTATTCTATCTTCACCTGTGTCTAGCTTGTTCTCTCTGCAACCTGTCTCTCTATATATAAATCTGTCCTGGTTCAAAAACCCTTAAGACAAACAATCAAACAAACAAACAAACAAACAAAAAAACCATCTCTTCTTTCTCCCTTGGTGATCTTACTCTTTCTGTCCTCTTCTCTTGAGAGTTAGGTTTATCCTATCTCTAACTCTGTAAAATCTTTCATTGAATCATCACTTTGTCTGCCTCCCCATTAGACATTCCTTCAAACATGGCTCTATAAAACTAACCTTACCTTTATTGTTTGGGATTAAAAGTGCGTGCTAAGGGCATGACTGTATTCCAGCCAGATCTTGTTGTAATCCAGAGTGTGTCTGTGTTCTTGCTGGATCACATGGATCTGGAAGGTCTTTGGATATGATCCCTTGCCAGAGCAGCCATGTTGCTGGATTAAAACCCTTCTATACTATAAAAAGACAACTGTTAATATCCTGCAAAAATAGCCATGCATGGTCATTGTGAAAAAGCTACTAGGTTGAGCAGACTACTTACCATGACACTGTATTTCAACATGTGTTTTTCATTCAGCAGTCAGTGATAGCTACAAATTATACCAATGCCTTCAAAAATAGTTAAGCACTGAAAGATCCTGGTAGTGTGTTAAGATTTTCTTTTTTTTTAAATTTTATTTTATTAATTTATTCATAGTACGTCTCGATTGTTAGCCCTTCCCTTGTTTCCTCCCATTCCTCCCTCTCTCCCACTTCCCCCCTTCTCCCCTCCCCTATGTCTGTGATTGAGGGAGACCTCCTCCCCCTATATATGCTCTTAGAATATTGAGTCTCTTCTTGGTAACTTGCTATCCTTCCTTTGAGTGCTGCCAGGCCTCCCCATCCAGGGGACGTGATCAGAAAGGGGGCACCAGAGTTCGTGTGAGAGTCAGATCTCATTTTCCACTCAAAGGTGGAGAATATCCTGTTCGTCGGCTAGGTCTTGGTAGGGGTTCGAAGTTTACTGCCTATATTCTCCTGGCTGGTGCCTTAGTTTGAGGAGGACCCCAGGACCCAGATCTGCCTGTCATAAAGTTCTTCTTGTAGGTTTCCAGGACCCTGTGGATCCTACTATTTCCCCATTCTTCCATGCTACTCTCGCCTAAAGTCTCAATAGGATGTCCTCTCCTCTAACCCACTTTCTTGGTAAGTAAAGTTTTTCATGGTACGTATCCCTTGGACTAGTGTTTTGATATAAGTGAGTATATACCGTTTGTCTCTTTTTGCTTCTGGGTGAACTCACTCATTATGATAATTTCTAGATCAATCCATTTGTCCACAAATTTCGGAAATTCCTTGTTTTTAATAGCTGTGTAGTATTCCATAGTGTAAATGTACCACAGTTTCTTAGTCCATTCTTCTATTGAGGGACACTTAGGCTGTTTCCATATTCTGGCTATTATGTATAAAGCAGCTATGAACATGGTTGAGCATATGTTCCTGTTGTGTGGTAGGGCATTTTCTGGGTATATTCCAAGGAGTGGGATAGCTGGGTCTTGAGGAAGCCCTACCATGAGAAACAAGACCCATAGGCTATTCATAGGGATTTGTCATGAGGGACCAGAATATGGGATTAAAGTCTCAGAGCATGCCATTTACATACTGAAGATCCAGGAAGGCCACTGGTATTGTACATCCATGCCTGAAGACCTGACAGTCAAACCAGAGGCACTGACAGTGTATGCCCCATCTAACTGCAACAAAGAAGGTAGATGATGGGCTAAGCCTTAGTCTAAGCTGAGAGCCAGAGGTATCAGTGGCCTCAGATGTAAGACAGAGGTCCTCTTTGTAAAAAATATTATAAGTTCTTCCTTCCCTCACCTTCTGCAGATTGGATGACTCCCTCCCACAATGTTGAGGGAGATCTTCTTTAGTCAAGACACCTATTCAAGGCATAAGCACAGAACAGCTCAGAGGCACTGTACATGAAAGAAATAAACCAGGGCTGGGATGTTGTTTAGTGGTACAGCGTTTGCCGAGCATCTGTGAAGTCCTGGTTTAGTCTCCAGCAATAAGCAAATACATCTATACATGCGTGCATACATGTATAGACCTATTTGTCTTCACTTAATATATATAGTCTTTCTCAGATATTAAAATAATAATCTCTTCCAGAAAACCCTCTCACAAAAATTTTATCAGCTCTGCAGACATGCTTTGCCCCATTAAGCTAACATGAAATTAATGACTGCAGGAACCAAGTTGTCATTGGAATCTTTTAGTCCATAGAGATTTTTTTCGTGTGCATGCATGTGTGACATGTGTGCATGTATGCATGTGTGTCCACATGTATGTAGTTAAGAGATTGTTGCCCAGTGTATTCCTTAATCACTTTCTTCATATATATTGAGGCATGGTCTCGTACTTGAAGCCAGAGTTCCCACATTAGGCTATTCTAAGTAGTCAGTATGCTCCAGGGATCCAGGCTCTCTGCCTCTGAGCACAGGGATTGCAGACAGGGTGCCATATTCACATGGCCTTTATGTGGGGGTTTGCACTCTTGTCCTCACACTTGTATGTCTTTCTTTGCTCTTTCACTTATACGTCTTAGAGACCTGCCTCATCAGTGTGCTTATATTATCTACTAGGCACAGAATATTCCAGAAATGTGGGTGTTCAGGAGACCTGGGGTCAAATTTAAGACCAGACTAGAGAACAGAGAAAACTTACACCAAAGAAGTAGTCATCTGGGTTAAAGACAAAGCCGAGGTTAACACCTGACTACTGGGCATGTGACTCTAGATAATGTGAGGTAGTCAAGGATCCACTGTAAGCATGGGAATTGGGTAAGGAGACAACACAAGAAGCCATGGAGGTGAAGGGTAGACCTCAAGGGGTAGTGAATGGCATGTGAAAGGGCATGAACTGACATTAACTGAAAAACTGAGCACTTACTATATAGGCCCAGCACTAGGCCAAGAACTATATTTTTCTTCACAGAGATAAACATTCAAATGAATAGGAATCATCTCTACTATTATACCTATAGGCAAACTAAGGACATTAAAGCCAACAAGTGAGGTGGCAAGGGCAACAAGAGACAGGCCATTTGTCCTGCTTCAACATCTGGATCTCATGCAGCACTCACAGTTCAAGGCCCATGTCCATTCTAGCTAGAGAAGCCTGGGTAATTCATACCTTATTTTTGGTGAGACCATGTGACTAAAGACTCATAACCCATTTCCAGCATTAGTTGTTGAAAATATCCATGACAAGGTGTAGCAATGCCTCTAGAGTCTGGTGTTCTCTGAACACAGGTTGTCTCCTAGTTCCCTTTCTTCTAGATCTAGTAGAAGAATGCCCCCAAACCATATGCGTTAGCATCCATTAATCTCATGGTCTTCTGGTGTCCTAGATCTATTGCTTGACCATCTTGACCCCTGACCCAAAATGCCATCACCTGCGACTCCACCTTTGAAAAAAGACTCCTCTTTCTTTATCTCTTACCACACCAAAGTTCTCCCATCTTGGCCTCTTCGCCTGCACAGGCTTGTGGCATTATGCTGGGTACCCAGAGAGTGGAAATTGTCTTTGTCCACACAGTGCTTTGTGTTGCTCTGCCTGGCACACCAAGAGCTCAGAGGCATTTGCTGAATGGATGGTAAGGCAGGGAGAAGTCAAGCATATAGGACTCACTTCTTTGGTTTCTGTGGGGGAAAAAACATAAATAAGAAAGCCAAAATAATGTGCGTGGGAACAGTACTGAGGTGCTTCGCCAGGAAGGTAGCTGGAAGGCATGCAGCTTACCTCACAAAAGAAAAGGAAAGGGATTGAATTTACCTGGGTTTCCAATGTTTTACTCAGTCTTTGCTAACAGTAGTTTAGATATAAAAAAAAATCTAACTATATCTTGCATATGTGCTTATGTATGCATATATATACATATCTATATACATATGTGTTCATATTATATTTGTAGTATTTGTATAAATATACACATATAAATACATGCTTCATGTAATTCCAAGAAGCTTAATCATTGATGCAAGGATCTCAGCTATTGTTAGTATCGACATTAGCATGTTACAGTTTTATTTTATGAAGCACTTCATCACAAATTAGTTCCTTCTGATTTGAGGAAAGGTTTGCTGAACAAAAATTCATCACAATAGAGATGTTGGTGAGTCACTTCCATTTTGGTGACTCATATCATGTTGGCTTTATAACCTTTAAGTAATGTGACAATAATAATTCTTAATTTGCTAGTGCCTCTACAGAGCTCTGAAGGTCGCTTGACCATGCACAACAGCAATTAGCTCCTGAATCTTCATTGTAACTATACCACTCAATTGTGTGCATTTTGATAAGGTTTAAACTCAAGTCTGTCCACATATAGTGTACTTTCTTGCACAGCTATGTATTAGATTAAAGGAGGTAATTAGAGAATTCAGCTCATTGTTTTCCAACATCAATGGGATAAAAATACCCAGCAAAGGGCACAGTTGACATTAATGTTCAATTAGGAACAAATGGAAATGTATGCATTCTAGAGTTTGACCATTTATAATATTGGCCATAAGAATGAGTTAGGTAGCCAGACTACGGGTGGTGCATGCCTGTAATCCCAGAACACCTGTAATTGAGGAGGCAGAGGAAGGTGGAGTTCAAAACTAGCCTGGTCTACAAAGTGAATCCAGGACAGCCAAGGCTACACAGAGAAACTTTGTCTCAAAAAACAAAAACAAAAACAAGAACAACAAAAGAGTGAATTAGGTACCCACGTAAGTTAGTGAAGGAAAGACTGCACTAAACTTGTCTGTGACATTACATGCCATTGACTCTGAAATCCATTTACCTCTGTGAGGAAGGCGAGGGAAGGATGGGGGCAATAGGAAGGATACGGGAATGTGCACTTAGATTGACAAAGTCTCACATGACCTTTCCAGAGTTGATCATATTGTATGGCGTTGAAAGTGAGACATAGAAAAGTTAAATACATTCACCCAAGGTGGCAGCAACACCAGAAACCATGAGTGGGAAAAATTAAGACGATAGTATTTTATATTTAAGAAGATTCTGTTGTGATTCGTTTGACCTGCTGAGGTTCATGCGTCATAGTGATTTGCAGCACCAAAGGGAAACCAACTTGAATGTTTATTTTGCCATCCTCCGAATCTATCAATTCAGGCAGCATCTTATGAAGCAGGGTGGTAGGCACTGTCTAGCACTCCTCCCACCCCACTAAGGGTGCCCTTTGTCTTCCTGTGAGTGGTGAAAATCTACCATCAGACATGAATCCTAACGTATGGTTCACTCCTTGCTAAAATGTGCAGTGGTTTCTTTTGCATGAACTATCAGTATCAATGCCCATGTCAGTGATTTGGGCATACATTACAACGAACGAGTTTACCAGATTCTGGGATACATTTTTTATAGTAAAGAGGCAAGAATGTCACCCCAAAAAAGTAAAAAATGAAAGTGGGAGTCATAGAGCTTCTCAGGAAAGACGATGTTTCCAGCCACTCAAGGACTTGAAGGCTGTGTGCACTGAATGTAGAAGGCTTTCTACTGTAGGTTTGATTGGCAGCACAGACTCGGTGAGACATGCCCCGTGCCCCATCAGTCTGCTGAACTCTACCAGTGCGCTGGTCTTACCATCTCAATCCCTCTGGAGCTCAGTCCTCACTTGTGATTGCTGGGAAGGGATGGTGCCGTATCCTGTATAGCCTATCAGGAGTATGCCTTCTTTTCTGATCAAGTCCCGTGCATAGAGAACAGCACATAGGGCCCTAAAGATGTCTATAGGGGAACACAAAGTTCTATCTGGTCTGTGTCATGTATGGAGACAAAATACTGGGAGAATGACACCAACATATTGCTCGCAGGTGTCTCTCGTTGACGGGCTGTGGGGATTTTGTTTTATTTCTCTTTCTTTAACTGTCTTCATTAAAATTTTATTAATGAATGTATTTTTCTCACCTGCATAAAATATTAAATTTAATAATCTATTCATTCCCAATAGGTGTTGTTTATTAACCTCAAACAACTCTGATTCTTCCCGTGTTCCTTAGGCCTGTCAATCAAATCTATCGAGCTAACTAGAGATTCATCTATGACTTTTTCCCCCAAAGTAGCATACAAGCAAGGATTTCAAGTAAGGTATAGGAAATAGAGAAAAGTCTGGAATTATAATAGTAAAAAAGGACCAGGAGAAGAGAGGATATGTAAATATGTGTGAATACATTTTCTTTTTTGATACAGGGATTCTCTGTGTAGCCTTGGCTGTCCTAGAACTTGCTCTGTAGACCAGACTGTCCTCATATTCACAGAGAGCCATCTGCCTCCAGGCATGTGCTACCACCACCTGGCAGTGTAAATACATTCTAAGAACAAGAATCTATTGTAATTTGAGAACAACTTTGATTCTGAGCCTCTGGGTAGACAACAAAGAGGGATTAAGACAATCTCTCAGAAGCTGGGCGATGGTGGCGCACACCTTTAATCCCAGCACATGGGAGACAGAGGCAGGTGGATCACTGTGAGTTCGAGACCAGCTTGGTCTACAAAGCGAGTCCAGGACAGCCAAGGCTACCCAGAGAAACCCTGTCATGAAGCAAGCAAGCAAACAAACAAAATTTTCTTAGGGTAAAAACAAAAAACAAAAACACAAATGAAAACAAGAGTTTGTGGGACCAAAATCTTTTCTCTGTTTAAGAGTCATAATCGCCAGTATTTTCAGAAATGGTGGTTCATGTGGGCATTCCCTAGGATTTCTCCCAGAGAAAAGCAAGGTATAATAGAATCCAGTTAATGTTTTGTGGGCCAATAAAACATCATGGCTCAGGTAACATGGCTTTTGAATGGTTGAACATGCATAGAATCCACATAAGTAGTGAACCATAGACAATGCCTGTTCTGGAAAGAAACCTGCTCACCTTCCACTTGGTCTTTCCACAATGATGCTAACATCTTTCTGCTTATATTGAGTTGTTGGTGTAAACCATACAGTTTATGTATAGATGGATTGCCTGGAGACAGAGAACATATTTTCTAATTTTATTTTGGTATACCCACATGTAACACACTGGGGAATTTATATCTCACTAACTGGTTTGATCCGGTGCCACAGATGGATTCCTTTTTATCTGTAGGTGTCAATATGTGAATGTCAAATGCAATTTATTTTTTACATTTCCTTTTGGACAAAAATCAGTATCATGGTTCAAATTATCTAAGGCACGATGACAACACATTAAAGTTAAGACTCCGTGAGCATGTGGCATTCAGAAATGCTTTACTGTCAGAAACTGGGGCTGGAATACCTCATTCACTTGGCACGTTCCAATCACCCTACGTGTTCAGAAGGCACTTCACGCTGATGAGGTGCTAACTCATCAGGATGTTTGATGTCAAAAGGCAGTTACTGCCCTGATTACCTTTATGCCATCTCTTTTACAATTGAAAATTTAAAGCCTCACTCATTCAGATATGATTTTTAAAAGTGTGGGGGATTACCAATACACAGAATAACCTTTTTCACTTTAGGGTTGGGTAATGGTAACAGCTGTACAATGCAATCACTTTAGTAAGCCTTCTCCAAAATAAGCATTGCAGGGTCAGTGCGGTTGCTCAGCTGGCGAGGCATTTGCCCACAGAGCCTTAATGACCTGACTTGCATCACTGGATCTCACAGGGTGGCAGGACGGAACCACGTCTAGAAAGTTGTCCTCTGACCTCCTTGTGCTCACTGTGGTAATTCTGCACCTGCACTCTCTCAATACAATAAATAACTAATAATACGCATTATAATATTCTAAACGAAAATCCTTGTTGATATGAGCCTAGGAAAACCGAAAACTGCAAGGTCTTAAAATATCTCCATCCCCCCACCCCTTTGTAGCCCCCTACCCTGTTCGTATTTGTCTGTCTCTTTCTTTTTGTTTCTGTTTATCAGTATCTTTCCCTCTCTCTGTCTTGTGTGTGTGTGTGTGTGTGTGTGTGTGTGTGTGTGTGTGTGTGTGTGTCATGTAAGTCAATGTCTGGTATGTACAGGTGCATGTTCAGGTATCGGCTAGAAAAGAACATCTCCTGAAGCCTTCCTCGGTCCCATCAGATGTGGCCCTGACACTGAGCCAGTTGTTGCTGTTTCTGCTAAGCTGGCTGGTCTCTGAGTGTCTAGGATCTACCTATCTCCACCCCCAATGCTAGAGTATGGCCACTGCAGGGGCAGCTTTTTAAGGTGCATGCCTGGGGTTCAGTCTCAGGTCCTCGGGCATGCACAGCAAGTGCTCTTCCCACTGGGCCACACCCCCAGCCCTACAAACTGATTTCTGTGTCTTTATATCTGTGCCTTTCCCCTCTTTCTACTTCCCGCCATGGAATCACTGTAACCCGTGGGAGGTTATGTCTGCATTTATGTTGACAGCTTATTTTAATTTGACTTCTTTCACATAGGACCTGAAGTAGCTGCAGATGAGGTGTTTATTACATGTTAGATACTAATGAACGTTCTTGAGCGGTATGAAAATTCTTAAATCAGAGCCTTGCCTGCTGGTCCTGCTGCCCTTTCAAGTGAGCTGAAGGTGACTCACACTCCGAGGAGGATATTCTGACTCTCTGATAACTAGCCACTCTTGGAGGTGGACCAAGCTGGAGCTGCACGGTGCCAAGTTCTAAGACTGTAGTGAACTGTGCAGTCTAGAGTTTGATTTAACAAATACCGAGATGTGACTAAAAATAATCTTTTATAAGTAAGGCATGCATTTTAGGCCTTCATAAAACTTGAAGCAGATTTCAGAAGGTAATTGCATATGTTCATGTTATTATTGTATGCAATTCAATGTTTTTTGAAAGCAGATTGGAGACAACAAAATAAAGACATTATAAAGGGTTTTTATTTTTGTGTTATATTATTGGTGATTAAACCCAAGGCCTTATATGGTCCCCTGCCACTGAGATACATACTATTTTTCTATGTACTCTTGATAGTATTCATTTATGGAGATCACGTGTGGCCTTTAACTCAAGATTCACTTGCCTCAGTCTCCTGAGTACTAGAAGTGTACCACCAGACCCAGCTCCCTAATTTTGGGTGTGGGTTGCTGGAAGCAGTTTGAGACAAGGTCTCACTATGTAGCCCAGACTGCTGACCTTGAATGCAGAGACCCTCCTATCTTTGCTTCCAGACTGCTGGGATTAAAGGCATGTTCTCCCGTGCTTGATTTTGTTTGTTTTTCTGGTCAGGGTCTGATTAAATTGCCTAGACTGTCCTTGAATTTACTATGTAGCCCAGGCAGGCCTTGAACTTGTGGCCCCTGCCTCAGCTTCCTAAACAACTGAGATTACAGGCTTGTTTCCCAGCCCTGCCGGAATATCTGTATCTGATAAATGGGTAATTAGCTTAGTTAATACCAAAGACAAGACTCCTCATTTTCCTATGTAATGTCATCCTCAAAGCTTCTCTGGTTCTCAGTTAATTTTTAAAGGAGCTTGATAGATTAAGAAAGCAGGTTAGTGGGTGCTACAGGAAATAACCTTAGTGAACAAGGTAACTGAGACACAGAAAGACAAACACTGAATACTCTTTCTCATATGGGGAGGCTAGAGTTGAGCCTTTTGATGTGTCCCTTTAAATTGGGGCGTCAATAGGAGGCAGGAGTAAGGAGTAGTTGGGACAAGGTTTCATAGGATGGTAAACAGAACTGGGTAGTAGGAAAGGGAAAGGGGGACAGGAAGGGTTACATGGGCTGGGTTGGGAGAGCCAGGTAGAGAAGAGATGATGGGGAAAGAAAACTAACACTAAAGACCTTTGAAAATGTCATAAGGATACTAGATAAAGAAGAAGCACTTAAAATATATACAGCTACATACATATATATCTATCGTATACATGTCCATCTCTCTCTCTCTCTCTCTCTCCCTCTCTCTCTCTCTCTCTCTCTCTCTCTCTCTCTCACACACACACACACACACACACACACATACACACACACTGTTTAGTTGAAGTTACCCTGGAACATGGGGACAATGCTTCACTCAGATAACATATTCTACCAAATAAACATCCGAGCATCAGACATGGATTACTTCTTTTTGAGTTGTTGGTCAGTGGGGTCCCTTGGGTGCCCCCTAAATATTATAGTATGTTGCCATTTTTCTCAGTTACCTTCCAGAATTTGATGATAAAACCCTGTTGCTGAAGACTCCACATCCTTGCGTCATAGGCCATGGGAAAATCAGTCTGGCTCTAATATGGACGCTCCATCCACACTAACCAGCTTTCATAGCGTTGGAAGGTACCAGGTTTGCCGCTGGGCAGAGAAATTCTCACCGGTCTTACCAACCTGTGAAACCTACAAGCTGCAACAATGACCGGCCTGGCAAGATATACCCACTGGTGCGATAGTGGCGCGAATGTAGTGGGAGAAACTAACTGCTTTATGATTGGACTTCAGAACTGCTCTGCAAGATGGAGCCCACGCCTGGTTCTATAAACTGGGCAGCCTGTGAGAGAATCTAATAACATTATTTTGCTAAATGGGAATTGTGATGACTTGTCCCCTAACTTTCTCTTTTTAGCCATAGGCTAGTGAATCTCTCAACTCTCATCAGAGACGCATCCTTTTACAATAGTGAGTGAGTATTGTAGAGAAACACAATTAGTCACCATGCAGAAAGTAAGAAACTGTGGAGAGCTTAGTTCTAAACTATATTATATCCCCTAGGTTTAAGACTCAGGGATCACTGAGGTAGGAGGAAGTGGGCAGAAAGCTGGTAAGAGTCAGATGCAGTGGACTTCGGCAGTATTTGCGGGACATGACAATACCACCGCATACATGAACCCGCCACAGCTGTGCTTGAATATAGCAAGCCTGCACAGCACCAAGCCAGTCAAAATCCCAGCATGGATGGCGGAGGGGCTTATGCACTTCCACCACTAGCTGAGAAATACGTCTCAACTGATGGTTTGATGGCTGTTGGGGAAGAGAGAGCAGATTTTCTTCAGGCATGTGGCCCCTGAGAGGTTACCCATGCACATGTAGGCAACACTGAGTGGACTCAGTGGACTTTTAAAAAATAGCACATGAAGTGTGAAAAAAATAGTGATGGTAGAGATAGAGGAAGGATTAAAAGGGATTGGAAGGGCAGGTGTGTTTGATGAAGACAAATGAAATGTGTGTATGAAATTCTTAAAAGAAAAAAGAAGAGACAAAAAAACACAGATAGTAAATTTTTAAACTCAGAAAAAAATCAGTGAGAAAATGACTACAGAATAATTAATGACCAAAATATTATAATTATTTAAATCTACATGGACTGCCTGGGGGTCTCGCACACATCCACTGAGGGTTTTTTTGTCTTTTGTTTTTGTTATTTTTTGTTTTATTTTGTTTTTTAACCTATTGGGGCAGTATATAAAGTGTCAGGAAATTAACATGACCAAGTTTTCTAGACATTTGTTTCCTCAATAATCCTGAACTACAGCCATAGAGACAATAGAGTTTTGGCTCATTTGTGAATGAGATCATTAGAAGCATGTCATTGTTTGGATCGCAGATTAAGAAGGTAGAAGCCTTTTGAGCCAGTCATCTGAAATATCTTTTTATTAATTTTAAATTAACCTCAAAATTAGAGTTGCTTTTGGTAATTACCTGAATAGTCACTAGCCTGCAGTTGCTTATGTGACCATCAAGGAGTCAATAAGTGTCTTCCAGTTTCAGGATAAAAATGAGCAAGCTTGAATTCATCCTGATTTCTAAAGGCATAGAACCTCCCCCAAATTAGTGTGTTCCACTTACGAGAGTGTAAGGAACAGGCAATGGAAGATGTGGCTGCACAGAGAGTCAGCCTGGCTTCTCCTTTTGACCCACATTCTAGGTCTGAAGAAGGAAGCACTGTTACATAATGAGGTGTCATTGCAGCAGCTGCATCCAAAGCCTTGAACCCCACATTGTCTACACAGCCGGTTCTTAATCCATAGAACCTTTTCAGAGGAACACTGTCCAATACGCAGCAAACACTGTCTTCTGATTGCACGTTTAGTAATTTACCTCATTTGCACATTTATTTGTAAACATAAAAGGATTCTTAGCACGAACTATTTAAAATGAAACGTAAATAGCTGCATGTAAACACTTACGTAGTAAAGTTTCAGACATAAGGGATTTGTTGAGTGAAAGTCAACTTCCACACTAGACAGTGTTCTGTAGCAGTTCTAAACGCAGAATAGTGACGTGGACGCATGGTCACGGGGGAAAAAATGATAAAGTGTCGTCAGTAGTCTTTCTAAAGTTTATCACATTTTATTTGTCATGCATGCATGTATTTGTGTGCCTGTGTGCACAGGCCATGGCGTGAAGTGGAGATCAGAGGACAACCTTCTGGAATCCTTTCTTTCCCTCCTCCATGCTGGTCCTGGGGATTGAACTCAGGTCACCAGGCACTATTTCATGCTGTGTCTTCTCACTACTTGGGATCTGAATTACAAAACCAATAAGACCACCACCACCACCACCACCAACAACAACAACAACTAAAATCAATATAGCAATATAACTAATATCAATATAATGTTGATATTCTGAAACTTTAAAAGATTGTCCCCGAGGAGTGAGGGTCTTATCCTCTCTGTGGATTTCCACGTTCCATTGTTCCTAAGTGAACAATGACACAATTTCATGTCCTGCCTCTTTGTAAGTACTGACTCAGGGTATCAAGTGTGTTTTTTAAGTCCTCCATCTCCTCCCCAGCATCATGTAGCAGGTTCCTGTGTTGGTTTGTGTCTTTCATCTGGGCTCTGTTGGTAAGGTCAAGGGGATGCTGTGATGGAAAGTCCTTTTTCCTTTCAGTGGTCCTTGAATACTTATTCAGCATCGGAGCTAAGTGATTAATACAGTTAAACAACAACAACAAAAAAAAACTTGGAATAACTGACTATAGGAATCCTTCTCACCAGAATCTTACTAACCCTCCTGTGTCCGGGTAGATGGAGCCCTGGGAATGATTAGGATGTGGGTGGATACTAACATGAACCTTGAGGATTCAGAGATGTGTCCTGTTCTGACATTCTGCTGAGATACTAGAGATACTAGTAGAAATAAACCATGGTTGGTCTTGGTGCCTTTTTCTGTAGCCTGTCACCTTTGGACATTAGACCTTCTTATTCTACTCAACCAATAGGCACTTGCCAGGCAGGAGCTCCCCTGCTTTGGGGCACTGGGAGAGATAAGAATCTACAAATTTACCCTTAGCTCAGAGTTCGAGGCTCTTTCTGGATACCACTGTGTTGGTGACTGTCAGAGCCTGGCTTGAGTTGGAAAAAAAATTAAAGGTCCTTGTGTGCATTGCATTGGTATCAAATCCTGGTGGTCTTTTTTGAGGTTCTTGAGATCTGGGTACAGAACTGCCAACTGCCTTTTACATTATAAAAATGATCTCTAAGTATGGGACGTAGCGAGAAGAAATGTGTGGTCTTGCCTTTGAAGGGAGACAGGGCTCAAAATCTTCTTATGAAGCCAGATTTCTGACTGGGTAGGTTAAGAGTCCCAGCACTAAACATAGACCAACTTAGGAGAGAGCAGAATAGAGCCTTCTCTGAGGAAATCTCATCTGAGTAGCTTCAGCTTACGTAGACTGATTCTCATGCAGTTAAGTTCACTTCCTGTAATATATCACTGTTTATATCATAGCAATTTGTTCAAAGCAGCCTAATACAATTCATGAATCAAGCCTTATTTCAAGCGCAGTTGTTATGGGCAGCCTCACATTGTCTAGGAGCATCATTCATACATGCAAACAAGCATAAATACCCTATGCAAGTCTTTTGCTGTGAATTTGTGTGCAGTCAACTTTGTCCTCAGTTGGACTGGTAGGCTCGGGATCCGCTGTGATTGAATTTCACAAGAACACACCTGGCTGGAAATGCAGACGTTGAGCAGATAGACTTATTCATGGGACACCTGTCCGCACCATGGTGTGTGAAATGTGAGTGAATGGTTTTCTAAAAAATGCATTTGAATCCTCCTAGTTCTGTAACTATCTTGTAATATTGTTTCCACAATTATTTCTATATGATACTTATATACTTGTGTTTGTGTGTATGGGTGGCCATCTGTGTATATGTGTGCAAACCACAATGTGCATGTGGAGGTCAGCTATTAGCTTTGATTCTTCTTCCTTACAGCATTGTGGGTGACAGGCATTGAATTCAGGCCATCAGGCTTAGCCATAAAGGTCTTTACCTGAAGAGCCATCTAGCAGGCCCAATCTGTTAGAGTCCATTGGTAATTTGCTCTAATTTATCTTCAGATGGTACTCAAACACACTGAATTTACTAAAACATCCCTTTACTCTTGCCCATATGGGGCAGCTCAGACCTTAAAAGATAAATTCTTTGAATTCTTCTATAGACGCATACGAAGTTAACAGTCAAGCTATCCTTATGCTATTTTATGTGCCCTACCACCCATCTATCTATCTATCTATCTATCTATCTATCTATCTATCTATCTATTATTCATAAGAAGTTTCTGGAGTTATTGGTATGGATGTCTGCTCTTGTTTCTCGTCCATCTCCTCCATTTTGTACATTTCCTGAATGATTACTTCCCAATGCCAGCAAAGCAAAACCAAGAAAGATTTGGAAAACTTAGTTTATTCTAAACTTAGATTCCATGGGGCTTTGAGCAGGTCTAAAATTGGCTTAAAAAAAAAAAAAAAAAAAAAAAAAAAACCAAAAAAACAAAACAAAACAAAACTTTTCTCCTTCCTACCATCAGCCTGTTTTACAGTCATCTGGACTTGATTTTTCAGAGAACTGAAAACCAAAATTCAGCTGCACAGCTTGCTGCTAATTCTTGATTTTACTGGGGTTCACGTGTGTCCATGGGGCATGCTCATGTGTGTGTCTTAAATAAAAACAAACTAGGTTAAAAATAGTGATGCTCATACCCAGTCTCAGTACTCCCACTGATCAAGTACTCAGTAACCCAGTCTCAGTGCCCCCACTGCCCCAGTGCTCACTGCCCCAGTCTCAGTGCCCCCACTACCCCAGTGCTCACTGCCCCAGTCTCAGTGCCCCCACTACCCCAGTGCTCACTGACCCAGTCTCAGTGTTCCCATTGACCCAGTGCTCACTAACACAGTCTCAGTGCCCGACTGCCCAGTGCTCAGTGGAAAACTGTCAGGAAATGGGTCCAAGCATGCCAGAACTTTTCCTTTTTTGGCATAACTTTGAAGGCAGCAATCCATACAGGAAGTTTATGCTTTTCTGTGATTTCTTGGTTATAGCACCAATATCTTTCTTTGTCCAGGTTATATGGACATAATGAAAATTATAGATTTTCCACAGGTGCTTTTAGCAAGGACAACAGTTTTTTAATTTCCATGACATGAATGTTTGCATGGGTAAATTGTTTTGCCTATGAAGATATTTGGATTTTTCATGACTAAAATAAATTTTGAATTGACAGATGAATTGCTACAGTATGTAATTTTATATAAAAACGTATTGTTAGTTACTTGTTGATCCCCGAGACCACTTTACTTTTCTCTCTTTTTAAGATTTATTTTTATGTGCATCGGTGTTTTTTTCATGTATATATGTCTGTGGGACAGTACCATATGCCCTGGAGCTAGAGTTACAGGCAGTTGTGGGTGCTGGGAATTGAATTTAGATCCTATGGAAGAGCAGTGAGTGCTGTCAGCCATGGAACCATCTTCCCAGCCCCAGTTTGTTTTTCTTAACACAGTCATAAAAATACCCTTAAAACGTACCTTTAGGCCTGTCAACATAGCTCAGTGGATAGAGATGCCTGCATGGGGAGGCCTGATAACTGGAGTTTGACAACCAGATCCCACTAAATGGAGGAAAGAAGTGATTCCAGACAGTTTCCTCTGACCTCGGAAGGAGAGAGAAACCTGTTTTCCAAGTGTGGGATGGTGACCGGTCTTGTGAGAGAACAGGTGAGGTTAATCCACTAGAAGACCAACCACCTTGTGCAGGCACTTGATTGTTGCCAGCTGAAAAGATCCAGTGAACGGACTCTGGAAGGAGATATATAAATGAGCCCAGAACTGGAGGTGGGGCTTTTCGGAGACTTCAGATAGTTTTGGCTCTTCATTGCTGCACTTTGAGGTGCTTCTAGCGAGAACCGCTGGAGGGAAGGCTTCGGGGCTCCAGGCTCCTGCTGAGGTTCCGGGTTCTGGTTACTCTAGGTTCCAGCAGAAGAAATCCTGCTGATTACACCAGGAGAATCATTCTTCAGAACTGATATCCTTATAGTTTTGCTACTGTATTCTTTAAATCTCTTTTCCTATGGTCTTGGTTAGTCGGGTTATAAGTGACATATGCTCTATTACTAAGTTGTAATAAAATATATTTGTTTAAAAAATTGAGCCTACAGACCTCCACACCAATGCCTTGTCTTGGCACATCTGCACAAATACACATATATATGTATATATATGTATATATATACACATGCAATAATTAATGAGTAAGTAAATAATGTAGACATTATTGGTGAATATTAATTGTACAAAATATTTTGTCTCATTTCAAAAATAATTTTAAACTAATATACAAAATGAGTTATTTATAATATTTATAATTTTGTCATATATGTGGACAGCATGTTCTTACCATGTTCTCTGCCTTCCTTCTGCTCCCCAAAGCTGTCCCTCTTTTCTAATAGTCTTACTTCTATTTTTGTGTCCTTTTGGAAAATTCCTTTTTTTTTTTTTTCAAAAAAAATTCCTTAGGTCTCTTCTATTCACACTGTGTACTTAACAGTGTATTAGTTAGCATCTAAAACTGACCTCTGTGATTCACACTGGCTTTGATACTCACACCCTTACTCCTCCACAGCTAATGAAGGCTGTACTTTTTTCACCAAAGAGTATGGGAGAAACCATACAGGACTCCCAAAGTTGTTGCTGATTTTACACCACCACCAACCCCAAGCCCTGAGCTCCCAGCTTGCTCAATCTCCAAGGGAAGTTAGCATCAATATAAACCACTTGAAGCAGCTGATATGGAAAGAAACTGAGGCACTAAATGGAATCACCCTGCTACTTGGCACCCAGGGGCAAGTGAGGCCCCCATGCCTGTCACCCCACCCTAATGTGACTGCAACTCTACAACAGCCCTAAGTGAAAATTAACCAACCACATCTTCAATCTCTAACCTAGAATTTGGCAACATATCAAAACATTATCCCATGCCATTAGCTTCTGGAGTAATTTGTTCTGTAGACACAGTAACTAGATTCATATTTACAAGTTGAATTTAAGAGATTTTTGTTTGTTTTAATTGATTAGTTCTGGCTGAGTTTTAGTTTTAGTTTGTTGAGGCAGGGTCTCATATAACCCAGACTGGCCCCAACTTTGCTATGTAAATGAAGCTAATTTTGAACTCTTGATCCACCTGCCTCAGTCTTCCAAGTTCTGGGATTACAAGGGCAGGCTTTTTCTTCCAACAAGATTCCATGCCATTTCTCTCCTTGGCAATGTTTCCATGTGGCAAGTTTTTAGTTCCTTGCTGGCTTTGTTACTGTTTAACATTGGAAGGCCGCAAAATACCTAAACTGTTTGGATGGGTTTACTTTGTATCCATCTCAGAAGATGAGCTCTTTTTACAACTACTGTGGCCAGTGCCCTCTGAGTTTGGAGACTACGTCTGATAATAAATACACCAGTAAGGGGATTAGTGACTAATATGCGATAAATATATGAACCAATGTACAAACTTTGACACCTAACTTATCAGCTTCTGTGATCCATGTTTTCATAAATTAAGACTGGATTTTCCCACTCTTGAAAGCCTTTTGAATATGTACAGAGTCATTTACAGTGTTTCATGAACATTTTATCTTCTCAATAATTTCAGTTATTAGGGTAGAGGAACAATATCAAGGACAAAAGAATTTTTTTTTAAATTTATAATCTTCCTGAGATGGTTTTCTTGTTTAAAATATAATAGGCCTTGTGTTTGTATAAAGAAAACCTAAGCACTACTCCCTAGCTGTGAGAGCTCTGAATGCCCCAAGAGACATAAGCCCTGAATTCAGAGAGCTCTCGTGGGAAAGATTACAAGAAAGAGGAGAATTATTCAAGAGCAATCAGGGCTGCACAGAGTCATAAAATAAGGTGACGTGTTGAAGTTGTTGCATGGGTAATTTAGATGTCAGCTGGAACAAAGTCTAAAACACAGGAGGAAGATGAAACATGTATCCCAAGCAGAGAAACACAAGGCTCAAAAGGCCGAGGCAGACTTCTGGCAAATAAGGCCAAGGGAAGAAGACTATGCAATGGCTGATCACCATGATGAGGTCAACAGGAAGACTAGGCCAGTCAGGCATCCTTATAAGAAATACAAAATGAAACCTTTCCCCTAGGAGTACTGAAAATACAGCGAGAATTTTAATATAGTGATTTGACATATTTGTAAACCACCTTCTGGGTGTCCATATCTAGAGAAGAGGGTATTAGATGGGGCAAAGTGAAGGCCAAGAATTGTTTTCCATCTAATATGGTAGTACAAGGAGGATGGTGAGAGCAAGAGAGTTCAATGCACATGAAGCATGCCTTGGAGGAGGACCCTTGGGGACTTGACGGAGTGCATGTGGAAGACTTTCTGCCAAACCTCAGCTCATTTGTCACTGTCACCATCCTAGCCTGGCCCGCATTATGCATATGGTCATTCCCATGTTCATTACCCTTCTCTTCATACTTTGTAAAACAATAAACAATTGAAAGCATCTAAATGTTCATATTAATGATAAGGTACCAGTCTCACAAACATATCTCAACTCAAGGAAGGCTATACCATTAGGTATGCTTTAGGCAACACATTCTAGCCTCAGTTGGTTTCTCAACTAAATATTAAGTAATTAACAGCACGTTTAGTGTTTGAAGGGAAGAAAAATTAAATATTGGGCATAAGCTGCATAAATCTATTGTTGTAGCTTGCTTTTAAAAATCAGTCTAACATTTAGTTTTTTTTTTTTTTTTTAATCTTTTTCCTCTAGACATTTGCTGATGACAGCTAAGTCTATTGCTAAACTTCAGCATGATCTTGCTGTCTTCATGGCTTCTTACTTTGAAAGGCCGCCAGTCTACTGGTACATATTGAATTCTAAAGGACTATATTATTTATTGGGAAGTGTTTATTTGGGCTTTAAAAAAGACTTATTTGGTTACACTGTATCCCAAGCACTTGCTATCTGTTTGAGTTATAAAAATGAAGAGATTAAGTGAACTACAGCTGTCGCCTTTTTAGGGCTAACCGTGTAATGAGTGTTCCTACATGCAAATAGGCAACCAACAGCAATGCCTACAGCTGACATGGGCCACCCTCAGGCTGTCTTAGGAGCACTGCTAGGAAGATTAAGATGGTGGATGAGGTGGGGTGAGAGATGGAATTGGAAAGCTCTCTTGGGTGGATAATGCCCAGGCTGAGGCCCAAGCTTGATGTTTTTTGTTTTGGTTTGGTTTCGGTTTTGGTTTTGTTTTTTTGTTTTTTGCTTTTTGGTTTTTTGTTTTGTTTTGTTTTGTTTTTTTGTTTGTTGTTTTTCTTGCCATTGATGGAGTCATTAGTAAGAAGTGGCCACTTTGATTCCAAAAGAGTCTGATATTCATTCTTTCAGGTAGCACATCTCACACCTTTTCCCTCTCCAACATGGCATGTTTAGTGAATCTCCCAAAGATAAGATTGTGTTTATTTTTAAAACTAGACTCGATGGAGAAAAATACTGGTTAAAGTCAAACATGGAAGCAAAGAAGCAAGCCAGTGTGAGAAATAATATTTCTTTTCTTTTTTTTGAGAAATAATATTTCAAATATCATAGAAATAGACATCTCTGACTCACTGAAATTGGTACATTTGGATTTACCATGGCTTTCCTTTATCAGAGTATTAGTTGTATATCATTGTGACCAAAATATCCCCAGGAACACCTTAAAAGTCAGAGGCATTTCCTTGCCTAATGGTTTCAGAGGGTTTGTAGATGGCTGCTTGGCTCTAGGCACCTGGGCAGAACATCAATATGGCAGGAGCAGGGGAGAGAGAGAGACAGAGAGTCAGAGAGACAGAGACAGAAAGAAAGAGAGAAAGGGACAGACAGAGACAGATAGAGAAACACACAGAGAAAAAGAGACACAGAGAAACAGACAAACATACACAAACACAGACATACATACACAGAGACAGGGAGACACACACACACACACAAAAATACAGAGAGCGACAGAGACAGACAGACACAGACACAAACACACAAAGAAAGAGAGACAAACACATACACACACACACACACACACACACACACACACACACACAGAGAGAGAGAGAGAGAGAGAGAGAGAGAGAGATATTGAAATCAGACAACCCAAGGTTCTGTCCCTCGATGACCTAATTCCTCCACTGGATCCCACACTGTAAAGTTTCCACAAGCCCCCTGTGCTGACCAGTTTTTTGTTTTTTGTTTTTGTTTTTGTTTCTGTCAATTTGACACAAACTGGAATCATCTGGTAAGTCTGGCCCTCCATTGAGAAAACACCTCCATCGTATCAGTCTGTGAAGGATTTTCTTGATTAAAGATTGATGTAAGAAGGGCCCTGTGGGCATTACCAACCCTAGGCAGATGCTCCTGAGATACTTGCATAGGAAAGCAAATTGACTAAGCTATGAGTTCCTCTCTGGCTTCTGCTCCTGTTCCAGCCTCCAGGTTCCTCCTCCCTTGAAATTCTGTCCTGGCTTCCACTCATGATGACCTATATTGGGGCATGCAAGCCAGACAAGCCTTTCCTCCCATGTTGCTTTTGGTCAGTCTTTATCACATCAATAGACACCAAGCCAAGATGTACCCCAGAGGAGCTCCCCCAGATGCATGAAGGAGCCAGTGGCAGCATTTGTAGTCAAACCCCAACAGTGGGGGCATTCAGCATCTCTGACTTCTATGCTGCATAGAAGCAAGAAAAGAAACAGGGAGCCAAGCAACAGGAACAGCAAACGCAAGAGCCAGTAACACACTCATTAACAGAGAAATAAATCATTGTGTCTGAAAAGGTACATATGTGTTCACTTGTGGTTTTGGCTTTCATTTCGAAGGAAAGTGTTGCGATGTGGTGAAATGCACAGTTCTGATCATTTGCAAAGTCATGAATGCCTGCGTGCCCTCTGGGTAGGTCTGATATCTTCTCTAAAGACAGGCCTATAGAGAGCTCTGCACTTGGCTCTCTCTTCCCATCAGTGGCCTGGTTGCTCTGCCTCTCCACGTATAAGCTGTAACATCCTCGGAGCTAGAAATCAGAGGGCTGATTTTCAAACATCTCAACTCTTAGGCAGTCCGTTAATTTAGTCTGCGCAAGCAATAGTGCACACACCTGGCAGCATCCGTTCTATAAATAGCTCACCAGTTCGTTCCACATTCCCCTTTACAACCACCCTTATTCTCAGGCTATTTGTTGGCCAGGATGTGGAGCGAACTGGATACCCTCAGGAGCCTTTCTTTTGAAGTTAGAACCCAACTCCCCACACAACAAGAGAGAGCTTGCTGAGGATCAAGAGCAAATGCGGTGTAAGTTGTCATCTACACTGTTCTTCCATGGGCCCACATTACTCCCATCCCCGAAAAAGCTCTCGTTATATTCAATTTATTCAACTGAACACCAAGCAACAACTGCTTAGGAACCGCTTTTCTTTGGAGATTGTCTAAGCTCCCACCTCAACCTAGATAATAAATGGGATTGTATATGAACAGGAATCTAGTTTGGGACAAGGGATGGTTCAGTGGTTAGAGAGCTTGCTAGCACCCTCAGTTACTGGAGAAACCAAACCCAAACAACAATAAAAACCCCATGGAAGCTCAGTTTTGATCCCTCAGAATAATGCAAAGTAGGAAAATGTTACATCGAGTTCTTTGTTAAGGTTGAAAAACACTTAGCAACATGACAGACCAGCTTTCTCCCTTTTCAAGAAAAACACTTAGCAACATGACAGACCAGCTTTCTCCCTTTTCAATATATGTATTTCCTCCTTGTTTACCACTTGGCTTATGACCTTGCCAATGCTTATAAAAGTAACTTGAAGTTTAATTTGAACTGCTAAGGTACCAGTTAATATAAATCTGGCTCCGTTTTACTTGCTACCAGAAGTAACCCAAGTCCTTTGTGTGGTTCAGTATTTGACCAAAAGTATCACCTTGGTGACATGCTGAGAGGTGGGGCAGAACAAACCAAAACCCAATCGTGTGCACACAGAAAAGCAGCACTGTGCTCTCTTTAAAAATGATGCTTTAGTTGTTATTATTGTTGATGGAGAAAAACGGTCAGGAAATAAATTAACTTTGCCCCTTGTCCCATTACTGGCCACTGAGCATCGGCGGACAAAGCTCTTTGTAAACATCTGTAGGCTAAGTCCTTTGGAACACTGGTGCTTGTCTGTGACGCTGGTAGTTACTACACAAGCAGGATTCTATGTCCTCACTAACTTTTAATTGGGTAAATTCTAATCCTGCTGTTTATATTGTAGTACAGCTTATAACCAGTGGAACTATTTGATTCAGTTGTGCCTACTACCAAAGCCCTTAAGATGATGCCCCCAGTGTTTTTAGTTCAGTTAAAACCCAAATGTATCTTGCCCTGTGTCCTTTCCTGCATGACTTCCAAATTCATGCAAATTTCAGGAAAATTTAATCCGTATGTTTCTGATTCGTTCGTTCTTAACTCATCATATTGTTGTTTTCAAAAACAATTTCATATCCAAGAAATTCAAGGAACATTTGAAAAAAAAAAGTACATATAATCTGGTTTGGGCCATGCTTTTCTTCAATTGGAACATATGCATTGTGTATTGTTAAGTATTAGCGATTACTTCATGGCTGCCCCACCCCCACCCTTACCCCCATTTTAACTTCAAAATATACTGGGAAGAGGTAACTTCCAACAGCAATAGAATGTATAATGGCTGTGCTTTTCTGCCAGCAGCTGCCTTGCCAAGCCCAGCCTGACTCAATCAGCGTGAGCCTGAGGAACAAAGCCAACTTCGCCTCCTAATCACCTTCAATCTACTAGAAGCTCACACAAACTTCCTCCACTGACTCACCATTTAAAAAAAAAAAAATGTCGTCTGCAAGGATCCAAACCTGCCATTTGGTAAAAAGTGCAAGCTAAGGCCTGTCTGAACCCTTCTGGAATGATACAGTATCACATTTGGCAATTATTTTGCTTGAAAACCGGAACTCCTTTCTCTCAATCTTGTATAATATGGCTTAGTTTTGTTTTGGTTTTAAACATCATTTTGGGGACATCAAATCTCATTACAGAGGACTTCAGGTTTCATTAAAAAAAAAAATTAGTCCAGATACCAAAGACATTAACACGTGAATAACAAGTAAATGTTTATGCATTGGCTCCTGGTTGAAGCAATATGGCTGGCACTTTCTCAAGAGAATTATTTAAATTTTAAATGGATCAACATCTCATTTTGATTTCTAGAAATATGCTCGGGCACAGAAGTAATTTATATGTACATGAAACTCTTCGTTTAAGCACCTGGGCACTTGACGATAATTAAAATACAAAGTGCTCTTATTAACTTTCCCTTTTAAGTTTCTATGCTTTTGCTTCCTCCCTGAGAATGAGAGAGGAGTTCTAGAAAGGACTGTCAGATACCTAAGAGTCCCCCCACCCCCGTTATTGAATTTTGGACTGCAGTCTCCCCTGTCATCACTTCTCCTGGCATCCTGCAGAATCCGTACTGTATTCTTCCCTTACACACCCATTTTCTTTTCAGGGTGTTTTTGTTTCCTGAACTTTCAGTCCCATTTACCACAACTGCCAGAAACATTACGCTGACTTACTTGAACGCCCACAGTATAATTGAGGAAATGAATGGCAGAATGTACCCAAATGACAGACATTTTTGTAAATCAGAAGTTTCTACGACAGTTTCAATACTAGGTGTAGATTATCCCCATTCTTATGTCATTGGCCATCAATTTCATGCTCACCATCACTGGTTGTCTTGGAGGATGTAACTTATTAATGGCTCCCCAAATGCAAACCCAGAAATGCAAACACTGGACTCGCTGTAGGCTTACTGAATCAGAAACTGTAGGCTGGAGCACCTTAGTCTGTGTTTTAACAAGGCCTCTGGGGGATTTATCTTAAGTCCTGAACTGTGTGTGGTGTATGTGTGTGAATGTGTTCATGTGTGCACATATGTGCACGGGTAGGCCAGAGGTCATGTGTGTACATATGTGCATGGGTAGGCTAGGGGTCAACACCAGGCACTTCTTCAGTGGCTCACCATGTGTGTACATATGTGCATGGATAGGCCAGAGGTCAACACCAGGCACTTTTTCAGTGGCTCACCATGTGTGTACATATGTGCATGGGTAGGCCAGAGGTTATGTGTGTACATTGCATGGGTAGGCCAGAGGTCAACACCAGGCACTTCTTCAGTGGCCCACCACCTTATTTTTTAAGAAAGGGTCTCTCACTGAAACCTGAGGCTCATTGGCCTAACTTACCAGTGAGCAAGCCCTAGGGATCCTCCTGTCTCTGTGGCCCAGAACTGGGTTTACCAGTATTTATGTGGTGCCTGGCTTTTTAAGGATGATGGCATGTGAACTCAGGTACTTGACTGGCTAGGCCTTACCCTACAATTTAATGTGTTTAACTCAATAGTTGTTACAGTTTTCCATTTTTATAACCTCATTCCACTTTGGTTCCTGTTGTTATATTGGAGATTCAGTCTCATATGGGCTGGGCTGGCCTCAAATTCCATAGCTAAGGCTGAGTTTTGACTTCTGATCCTTTTACTTTCATGTCCGAAGTGTTGGGATTGCAGCCCCAAGCCTCAATTCTTCTCACTTTAATGTAATGACGTGATCTTGAAGTCAACTTTCCCTATTGTTTTTTTTTTTTTTTTTTTTTTTTGGTCCACCATGATGACATCACAGAAATGTTTTTAAAAGCCTAGTCTGTAACCCAGAATTCCAACAGACATCCTTTTTTTTTTTTTTTTTGCTATGAAAATATTTGCCTCATATGCACGCAGACTTTTATTGTCCTCAAAGTTGCCCTGGAACAGTGAGCGTGTATTTTGAACCCGATTCCAACATTCTGTGTGAGCAAGGGGCCTTTACCAAGAAACATCTCATCTGTTCATCAGTTTCCCTCATTCTCAGCGAGCAGCTCACACACCCTCCTTACTTTCTTCTTACCCATAATGCCTTCCTTTTCCTTCCCATCACTCTATATTCTCTCCCTATTGGAAAATCCAGTTCACACTCCTCACACGAGGGCTCTAACTTACCAGTATTCATTCCTACACTATGACCATCATATTAAATCTGCCCCAACATATTTTTTTCTTTCCCAACATTATTTCAGGTATGTATCGTACAAGTACCTCTCTTTAGCCTCTTACTTTTTGTCTCAATGAAGCTGTGTTGCTGTGAGAAGACACCATGAGCAAAAGCAATTTGGGAGGAAATGGTTTCATTTTCCCTTGTCGCTTGAAAGTCCATCACTGAGGGAAGCCAGAGCAGGAGCTGGGGGGCGGGGGCGGGGGGAGGAATCCAGAGATAGGAAGTGGAGCAAGGCAGCAAGCAGCACTCCTCAAGCACAGCACCGAGTAAGTAAGGCCCAACGCGCATGCTCAGCTGACTTACAAGTGAGTCACAGGAGATGACAAGCGATCGGCTTACACATAATTTGTAGCAGTGGCTTAGATTTACCTGGTAAGATCTGGATGTTCACAGTCCATCATCTGTGGCATCAGTTTCCACGTCACCGCTGTGTACAGAATGATCCTTGATTGTGATTGTCTTTCAGGACCCAATTTGTTAATCAAGAAATCCGAAATGATGAAATCAATGTGTGTTCATGTATATATGTCTGTGGCCATTTACCTTCTGCTATCATAGGCAAGTCCATTAAAAGCATGAAAAACAAAACAAAACAAAACAAAACAAATCCAACAGTGTTATTTCCCTGGCTTCTTGAAATAAAACAGAACTTATTTATTTTAACATACATGTGTATATGTGTGTGTCTGTGCACGCATGTGTGTGTGTGTGCATGTGTGTGTATGTGTGTGTGTGTGTCTATGAATGATTTGGCAGTGTCATTTATTTTTGTTTTAATTTTTAAAAGGCAGTGAAGAACAGATGTGGTAGAAGGCCATGAAAGTGGGACACAGGTTAGTGATAATCAGGAAAAGTAGCAGCCCACAGTCAGCCGTCCAAGGCAGAGCCAGGTAGCAGGGACAGAGAGCATTAAGGGAAATCTGTTTGTTCAATCCTGGCAGAAGAACACGGGGATTTTTTTACAATTTTACAGTTTTCTTTTGGGTAATTTTACTTTGTTAAAGCGATGTCTTTATCCTTGCTGTATCATTTAAGATTACATTTGGAATATAAAGGGAAAAACTTTTGGAAAAATTTAATTTATTCCAATTTACTTGAGCAGAGAAAGATTTATAAATTGGGCAGCCCTCAGAAGCAGAAGAGATTTGCAGGGTTTGGGGGGTGGGGGGGCTCCACCCAGCACTGTAAGCAGACAGTACTCACAGATAGAAAAAGGCAGTGCAGAACCAAATCAGCCTGGTTGGCTGCATGGCTTTGCCCTATTCTGGGATGGTGTGATGAGACACTGGCCTTATATAGACATGGTCTGATGGTTTGGTAACCTGTGATTGGCTGAAGTTCAGCTCCAGCTACTAGCTAAAACTCAGCTACTTGATGCAGGAAAACGCTGTTAGTTACACTGAGGCTCACTCACACACTAAGTTAGATGGCAGTGTTCCAAGGTCAGAAGACGCTTTAGGGCAAATTGAAATGAACAGTTAGATCTTCAAACATCTGCAGATTCTTACGACTAAATCCATACGGGTCCACAATTGCATATCGGTGATTTAAGATCTGAAAGTTGTGGAAACTATTTTTATGGCCCTTAAGTGCTAGAATATTACCTGATTTAAATCTCTCTAATTTGGTGGGAGAACTAAATTAAGATAAATATTTACAACCTTTATTTATCCCATTTGTAGCAAGTCACATATTTTCATGTTTGTAAAATATTTTTATTACAGAGTGAAATTCTAGACCCTTATCTGTAATAACATTAAAAATATTCTGAAATTGGAATCATACACTGCCCTAGTGACTTGGTGTGAGTAGTTGTGGATCTGAACTCAATTTTCCTTCTTTTATGGGGCAGAAGTTCTCAATTATGTACTATTATCCTGAAAATATTTCTTTGATATCTGAAGTTCATGGTTGTCACTAGGACAAAGAAAATAACTAAATTAGCCACAGTGAAATGACAAGGGACAAGATTCACAATTTAAGGTTATGGAGATCTCAACCCCCCCCCCCCAAAAAAAAGATTATGGAGAGCTTTATACGTTTTATTCCTTAATTATTATATTGGCTCTGATATAATGAATATGTGATCATTCCATAATGAACACATATGGAATATATATGCTTGCAATATACAATACATGTCTTTCATCAATTTAACTGCAAATTGCACAAAAATATTGGAGCTCCTATGTGTGTGCATGTGTGTGTGTGTGTGTGTGTGTGTGTGTGTGTGTGTGTGTGACATGTACAAAGTTACCATAGATCATAGAGGTAGTGTGTGTTGCAGGGTATTTGATCTCACTGTGAACCCTGAGTTTGTCAACTGCAAACACCTGTCTGTTGTTTGGTGTAGTTCAGCCATATCACACACCTTCAATCTAAGAACTTTCTGTTTATTGTAAACAGGTGATTATGGTGTGGCTCAGCCCTAGCACACTCCCCTAATCCAAGAGCTTTCTGTACACAAGATTTCATAAAACTAACCCTAGGTCAAGAGGCAGAGCAAAAAACTAGCTGACAGGGATTAAGTAGAAAGGGTGGGCTTTGAGTTGAAGGGTATTTAAGACAGCATGGAAAAGAAGGAGGGGTTTTTGGAGCTTTGAGCTAGCAAGCTCTTTGGCTTTTAGTGTTTTTGGCTTTTCCTCCTGGTCTGTCAGCTGAGGTAGTGAGTTTTTGTTTTTTTTTTCTTTCTCTGAGACATGAGCTGAGTAGGAAGGTCAGCTGGGTCCTTTCTCCGTCTCTCTGAGCTAGCAGGATTTTACCCCAGCATCTGGATCCTGAGTCTTTATTGGTAAAATAGAACATTTGGGATTTCCTTTTTATTTTTTTTTTTAAATAACAAGTATGTTAGATAAACTCTTTTTATCACTTCAGCCAATACCAAACCAGCAAATTAAGAGAGGAGAATTGCATTTTGGGTTATGGTTTGAGGGGACACAGTCTCTCAAGGGAAGGGACATATCTCATGGAGCAAAAACTCCATGGTGGTAGGAATTCTAAGGAGTACTAAAGCCATTGCTTAGTAGATGGCAGCAAACAGGAAGCAGAGCGACTCGGGCCAGAACTGGTGGGTCATATGCCCCAACCCTGTACCTATCAGTTAGGTACTACCTCCCCCAAATGCCATCTACCCCTCCTTGTGGTGGTTTGAGTAGGAATGAACCCCATTGAGTCATGTATTTGAATGCTAAGAAGAGGCACCACTAGGAGGTGTGGCCTTGGTGGAGGAGGTGTGACCTTGGTAGAAGAGGTGTGGCCTCAGCAGAGGGGGTGTGGCATTGGTAGAGGGCGTGTGGCCTTGTTGAGGTAGTGTGGCCTTGGTAGAGGAGATGTGGCCTTGGTAGAGAAGGTGTGGCCTTGGCGGAGGAGGTGTGGCCCAGTTTAAGGAAGTGTACCACTGTGGGGGCAGGCTTTAAGGTCTCATATGCTCAAGCTACGCCCACTATGGAACACAGTCCCCTTCCGCTGCCTGCAGATCAAAATGTAGACCTCTCAGCTCCTTCTCCAGCACCACGTCCTCCGGCATGCTGCCATGAGTCCCACCATAATGATAATGAACTAAACCTCTGAAACTGTAAGCCAGCCCCAATTAAATGCTTTCCTTTATAAGAGTTGCTGTGGTCATAGTGTCTCTTCATAGAAATAAAACCCAATTTAAGACACACCCTGAACAATACTGCCCTCTGGGATTGAAGTATTCAGACACACAGCTTGTGGAGAACAGAACACATTGAAACCACAAATAGTTCAGAAAAGTTTCTCATTATTGTAGATGTAAGCACCCATCGAAACACATAAGCTGCATCCAATATAGGCCATCAGTCACCTAACATTTCCAATTATATTATACAAAATTAGTGCTTTTAAATATTCTCTTCAGCGAAATCAAACTAAAGTTGGTTCCTAATGTATCATGCCAACTGTCTTAGAGCATAGTTTGGGGTGGCTCTTGTTAACTGAGTAATTCAGACAGAACATGGACTTACAGGAGATGCTCTGTAAATATTGGGAAGAAGCAATGCAAAGCTAAGTCTTTTGACCTGCTCTGGACTTGACTTGAGGCAGCATTACCTGATTTCTTTATTACAAAGAGAGCAATGGGTTTGAACTGCCAATCAACATTTACTACAGGCTGGTCAGATGTCAAAGTCTGAAGCAGAGCCTGGGAGTTGTTATTGGCAGGTGGCAGAGTAACTCTTGGTAAGAACTCATGGCATTAGTTTAGAAGAGGACAAGTGCAAACTGAAGAACTTGTTAGGGTGTTTTAATAAAGGGCAGTGATAGAGTTTTTCATGCCTCATAATATCTAGTTTAGTGACGTATCCCTATGAACCGTATCAAGTCTTTGGACCTTGACCACATTTACGCCTTCATGCATCTGGGGACTTATTGCAAGAGGCGCTGCTTATGGGTTAAGGTGGTGTGGTAACGGGAAAAGGACAGCCAAGCAAAGGTGATTTCCCAGCATAACTGATACCACTCAAAGGGCAAAGTGATGAACAGTGGTAAATGAAGGATTGCTTCTAGGCCTTTGGGGCTCCCTGAGCCCCAGGACTTCATCCTGTCGGCCAATGAAACGCTTCTTTGTTTACACTGTAATAGATAATGGCCATTGTTTTAAAGCCTCCTCACACAAACTCAGAATTTTTCTATTATTTGCCATGACATTAAAAAAAAGAAAAAAAAAAGAAAAAAGAAAGAAAGAAAAAGCCTAGGGATTGTTTTTCCTATAGAAGTTGCATGGCCCTTGAAAATGAGCCAGAGAGGGCCAGCAATGCTTCATCTTGAACAGCAAACAGCATCCTTTGGGGACAATCTCAAGAACTCCTAACTGAAACTCACGTTCGTTCCTAGTGTAAATCTTGAGGCAATAACTATTTATCTAGCCAGGAAAAAAAAAAAAAAGGTCCAAGTCCCAGCCTATTTGCAGCTGTCTACAAACCATCAATGCATCTTCCAGATTGGACCAAACTACAGACGGGCCGAAAAGTCGGCTCTCTAATACGGATGTTCATTTTGGCACTCGGCAGTTAGGCAGGGATCACAGATGGTTGCTGTCTCATTCATTGTAATCCAATCACCCTGACCGCCACTGTCTCATAGTTAGTCTCCAGGAGTCCTTGAAAAACTCCAGTGACAATTCTTTCTTCTTCCAGATGTCACCCATTCAAGAAGCGTGCCTGCCATCTCTCCCTTGACCTAGGATGTGCTTGTGGCTCTTCAAGTCAGAGTCGCTCTGAAATGACGTCTTAGCACTGCCTTTTGCACTGCCCAGAGCTGGTGAAAATGACTATGTCCTAGAAGTGGCATCTTTGCCAGAAGGCAACTTGTTCTTTCTTGGCTGGGTACCATACAGAAAACCTTCTCTGCTGCCTGCATTGCGCGGTAGTGATTGCAGTGCAGAGGCCAGTGCCTGAGCACTGCATCCTGAAAGGTTTAGCTAGTGGCTGTTTCCAAGGTACCAGCATACTTGCAAGCTGGCTTTTAGTAGTAATACCTGCACTTCGGTTATCATTTTCTGAAATCTTGACAATTTGTCCTCAATCTTTTTCTCTTGTATGGGTGGCTTTTATTTTGGTCCCTTCTAAAGGATGTGCCAGATTTTAAAGGCAGAGCATTGACACATTTTAAACTGTCAGGATGAGGGTTTCTCAAGGCTAGTAATAGTTATATTTTATTTTAGTGTTTAAAAAAATCTTCCTTTAAAAATCAGAAATCCTCAAAACAAGAGAATATGCAAATCCTCAAAGCAACTGTGTAAATGAACACTGGTTTAAAGGAATGACAATAGAGGGGGGGTGGGAATCAGAATTTTATTTAAGTTACTGCTACATTTTAGTAAAACGCCAGCACAGTGTATATTTCCTCAAGCTTTTTTTCTGCTCACTGTCATCAGTTCCACATATATCATAAGCAAAAATTATGTGGAGTATGGTAATGGCTAAGAAAAAGATTTCTAGGTTAGTAAAAATATTATTTCAGGAAGAATCTTTCTAATGAACATGTTTTAAGGAGTTTTTAAAAAACAGTTCCTAATTTATACATAGCTTTGAGATGGAACTGACAGTAATAACTTTTCTGGTGAGATTAAAGAAAGTGAAAAGATAATATTCTTTTCCTTAAGTAGCTTAACACAAAGAGTAAAGAACTTATATTTAGTGTAGGATCTCACACACACACACACAGACACACACACACACACACACACACACACAGTGAGAGAGAGAGAGAGAGAAACGGAGACAGAGACAGAGACAGAGAGATACAGAGACAGAGTGAGCTGGGGAAGGGATTATTTACTGCAGACTTATCCAGATAATTTAGAATCTCATAATTCTGCATATAGACTAAGAATCTTAGAATATTAGACTAATGGGAAAATGTTCAAAATCAGTGAGTTGATTGCTGGATTCTCACAATGGATCAGCACAGCTTATGAGTTAAGGGTTTGCTCATTGTCAATATTATCAACACAGAACTGCAATGGCCTTATAAAATAATAGTAATGAAAAGTGACCTTCATCCAAAGATAACTCTAATACTCAACAAAATTCTATTAAGTGCCCATGATGTGCCAGGCATTGGGTTAATTGAATCCCCTGCCCCCACCCCCATCTCTACTATTTAAATGGCAGAAGAAGCTGACTCTATGGGAAGTCTTAGCCAAAGACCATTTAATTAATTTGTTGTCTGGGGAAACAGCACAAAACCTGGGAAGAAAGCCCAGGTATAAGGAATGCTACATTGTTGTCCACAATATAGTGTTTTGTTGCCCAGGCTGCAAGGTACTCTGCGTTCTCCATGCCTGCATTAAACCAGTGCAAACATTCTGTAAAAATCCATACTGTGTGTTGAGAATGCCGAGGCACACCATGGTTTTTATACTTTTGGCATTGTCACCTTAGCGTGTTTCATCCGAGTGGGTACTTTAGTGTGGAGTTGCTTTTAGTAGGGCTAGGTTAAGTTCTGTACTAAGAGCCAACAGATGAGAGAGTTGTACTTTATTGTTTCCTGTAAAAGTTGTCATGTGAACTCAACAGCAAGCCAATGGGTAGTGGCCAGGCAGGGGGAGCAGAGAAAGGATTATCTAATTGAGCATGCGCAGTATTTAACGCTCCAAATTTTATACAGACTGCAGGTACAAACTTCCATGAAAACTGACCACAACAGGACACAGAATGTTACTGCCCAGTGTCATCTGAAAAAATAAAATGTATCCTGACCTTAGAACCCACATTCTTTTTATTTATTTATTTTGTTTTATGTGTGTGGTTTTGCCTGCGTGCCACAGTCACGTGGCCCGTGGAGGCCAGAAAAGCGTGTCAGATCCTCTGGAGATGAAAATATAGATGCTTTTGAGCTGCCATGTAGGTGCTAAGTTGTACTCAGGCCCTCTGGAAGAGATACCGGCGATCTTAACTGCTGAGCCATCTTTCCAGCTCAGCGTCCACATTCTTCACTCATAGACTATGACTCTCCTTAGACGGGGATTTGGCTTTTCTTCTTCACTCTATCATTATTCAAAATATATTCATTGAGTGTTTACCAAAGCCCAAGAATGACTTCGGATGCTAGAGAATTAACCGTGACAAAGAAGTGAGTGGAGACTGAAAAATGAATGCCTCCCACACCAGAAACACAAATATGAGTAGATTTGAATGCTGTCATAGTGGCGGGGAGGTGGGAGAGTGGCATACGGATGAGATCGTGAACAGACACGTTGGGCTCTGACACAGCGGTTCTTAACTTGTTGGGCATGGCTCCTTTGGGGGCCGAACTACCCTTTCACAGCAGTAGTCTAAGACCATCAGGAAACACAGATATTTACATCACATTTCATAGCAATTATGAAGTAGCAGTGACAATAATTTTATGGTCGGAAGTCACCACAACATGAGGAACTATATTTAAAGGGTGATGGGCAGTGTTAGGAAGGCTGAGAATAAGTCTCCCAGGAAGAACGGTGTCATCAGCAACAAGAGCATCTGTCTTGCAAAATTGCAAAAGGGAGTCTGTTTTTCACAGAAATGGGAAGAGTAATTGTAAAAGGACCACACCAAGATTTCCTGGGAGGAAAAATCTTGTAAACCTTGAAATAACACGTCCTGATTCCACTCAAATTTTTTGTGAATCTAGAGAAAGAAGAAAAATTATAAGACCTTCTGACAAAACACACCTTCAAAAGGAGCTCATGATCTCTGTAAATATAAAGTGACCTTGGCTAGGGACATCATAATGTTTTGGGACAGCTAAGGAAAGCATTATAGAGCTATTATTGATCTCCACCCCAATAGTAAAGTTTCAGTAAAATCATCACAATAAAAATATTTAGATTGCTTTAGGGAGTTAGCCAAGTAGATTGGACTAAAGAGTTTGAAAATAAGGAGATGAGAAGGAAATGGCTTCACTAGATTGTTCTTTAACCAGGTATTATTTATGCAGCTTTACCTAGGTGTAAATACAAATTTTAAACACCCTAACTGTTTACTGTTGGATATGTCTGGAAGGATTCACCTGTGAGAGTGTGATAACCCAGACAGTAGACTGGCTCGTCACTCCCTCAAGGCTCCACATGTTCCCTGAGGGCTTTGAGTGTGTGTGCACATGTGGTAAGAACTCCTGACATGAGTTCTCTCTGACTACTAACTAGAACATACATGAAGCTTCTATAGTTAAAAGGCTGTGGTGTTGGTTCATGGGTTAGTAGAGAGATAAATGAGAGAGAGAGAGAGAGAGAGAGAGAGACAACTCACAAGTGAAGGTGTCATGGGAATATGTAAAAGGTGTCTTGCTGGAACGGTGTCACCCAGAGCTAGGAAATGATGGGTCACATGTAAAACAACACAGGTTGGCAAACTTGTCCTATTTGGGATAGTTCAAATCAGTAAGGAGTGGAGCGGTACTTTGCTTTTTTTTTTGTTTGTTTTGTTTTGTTGGCAGTGTTGAAGATGAAACACAGGACCTCAGATAGGCTAGAACACACACTCTGTCAAGGAGCTCATTGCAGCTTCAAGAATATAAAATAAAGAAAATAAAAATCATAGGGTAGCATAAATAAATGAATAAATAATAAGCATGTGACTTAACACCTATGTAAAAGAAACATGTGTGGCAGAACACCTATAAATGGTGGGACAAAAGTGAAACATTTTCAGTTTTCAACATGTGTACAAGCAATTGCTTCCCCAAGGTATTTGAATGGATGCTAAAACCACTAGGTGAAACATTTTGAGGGAGTTCTACCTCAGTGATGACCTCTTATTTATAAAGAATAAACAGGGCCATTAAGATGAGTAGATCTGGCAGACATTACCTTAATCAAACTGACCATCACTTATAATTGGATGAGTTAGTTTTATGTGTCTTCTTATATCAATAGCCTTGTGTCCCTGTGATACATTTTAGGGGAACAATGAATACCAGAGAGAGTGTGTTGGGTTTGGTCCAGCCTGGCTAGGAAGGGCAGCCCAGTTCATATCATGCAACCCAGGAACCAGAGATGGCAATTCTGGAACTCAGCCAGATATCTGGCATCTGGACCTGATCAGTCCATGACATGGTGCCACCTACATTCATGGTAGGTCTCTACCTCCCCCTCAAGCCCCCAGCTAGTCATCCACAGAAAAACCTCACTGACACCCCATCTTCTATGTGATTCTAAACCCAGCCAGGGACTCAAGATTAACCTTGTGAGATACAGTGAGAGATACACAATTTCACCTTCTTGTGAGACACAGTGAAGGAAACACAGTATCTCCTTCCTCCTGAGATACAGTGAGGGACACACAATATCACCTTTGCTGGGTTCTTTCCAAAGAATCTAACCACAAGGAATCCATCAGAAAAATTCAAAGTAAGACATGCAAGGAAATGACAAACAAATGTGTATTTTAAAACTTTGGTCAATCCTAGGATACTCAGATTTGGGGCAACTGGAGAAATTTAAATATGACTCCATATGAGTAGCATTTCATATCTACGTAGAACATGATGTGTTTTCTAGAATGGTCTTGTTTTTATAATATTTCAGGGAATATACTTAATTTTTGAAAAATCTGTTATTTTATGCCACTGAATAATAAGTGTGTTGCAATTTCATATAAACATACTTTACGCCTTGTCCTATCTTTTTGCAATGGCTGTTGTTAAATTTTAAAGCATTTAAAGGGAGTACAAATAAACATTGGCATAAAAAAGCAGATTTTGAAAGTAGGCTGACTATATACCATGAGATGTGTGCATAAACTAATGCTAATCCATCTCCTGGTAGTTTGTTGATTTCTGAAATAGTTTCCTTTGAGTGGGTCTTCAGAAAGCTCAACAATATTGTTATTGAAACCTGTATCGGAGTCTTTGTTAATTAGCATTAGAAACAAATTACAGCTTTCACTGATGAAAGGAATTTTGTTCAAAATGGACAAAGTTGAGCAGGCCTATACATGAATAAAATACAAGAGTCCTGCAAGCCCAGTGGAGTGGAGCTGATGAGAGATGCTCCAGGCTTTTTGACTTCCGCATCCTGTTGTCACAAGACTTTCTGTAGAAGCTGTTTCTCGTCTTCTGGGGATGGATGACTGATCTCTACTCCAGGATGTCATTGTGATAAACCTGACAAGCTCAAGGTCATTGTTAAAGTGTTATCAGACAGAGGAGGAGACCTCACTACATTTTAAAAAACAGACTGCTTTGTGTCTGTAAATAAACACTTTTTAAAAACCTATAATTTAAAGCAGGGCTTAAATATTGGAAATTTTACAAATTTAAGTATAAACTTGTTAAGATATACAGTCAAAATGCTTTCATTTCTCTTTCCTTCATTTGAAAGTTGAAAAATATTTAGCGGAGAGAAGGGACTAGCCACGATACTAGCATCTAAACAGTGTCTGTTAGGGTATTATATGCCTTACTGGAATTATATTTTTGTAGATGCTGAGTTAGGAGAGCAACAGGAGCTCTCACGCCTCATGTCTGGAAGTTGAGACGTGTCTGGGGCTCCTGTAGTGGTGGAATTGAGGATTGTTTGAGTATTGGGTCTCATACGGTTCTCTGAGTTGTACGGCTTGGGACAGTTTCCATTCCGTATTCCATGCTGTTCTTTTTCAAAATGGCCGCAGTGGCTGTCAATTTGATAGTTAGCTTCGTTTCTCTTTCACCTTTCATATTGCACACTGTAGGGACTGAACTCAAGAATACACATTATTTTGATTAGTCTTGGAAGATAAAGGAAACTGGGTTTCTGCAGGGTTTGATTTTGTTGTGTTTTTGAGGGAGAAGCTTGCTACACAGCCTAGGCTGCCCTCAAGGTCATTGGTCTTCCTGCTTCGATTCTAGGCCTGCGCCGGCACATCTGGCTCCCTAAAGTATCTCAGATCTTTTTAAATGTTGAGGGATGAGGAAAAAACTTTGAAGTCTAGAATTTACTGAAAAATACAATCCAGTAGATGAGAATAGGGAAACTAATCTCATTTCTCCCCACCTCCCAGACATAATCGAACTTTCTGAACTAGTGCAATTGGTTTTTGTTTTGTTTTGTTTTGTTTTTTGTTTTTGTTTTTGTTTTTTGGTTTTTTGAGACAGGGGTTCTCTGTGTAGCCTTGGCTGTCCTGGACTCGCTTTGTAGACCAAGCTGGCCTTGAACTCACAGCGATCCGCCTGCCTCTGCCTCCCGAGTGCTAGGATTAAAGGCGTGCGCCACCACGCCCGGCTTGTGCAATTGTTTTAATCAAAGTTTATATCTAGACTCTGATGTTTGTTTCCCAAAGAATCTAAAGAAAGCAAATATTCTGAACACTGCGCTATTATTCTGGCCCTTTAAAAAGAAGTTTTCTGGATTCTCTCTCTTGCCTCATTTAAGGTCTTTCTATGAGTGCCCTTTACCTTCGAACCATATGCTGCATCACACGATCTCCATAAAACCAATAGCCCAGCTTGCTTTAGATAAGTACATGGGGGTCACAGCCAGCCATCCGCTGTCTTGCCAGCTACCCACCCACCCGTGGCTGTTGACAGAGCCACCCCCCACCAAGATGCCACAGACAGACAGTGGTCAGTTCATCGGATCCGATTCTCCTTTCTTGTGTATTTGCCTAAGAGAAGTTGGGCAGTTGCCCATGGAGTTGGACAAGAAACCGTGAGAAAAAAACAGACTGGAAACATTTATCAGTGGCTCACGGGGAAACAGTGACGCCAGGTACCTAACAGCCGAGTTATTATAGGTCCTGAACGGTGGCAAAGGAGAAGAGTGGCTGTGAAGACAGTTTGCTTAATTAACTTGAAATTTTCTCCACTTTCCTCGCCGGCAGAGGAAGCGTTCTGTTCCAGGTGGCATGAGGGAGACCAGTGTGGACATAGTGAGATTCGAAAGATAATTTAAGATCTTAGTTCTGCAGATAACATTTAGGCCACTTTCAGCACATGCATGGGTGTGGATATGATTAATACTTTGATGATTTCTTAAGGTGTTGCTCCTCACTTTCTACCTCTTTTAAGGCGGTTCTTTTGGTTGTTCGCCACTGCGCATGCCCGGCCTCCTGGCCTGCAGGATTCAGGCATTCTGTCTCTGTGTTCATTTTCGCGTAGGAGCGCTGGGATTACAAAGGTGTATTAGAGCTTCTATCTTTTACATGTGCTCCAGGGATTAGAACAGAGATGCCTGACAAACACGGTGCCCACTGATCCAGGGCCCCATGGCCGCGAGGTAAGTTGTAAGTGGAAACATACCTTGGCTAATTTGATGGGAGAACAATTTTTGCTTCAGTGTGCACTTCTTTCTTATTAGTGAAATAAATGGCAACGTGTTTCTTTCTGTTTTAGTTTAGAAACACTAATCTAGTTGTCTGTCCAATTCCGACTTAGAATTTCTGCCTGAGAGAGAAACTGAGAGAAGCCAAGTTTCTGTTTATCATCTGGATGAGCTCCTAGTGTTCAGCATATCTCTGTACCTCAGTAATGGAAGAGATTTGTTAAAATGCAGCTGCCAGGATTAAAAAACAAAAATAAAGTCTGAGAGAGGACATGTAGACCGACACCAAATACGAAGACTATGAACCAATGTGACTTTGATTAATGGACTAGCATTTTAAATGGAGTCTAAGTTGTCTCACTTCTGTGATGTAGCTTTCTTTGTCCATGTCATTAGAAATACAAAGCACTCCATGATTCGGAGAGGGGAAAAAAAGCCATCGGGAGAAAAAAAAAAAAAAAAAAAAAGCCTTTGGATGATCAATCCTGAGAAAGTTACATATTTTGTCTAAGCCCTGCTTCTTCGTGTATGAGGGCAAGCATAGTCCTAGCCCACGTGTGTGTTTGAAAGCAGGCTGTCTGTTCAGTACGCATGGCTGTGTCATGAAGGTGCTGGCAACCTCTCTTTTTTTCTTTCCATTGTTTATTCTTGGCTTTTTGCCCTCCACGTACCTCCTCCTTCCCAGGTGAACCCGAATGTGCTGTGGGCAGAGTAGCTTCAGGAACTACGTCTCTGCCTTCCTTTTCTTCTCATTTTCACTAGTCCTTTGAGAATTTTCTGCACCGTAGTTGGATCATAACCACCCCTATTCCACTCACCCCTCCCAGGTCCTTCCTTCTTTTCCTCACCCTCACCCCTCCCTGCCACCAGGTGCATGTGCTTAAAAAAATATCCACCACGTAAAGTTTGTGAGACCCTGATACTCTTGGCTATATGGCCACCGTCACTGGAGAACAGTCAATCCACCAATGGTCACATGCTTAAAGAAGAAAACCAAGCCTCTTTTTCCCTCCCGTGCCCATCTCCCCTCTTGGGGTTTTGTCTGGCTTCAGTCGATGCAGGTCTTGGTGCATGCCACCTCATCGCCACGAATTCACGTGGGCACCTGGCCAGCTGTGTCCAGAAAGCCGTTTCCCTCTAGTCAGACACCACCACCTCTCACTCTCACTGTCTTTCTTCTCCCCTCTCCCTTGAGTCTAGAAAGGCAGAAGTGGCTGTGATACAGGGACTCCATTTAGGACTGAACACTCTGGAGCCTCTTATTCTCTGCACTTTGGTGGCTCTTGGTGTTAATTTCCATCTTCTGTGGAAAGAAGGGTTTGCGAGTGCACTGATCGGACTTGCACCAGACGAGGAAGTGACTTTTCTGACGATTGACTTCTTATTGTACCATAAAGGTGGCCTTTACCTGGGCTCTGGCTCAGTCATAACAGGTGCTCCTGAACTCAAGTGTCCTGGAAGTCACCGACTCACACCGACTCACCCAGTTTATATTCACGGAACACCTCAAGTGTCCTGGAAGTCACCGACTCACACCGACTCACCCAGTTTATATTCACGGAACACCTACTATGTGCCAGGAACCATATCAGGTAACTATAGCTGCATCAGGGAGCCAAGTTGACACATCCCTTCATGCCCACTGCCTCCTTAGTACGTCCATAGAACCAGATCTAGGCTTGCTACCTTTCAACAGTTATTTAAGTAACCATATGCGGAAGGCATCCGTCTGCTGTATTATTACATCTCACAAGAGAAATTTAAGACATATATGAAGAAAAGGAAGACTGTTGTAGAAATCATGCCCAATCAAGCCAGGGTAGCAACTGAATTGAAGCGGGTCACACAGCTGGCATAGTCAGAGTCCCCTAAAGGCTTGTATTGTCAGGTCAGGAGAGCGTGGGTACAGGCTCAGAAATTGTTGAGTTTCCAGTCCAGTGACCTGGGGGACTCAAGAAGCTCGAACTACTGCAACTTTTCATTTGTCTTTCTATCTGTAGGTGTGGTCATTCTTTAATGCCAACTCAATAAAGAAGAGACACTGACATTAAAAGACTTTTGTCAAAAATTAAAATTAAAATAAAAAATGATGAGTAGTGTGACGTACGGAAGTGAGAAGAGTGCACTCCTAGTTTGGGAGACACGAGGTCTGATCGCCAGCATTCTATGTTCTGGCAGAAAGGCGACAATGCAAAGACCGGCAGTGGAAGACAGTTTGGGAAAGCAGCTTGCAAAGCTGTGACCATGTCTCAGGCTGTCACAAGCCACAGACTGGCACACATGTGTTCCACTTTCGAAAGAGTTTTACGATTGCATGAAAAGAAAAGAGGGCAGAAGCCTTGGAACTCTTCTGGTGCCTAGCTATCGTCATGCTGCGATTTTGTCTGGCTTGAGCCTATGCATGCCTTGTGCACGTTGATAATGTCTGCACTAAGTAGAACATGGCGCATGCTCAGTTCGGTTAATCACTTCCTGCGGTTGGCCAGACCCATCGGGATGATATTTGTGAGAATATTAAGTCCTTCAGGGATAGTTCTTAAGGAAGTGAGGTGTCGCCTGAGACTTGAAAAAAAAATTTTTTTTTTCCAAAGCAAGGAATAGCTCCTTCTAGCAAGGGGAGTGGAACTGCTTTTTCTTAGGAATCAGAAAAAGCTTGAGTGGGACTTGGGCTCCAGCGTAGAGGGAGACAACTCAGGAGCCTTCAGAGACAGGGGAGGACCGTTTGTAGGCTAAATAACACTGTGGATGGGTTTTGTGTTTTCTTCTAGTCTGCGACTGAATCATGGGTCAGCATACATGAAGAACAGAGATTTAATGAGGGTAGACTATCTAGAATCCTTTGTTGTTGGTGTCGTGGGGTCATAGGTGCGGTCAAAGAGCAAGAGCCCACTGCGCATGCTCCACCTTGCTACCAGGCATAGCGAACAGCCTCCTCACTGCCCATGCATTATCTGGTGCCGCTGCGGGATTCCTTATGGCCTGAGTTCACGTCACAATCCTCGTCCCCACTTTCCACCTCACTTGAATACCCCCAGAGCACTTTAAACCCCCTGAAACTGTGATCAGTGACTCCAGGAGGGAACATGTTTCTTATCGTAAGTGTAAGTCACGATTCTTGGCTGGTAGAATTCATTACTGTAAGAATGAAAGGCAACAAGAATTGCGAAGTGCCACCTTGCACAAGCGGATGCTAAACAAAGCCGGTAACCCCATCCGGTGGGCATTGAGACAAACCTCAAAGTTTTAATCATCAGAACACACTCAACTATTGTAAAGCTGGTCACTGGTTAAGTACATTTGTTAATTGGTGGTGAAAGATAAAAATGTAGGCTTAAATAAAACAGCATAATGAATTCCATTTACATCTCACCGAACCTCACAAACATTAATTCACAGTTGATCTTATCTCACCCACATTTCTTCCTTGCAGTTTTCATTTGGAAACTTTCTCAAGTTTTATACTACTATATCCACAAACATCTCTCTCTCTCTCTCTCTCTATATATATATATCTATAAAAGCAAAGACTTTGAACACACGCTATATGTGTGATTGAATATGTTGGGCTAGAACCGATTATTTGTGTGCTTTTATTTTGAGTTTACCATGTGGGGATTGGAATATCACATGGATAAGTGAAGCAGGGCTGAGCCCTGTCACACACAGGCCACATGAGACATTATCACACCATTAAAATTGAAGAATGCTTTAATCGCTAACTATTCAACTAGTCAAATATCTCATAAATGTCATTACATTTTTATGGTTTGCTTGATATAGATCTAAATATGCTTCCAAAGAATAACAGACATTTTTTTTGCCAGCAGACGAACATGCAGATTGCCACAAATCCTTACTCTTAGGTATTGGATGTTCTTGTGGTGCAGTAAAAATATTTATGATATAGTAAAGTTATGTGTGCAGCCACTTGGACAGTGTTACTAAGCTGCTTCCCTTTGATAACTTAATATGATTTCTGCAGGTGTATGCTTGTGTATGAGTGCATGTGTGGTGTATGGAAACATGCGTGTCCAAGTGTGCATCCCCATGCACGTACATGGAAGCCAGAAGAATCCTGGGTGTGACATTCCCTCAGTCTCCACTCTATTCCTCTTGAGTCAGGATCTCTCATTGAGGCAGGATCTAGGTTGGCAGTCAGCAAGCGCCCAGTGTCCTCTTGTCCCTGCCTCTGGCAGCATAGCGGTTATAGGCACATGCATGCTCGCAGCTGGCTTTTTATGTGGATGATGGGGATTTGAACTCAGTTTTTTGTGCCTGTGCAGAAAGCATTCATATACCCTGAAACATCTCTCCCAGCCCACATTCCACCCCTCCACAATTTCAACTGTACCACTAACTAATGGTTATACTCATGAGCCATTCGCTCAAACTATCTAAATATCACTTTTCTGAATTTAAAGAAGGGTGTGCTGAGTTAGAATTGATTACTTGGTATGCTTTTATTTTGAGTCTACTATGTAAAAATTGGGAAATCACAGGTCTAAGTAAAATAGGTTGGAACCCTGCCCAGCATGGGCTATGTTAGCTGGGATGTCTTTCTTAGCTGATTTTCACCTTGGTTTCTGATTCGGTGAAATGTGGAGAGTTGTCAGCTAAACATGGAGATATTTCTGTGTGAGCACATAGCGGCAAGGTACAGGGAAAGCTGAAGAAAATGGGAATATATGGTTACGTTGATGGCTGCATAATAACCCTCCAAGTGTAGTGACTGTAGCTTACCTAGTAACTGTTGGTGAGGATGAAGCTAAAAGGGCAGGCAGTGACTGGAGCTCCATTGTTGGCTATGGTGCTTGCTGGCCCCATATGGCTGCTGAGAATTTGAGATATGGCTACCTCAAATAGAGATGTGTTATATGGAAAGTGCATGCTTGGTGCTTGAGATGTATCATGAACAGACAACGCGGTAATTATAAATGTCTAGTGCATGCTGAAATCATATTATCTTGACTATATTGGGCTAAGTAAATAAACAAATACTATTAAAATTAATTTCACACTCTCTTCCTCTCTACCTCCCCCTCTCGAAATGAGGTGTTTCTATACAGTTCAGGCTGTCTTGAATATTGCCACGTAGCCCAGGATGGCCTCAAATTCATGATCATCCTCCCTTGACTTTCTGAATACTGTGAGTACAAAATACAGCACCATGTACAGCACTCATACTTTGTAGTTCTTTATGAGTAGCAATGAAACAATTTAAATTACATATGTGGCTTGCATTATTTCTTTAAAAAATTTTTAAAATTTACTCACTTTACATCTCTATTGCAGCCCCTTCCCTCTTTTTCTCCTGGTCCTGCCCTCTCACCTCATTCCCCCTCTCCTCCCCGCCTTCTCCTTAGAAAAGGGGAGCCCCTCCTCACTCAGCATATCAAGTCACATCAGGACTAAGTGTATCCTCTTCCACTGAGACCCAACAAGGCAGCCTAGCTAGAGGAAAGTGATCCAAAAGCTGCTAACAGAGTCCATGACAGAGACAACCTCTGCTGCAATTGTTAGGGGACCCTCAAGAAGACCAAGCTGCCTACCAGCTACATATGTGTTGGGGACCTAGGTCTAGTCAATGCATGCTCTTTGGTTGGTGGTTCAGTCTCTATGAGCCCCCTTGGTTCTCAGTTAGTTGGCTCTGTTAGTCTTCTTGCCCTCCTGGTCTCTCTATCCTTCCCCCAACTCTTCCACAAGACTCCCTGAGCTCCACCTAGTGCTTGGCTGTAGGTCTCTGCATCTGTTTTGATCCACTGATGAGTAGAGCATCTCAGGGGACAGTTATGCTAGGCTCCTGTCCGAGAGCATAGCTGAGTGGGTCTCAAGTTGGGTCAGTCACTGTTTGGCCATTCTGCCAGTCTCTGCTCCATCTTTATGCCTGCATACCTTGTTGGCAGAGTAAATTGTGGGTGAAAGGTTTGGGTAGATCCAGCTACACCACTCCTGGGCATATACTCGAAAGATGCTCCAACATACAAGGACTATGAAAAACAAGAAAATAATGGAATTTGCAGGCAAACGGATGGAACTAGAAAAAAAAAATCTCCCTGAGTGAGGTAACCCAGACCCAGAAAGACATACATGGTATGTACTCACTTATAAGTGGATATTAGCCATAACGTACAGAATAAGTTACGAAGCCTCTTTAAACCTCATCCCTGCCCTCCAAGAATGTCTAACAGTACAACTTGCTACTGAGAAAATTTACAAGGCTTGAATGAGGTAAAGCACCTGAGGTATCTGATATAAAGTAATTATGGTAAATCCTATTGTCAAGTATTTCCTGCAGAAATGTCTCCTCCATCAACCCACACGCCCTATCTATCTATCCTGGGTCTCCTGTATGGGCTTCAACGACATCCCAAACAGTCCCCAGTCACAGGTTTTCTCCCTGTTGTGGCTCTCTATTTTCTCATCATTGCCTTTCTGTCAGTGGAGGAGTAATTAATACTAGAGAACTACAGACCCAGCATTCCCTGGGAACTCACTAGATGTGCAAATTCCTGGGGCTACCTTCATAGCTACTGAATCTGTAACTCAGACTGTAGCCTGAAAATGTTAACAGGCCCTCAAGGCAAAGGTCTATGCTTGTACATTTGAGAACAATTGCTGAGCTTGGTCTTATTCAATCCATCTCACAGTGTTACCCCAAACTCAGTGACTACTTGTCAAATGTATAAGGTGTTTGTATGAATCCTGATGACAGTGTGGGGCCATAGATGAATGGCAAGCAGGGGAATGCTATGGTTTGATTGTCTCCTAGGTTAGTTCTTAGAAGCTGTATATGGCAGGAATAAGATGAAGTTACCGAAAGCCAATGAATCTACTAATAAAATTACTATTTGGATTCATAATTTATGTATAAAATAGTAATTATTTACAAGAAGAATACCTTATTTTAAAAACTTATACATTCATAGTAAAATGTATCCTCTCAATGCTATGATATATATAATGTTTTATATGAGAAAGGTATTTTAATATGCAAAATTTATGAATAAACAAAATGTGATATAATATCTTTAAAAACTAGTTCTAAAATGTAATATGAACTTAACATTTGTCAGTTTTCTATGCAGTGTAATCTGATGAATTATGAAAGTAAAATACCATGGCAAGTGAGTTGCAATACAAAATTAAAATATATTGAAACTTCATTGCTAATATAGGAATAAGAAGTTTTGTGTTGTTTGAAAAATATACTAGTATAAAAAGTATATGTTATTCATTTCATTTTGTGTCAAAATGAAATAAAGCAAGCCCCTAGAGGCTTTTAAGGTAAAAAGAAAATAAGTTGATATTGACACACAGTATAGCAAGTATCGCGATGTCACATGACTCTTGAGACATTTATGGGCCAAAGAAGCCCCAGGATTGCTCCGTGGCACATATACCTTTCCCATTTGCAGATGCTCATCTCAAAGCTAGGACCTAACTAAACCAGTCTTCACGAGGACTCACAATATCTTGGTGACCATGACGTCTTTAGGAAACGGGGTTTTTAGCTTTTTTTTTTTTTTTTTTTTTTTTTTTTTTTTGCATTAAGTTCTTCACTTGAGTGACCCTAATAGTTATCTACTCCCATGTCTTCTTCCTCAATAATTAAAAAAATTAGGAGATGCTGAAGTGAAATGTTTATAATTTTGTGACTTTACTCCTGGAAATAAACTTTTAACTACCCAATAAAATAAAAACCAGGATTCTAGCTTTGTGATCTACTATCAAACTGGTTCTGGGAAGGCTGACCATCTGGAAGAATGAATGAACTAAGTTCCTATCTCTTACAAAAACCAACTAGAAATACCTTCATGGAAGGCTTGAAACTACCAGGGGAAAACAAAAGAAACCATTGAAGACACAGGATTAGGCTTATTCTGAATAGGACTCCTGTAGCTCAGAACCGAAGCAAAACACCAGTAGAATGAATTGATTGAACAATTGCATCTCTTACAAGAGACACAAGAATAAAAACACTAACTACAGAATAGGACAACATCTCTGCAAATTATTTGCCGGATGGAATTAATATCCATAACATAAAAACCCCAAAATTAAGAACTCAGAAGAGCACAAATATCTAATAAACCAATAAAGAAATGATCTGAACACTTTTGAAAAGAAGTAAAATGGACAATAAATATATGAAAACACGTTCAGCATCTCTATCCATCAGAGAAATGCCAACCAAAACCATGTTCAGCTTCATCTCACCAAGGTCAGACTGGAAATCACCAAAAGGAAAATAAATCCAATGCTGGAGGGATTGGGGAAGAAACAGATGTACAGTACATCGACAGGAATGTAGATTAGGGCAGCCACTACAGAAATCAGTTTAGAGAGTCTTCAAGACATAAAAACAGGCATGATGCATGATCTGGTTTTGTCTTTCTTATACACAAAGCAGCCAAAGTTAACACCCAGGGTAGATAGCTGTGTACACATCTGTTGCGGTACCAGCTTATTGCCCATGAATGTGTGAATGGAGACAGATGTGGCACACAAAGGTCCAAATCCACTATAAAGAAAAAAGAATCTCTTTTGCAGGAAAATTGAGTTTGTACTAAGGGAAGTAAGCTGAGTTCAGAAATATAAATGTTCCATGCAACCCCAACAGGAAGACAGAGCCCAATAGATCCCCAGCGCTAAGCTAGCTAACTAGTAGACTCAGTGGGGATCCTTCCCATAAAATAATGTGGAGACAGAAGAGGACACCTCACAGTGATTCCGGGCCTCCATATGCACATGCGCCAAGATGTACATGCATGTACAACACAGAGAGAGAGACATGCATAAAATGTGGTGATCATGCATCCACATATCCCTGTGTGTCTTTTTGGAGAGAAAATCATAAAAAGGAACTAAGTTCTGGGGAAAGAGACTGAGAGTCAAGAGGGAAGAGACTTTAGGGGATAAAGCCTGAGACATACAAAAAGATAAGGATGGGGATGAAAATGGAAGACAGAAAGAAGAGATTTGGTGGGCAGGCATGGGGAAGTGTAAACAGAGACTAGGTGGGGTTGAGAAGGATAGATTGAAGTGGGATGGGGCAGGTCTCAAAAGGCCCTTAGACAAGGTTGCTCATTCATTTTGAGATGGTTGAAAGAGTTAAATTCTTGCTAAATCTGTCCATTACAAAAGTAGATGTCGTGTGTTACACAAATCACCTTCCCTTGCTACATAAAGTTAGGTGTGGGGTGTTGCACTAATCACCTTCCCTTGCTTCTAGTGGGGAGCACCTTCTGTGCCCAAGCCCATTAGATTGGCTGAATTCAGGGAATCTATTATCCAGTGAAAATTGATTCCTAAAGTATTGTGTGTTGGCTGAGCAAAAAATGATTTTAAACAAATTTTAAAAAATAGAGAATAAATCGAAAATTCCCTGTGTGAAATGTTGACATTTTTGTTACATTCATAAGAATGCATTTTTAAAGATAGATGATGAGCTCAGCAAGTTTTTATTGTTTCCTGGATTTTTTTAAGTGTTTCTTCACATGAATCACATACTTATATGCTTTGCTCATTTTTCTATTAGTTTGTTTGCCTTTTCTATTTGTAGGAATTTATATGGTAGTAGCTATCAAACCTTCCCCCCCCCCTGTGATATATATGTTTCAAATATTTTCTTCAAATCTCTTCCTCGGCTTTTAAGCCTTTAATCCATTTTGAAATTTATTATGGTGTTTGGTACAAGACTGGAATCTAATGGGATTTTTTTTTTCTAGCAGGAAGCCAGACAGTTTCACATCTTTTTATTGAATAATCCACTGGTCTCCATTAATCTGTATTGCTTTCTGGTGAGGCTCACGTGTGGAAGGGTCCATTTCAAGATCATCTATTGTGTTTTAATCAATTGCTCTGAAAATTCTTGCAAATAGGCTTAGCAATTACAATATGTTATATATGTGTAGGGGGTGTTATTTCAAAATGACCTCCTTCGTTATTTTTAGTATTATATATGTGGTTTATCACAATTTTTTCAGGTTAGAATGTTAATATTGGTATGATGGTCTACATTAATTGTCATCTTGAGAGAATCTAGAATTACCTTGGAAGCAATCTATGCATATGCCTATGAGGGAGGGGGATGTGGATTATTTTCACTGAGGTGGTAAGACCCACTTGCCGTGCTAGCAGCCCTGATCCAAGGGCTGGGATGGTGTATACAAAAGACTGAGCTGGAGCCGGGCGTGGTGGCGCACACCTGTAATCCCAGCACTCGGGAGGCAGAGGCAGGCGGATCACTGTGAGTTCAAGGCCAGCCTGGTCTACAAAGCGAGTCCAGGATAGCCAAGGCTACACAGAGAAACCCTGTCTCGAAAACTAACAACAACAACAAAAAAAGACTGAGCTGGGAGGCCAGTGTTCATCTCTGTCTCCTTCCTGACTACAGACACCGTGTGACAAGCTTGCCTCAAAGTCCAGTTATCATGCCTTCCCTGACCCAGTATATTATCCCCTCAAACTATGAACTCAAATAAAACCTTTCTTCTTTGAGTTGCTTTTCTGTCAGGCATTTTGTTATAGCAATGAGAAAAGTGACCGGCACACCGACATGTAGGAAGTTTGTTCAGGCGAATGGAGGATCAGTGTATGGCTGTATGGGTTCTACTGATTCTTGGTGCCATGGTGTGATGTGGCAGCTCACTGTGTCTGTGACACTACCACAGTGTTACTTTGAGTCCCTTCCATCCACACATCCCCAAGTAACACGTAGCTTACCAATGCTACACATCACAACTATTTATCCTTTCACTGCCAAGCCAGTTAACCGTGTACAGAAGCTCAGACCATTGGTTCTCTCTTCCTGATTCTCCACAGGTGACTCTGCAGAACCTTCTGGTATGTGTCATCTTATTCTACACTGTCTACTACTTGTCCCTGAGCACGTGCTGCCTGGCATTCAAGCAGGTGGCACAGTGTCTCTAAACATGATTTAAAAGTGGACATGGGATGAAAGTAGTTTATACTCAACACTTGGAATGGCTTGGTGGCTTGTAGCTCATTGATTCTTAATTTTGTTTTTCAAGTATATATAAACTAACATCCTACCTTTAAAAATGACCAAAGTCACTGCCATGAACAAAGCTAGAGCCAGGCAGGAGTATCATACAGCCAGGGAAGGTGACACCAATGCTCTCTGGGCCGGCATTGAATCAGGAGTTTTCACTAGAGAACAACTGAGAGACAGCCCACATTCAGTTAAGTATTCTCTAGAAAAAATGCTGGCCATAACTTTGGACTATGGGATGCACTCTGGCCCGGGCTCTTATTAACTTCCTGATACATATTTTTAAAGATCAACTGACTGGTTTTTATAATTGCGTGTGTGCATGTGTGAGTTTATGTGCACCATGCATGAGCAGGCACCTGCAGAGTACCAAAGGGGGCAGGTGCTCAGGAACTAGAGGTGCAGGCAATTGTGAGCCACCTGATGTGAGTTCTGGAAATGGATCCAAACCTGGCTTTTCTGAAAAAGCAGTGAGCACCCTTACTGTTGGGCCGCCTCTCTATCTCCATTTTTCATTCGCTTTTAATAAGCCATGTAAGTTCTCTTATTTCAGTGTCTGCATTTTTCTAAGGGAAGTAATAATAAAAAAGGGGTTATCATGAGAAAAAATAAGATCATTTATGTACTTTAAAATTGCATTTATTTGCTTATTTATAGCATGTGTGTGGGGGTGGGTGAATGTACCCCAAATGCAGGTAGAGGCTTTCTCCTTCCACCGTGTAGGTTCAAGGGATCCAACTTGGTCACAGGGTTAGGGGCATGTAAACTTATGCACTGCACCATCTCTCCAGCCCAGCCTATGGGTTTTAATGGTATAATTTTTCAGTTTGAGGCATTTTTGCCGTGTAATTTTTTTTATCTTACTCTGGTTGAAATTTTTCTCTACAAATTTAAGTTGCCAACACAATTTCCTTGAACAAAATTATGTATATTTACAATTAACTTCCTATAAATTGAGTGTTTATGCAATTTAACTTCACTATGAAGGCAGAGAATTCCATTTTACTATGCAAATTAATTCCAAAAATAAATAATCTGACTTTCTCAACGGAAAGAATGTTATTCAGCAGGCTTGCCGACAAACCCACAGAGGAATGTCCAGTGCATACATCTCGACTGTGGCCCAGGACTAACTAGAGATAGTAAAAAGTATTCCTGTTCTTCCTGGCTTTCTGTGCACTGGAGTTGAAGATTTTGAATTATGTCAGTTCGTGAGTAGAAAATTTTTGTTTGTTTGTTTTTGGTGGGGGAAACTTGAAACAGAATCTCTCAGTGTGCTCTGGCTGATTCCAGACTTCTGATCCTCCTGGCTGCCCTGCCCTATTCCTGGGATCACAAACATGTACCCTCACTGGATGGTGGCAGCAGCACACACGCCTTTTATCCCAGCACGTGGGAAGCAGAGGCAGACAGATCTTAAGTTTGGTATTTCTATCATGTGCCAGATTTCTTGGGTGTTTTGTGTCAGGAATATTTTAGTTGTAACATGTTCTGCGAGTTCCAGAACAGCTGGATCTATAACACAGAGAAACCCTGTTTCCAAAAAATGAAAACAGAGCTGGACTGTGTAAAAAACAAAGATGGAACAGCAGTCAAACCGATGTAACCCTGAATCTTCACATGATTTGATCTGTATTTACTTACAAGCAACAATGATAAGTGACATGGCACACGCATTTATTTGTTTGTTTGTTTGGTTGTTGTAGTTGCTGTTGTTGTTATTTTCTGAGACCTGACTATATAGCTCAGGTTAGCCCCAAATATTTCAGTCCTCCAGCCTCGACTTTTCAAGAACTGAGATTCTGGGTGAGGGCTACCATTCCCAGCAGGTGCAAAGAATATGAGATTATTGGACCTTGAAGTTGCTGGCAGCAGCTAACTGGCTGACCGAGCAGCTGCCCGTGATGTTAACCTTCATCCCAGTCCCACCCAGGTGTATAGTTTATAGACTCAGCTTTAAGAGCAGGAGAAAGACCTCCTAGAGTAATCCTTTTACTTTGTGGTTAAGAACTGAAGCCAAGGGAAGTCAAGTGGTTTGTGCACGTTTGTGTCTTCTGGCTTCCAAGACCCTGCTCTCTCCATCTTAAAATTTCCCCTCACTCATTGGACAGAGCTACCAGGCTTACAGCTGAGACATCAGATGTAATTAAGATTGCTTAACAATCAAAGTGGATCTAAACTTGATCAATTGTTATTGTTTTTATTATCATTATTTGGTGTAGGTTGTGTGTGCTTGCATGTGTTTATGTGTATCATGCTAGAGCAGGAACCTACCGAGGCCAGAGGGAAGCTGCTGGGATGGGCGTTCCAGGAGGGTGTGGGCTGCCCAGTGAATGCTGGGAACTGAACCTAGGTCCTCTAACAAGAACAATAAGCACTCTTAACCAGTGGGCGTCAGATGACCAGATGACCTGTCGCCCGACATGGGTACATCAGATGACCTGTCCTCATACGTGCAGAGTGAGCTGCAGAGCTTTGACGCACAGTTCAGAGTGATCTCTCTCAGAGCAAACTTGGTCTGTAACCTCTCAGGGCGGGCGAGCTGGATACCCCATCACTATTTAACTTCAAAACTCATCCTTCATGCCTCAACATAGACTATAAAGGTAATTATTTTTTAATGTTTCATCTTTATCAATAAGTGGACAGAATGCAGCCAAAAATAAAATATTTCGTTAAGCAGAGAGCGTGAAGACATTAGGCTTTTAAAAATTATTATTCTGGACGTTACGTCTCATCTTTTTAAAGTGGAGTCATCGAGGTGGCTCAGTGTGTAAAATTTCTTGGCAATAAACCAGAAAACCTGGCTTGGAACCCTTGAAGCCGTGTGGTAAAAAAAAGAAGGCCAACTCCTGCAAGTTGGTCTGTGGCAGTCACATGCAGGCAGTACAGAGCAATTTAAGCGAATAGGAGATGGCTAAGACTGGCCAAAGTGTAGGTAGGGAGTTAGCAATCTCACATTCCTGTGTGAATTTTTAATTCCCTTTATCACTGGCAAGCATACACATGTGTACAGCACTGTGGCATTTTCACACATTGGTGTCATTACAATCCACTCTCACTCATTCCTCCCCCAATCTTCCCAGCCTCTGTTTGCCGGTGTGCTTCCTCCTTAATCTACCCTGCTTTCATGCTGCATGACCTCATTGCAGCAAATATATTTTAAAGAAAAGGAAGAGAAATGGCAACATACTGATCTGTAACGTATGAAACGGAATGGAGAGGAGTTTGCACGGCGCCGTCTCATTTTTTAGGAGTAGACCGCACAGTGTCCGTGGAAAGAAGCCTAGAAAATCTTCCTGCAAGCCGTGCTCTCCCAGCGGAGGTGACAGAGAACCTTCATTTTCTTCTTTGCACATTTCTGCTTTGTTTTATTTTTCTTCTCCAAACAATGCAGACTTTGCTGCAAAGAAAAATCTTCTGTAGCACAGAAGGATGACTCGGCTTGGTGACAATTAATTGGATATTTCAAAACAGCTGGTGGTAGAGATCTGGAGTGTTCCTAACATGAAGAAGTAATATACATTATGTCTGAGATGGCAGATATGCCATTGGCCTGAACTATTCATTACATATCACATGCATGTGTTGCGATGCCACACTGTACTCCATAAATAGCCATAATTACTGTGTATCAATTAAAAAGTAAAAATCTACTCCATTCCAAGGGGACACATTAAGTAGGAATATACTTTTAAAAAACTTGGCTCTCTTAAATTTTGTATATTAGCCCAATAAATAACATATGTATCATAAATTCACAAGCCTGGTGTGCTAATAGGTGAACCCTTGTTTTGATTATACACAGAGCACACTTGTTTGGGGGGCATTTATGATGAGTTTGCTTCATTTGTTAGATAACTCAAGTTTACCATCATTTTTCATTGTAGAATAAACTACATTAATCATTAAAGTTTAAAATACCTAGTTTGAGGACATCTGGGGCTGTTACACAGAGAAACCCTGTCTCAGAAAAACAAAAATCTCTTAGATATACAAGGGAGAAAAAGAACTGTATAAATGTACTCTCTCGTTGAAGTTATTCTTAATATTCTGTTAAATTTCATTCTAGTTTTAAAAATGGATTGTTGAGTCTTTAAACATTAAGATTCACTGAAACCACAGAGAAACTCTGCTCAAAACACCAAAAAAAAAAAAAGGGATGATCTTTTTCTGGAGAAAACTATGGAAATGTACAAAATTGCCCGAAGCAAGGAAAAAAAAAACAGATTTCAAATATGATTTATATAGGAAACTTGGTCAGCTAGAACTACTGAATTCTAATAAAAAGTCTAAGATGCCTTCTTCCGATGGATAACCTTGTTCGGGAGCCGTTATTGATTCAACTTTGGGTAGCAAAGAATCTGTGAGAAAAAGAAATGTTTATTGTAATAGGACATAAGATGCCAGGCATGCTATTAACTTCCTCTTCATGCACTCCCCATTGGATGGAGCCTGTTTTTGCACTGAGACTCTTCACAAACGATAAAAGAGTTGGTTACAGAAAAGCAATGTCAAGTGTGGAGCATACATGTGTTTGGAGTAGGGAGACACTTAAAACCCAGCTCTTCATATTCATTCTTGCCTTTTGGTCAGACAGTGACGGTAGCGTACCATCAGCTTCTAGGAAGAGACTATTCATACACAGTAAGAGTCAGTGAAGGTCCTGGGGTGACTAACTCAGGTTGCATTGTTATTTTCTGTCAGGACACATGAATATTTGTTTGAAAAATTCAATAAGCCCTTAACCTATTGAATCTTTAATTGGGAGGCTTCTGGGGATGAACATTATGACTCTTCAGTTTGAGAATTTAGGCTTGTCTGAATTTGGAGATGAGCTTTCCTGGTAAGTTTAAAGTTTTGGCCTTCAATTTTGGGTCAAGTTTCTGGTCTGTTTCAACAGTTCTGTGACCCAGAAGATCAGATTCGGCAGCAGAGTTGAAATATGGGCATCCAGTTAGAGCAGCAGTCCCCTTCTGACATCTCTCCACTGTGCTGTGCAGGTTGGTCTGCATAAAACAGTATTGTTTACAACCCCCCCTTAGTGTGCTTGAATGCCTGCCTGACTCGTGGAGGTGACCCTGAATTGCTGGTTCCCTGACCTCAAGTTTTGTACTTGAAATTGTGTTTTCTTTATATTAAACCATAAACAAGGCTTAATGCTTTGTCACCAATATATGCATACACAGCGTGGCAAGACTAAACTACCTTCTTCAAGCAGCTTAAAGTTAGAAAAATCTCCCAGTGTTGCCAATAGAGGCAACTCTATAATGTGGAGTGTGCTGCATAAACCTTTCATCCCAGCTCTTGGGGGACAGAGGCAGATGGATCTCTATGAGTTCGAGGCCAGCATGGCTACATAGCAAGTTCCAGGACAACCAGAGCTATAGAGTCAGACACCCCCCCCCCCAACGCCTGTCTTAAAACAATAAAACCAAAACAAACAAATGAACTAAAAGTGGAGGAAGGAGAAGGAATGTACATAGTGACTTCAGGAAGATGCATCATGGTACATCCTTTCTCAGTCATAGTGTGCAGGACGGACAGACCCAATGGACAGGTTGACCCAATTGCCATTAGCTGAAGGACTCTTCATGCCATAGAAGAAGGATTTGATGTGAACTCTCTGTTCACTTTCCAATACCTATTGAGTGAAATGGAATAAGACTGAAGGGGGCTATGAGTAATGCCCTCAGGAGACGCTGCCTGGAACTTGCTAGCTAGATGTCTTTCATATTATCTTCTGCTGTCTCTAGCTTGCTAGTTAATAAATTACCTCCACACTGTAGGAATTAGGGTGATTATTTTACTTTCTGCTCTGCAAAATATCACATTTGCCTGCCGACATTAATTGACTCCAGGATTATATGAACACAACAATCCTTTGATAGGCTTTAAAGTGAAGAAAAAAAGAAATTTTTAGGGGGCTATTATTATTTACAAAGGGACTTCGGTAGCATATCAGATACATTCGTTACTTTAAAGTTTGATTGATCTCTTCCTTGAAACTACCATCACATTGAAAAGCCATCAAAAAGGCAAAAGGGGTCCCTTCACAAGCCTGAAGGCACCAAGATTTGTGGTCCTGACCTATAAATAACTACATTTTGATATTTATTCAGGAAAACTCCGATGTGACAACTATGGATTTAAAAGTGTTTCCAGCCACACCTGTCATTGATGAGGGTTTATTTCACTTACAGTAATAAATCATGCTTCTCAGATGACTGCCTGAACACACCAAATGATACCACAAGAACAACAGAACTTATTTCCAAGTTAAGCATGTGTGTACCAAGAGAAATAAAATTAACATCCGATAAACCCATCAATTTTCTTATTTCTAAAGACTCAGAACTTAATCCTTTCATTAATTTCATTAATATTTAATACTTTTATAAGTGAGATTCACAATTCAATAGCAGGTCTTCCTGCATGGACTGTGTTGTAACTTTATCTCAATGCTAACTACAAAAACTGTGAAACAGATTATATTTTGTTATTTTTTTTCTAAAAACATAAGGATAACGAAGATATAAAATGTCAAAAGTTGTTCTTCCTGTTTGAGGTTGGGAAAGAGAACATTTGCAAAGCTTTTATCAAAACTTCTTTGCACACGTGAGCATGTGTTTAGGGGTGAGCACTCGAGTTTGGATAACCTGTCCAGGGCACCTTCCTGGAAAGAACTGATTTCCCCTCTCCCAGGAGCCAGTAGTTGCCTGGAGCTCTCTATCCACCACGGATTGTCAACTTGTCTTGTCCTTTTGCAGGTTGTATTCAGGCAACCACATGAACAGTAAATGGACTCTGCAGGCTGTATTTATATGCACATACACATATGCAAATATGTGACAATAATGACAGAAAAAGGTCATGAGTTTCAGAGGAAATGTGGAGAGGCAAGGTAGGAGTTGGGGGAGAGGAAGGGGTGAAAATAATGTAAAAAAAAATAGTATTCAAGTATAAAGTTCTCAACTAAAAATAAAAATGTTAAAATATTTATTATTATTGTTGTTGTTATTAATTCATCTATTTATTAAGTATATAGTGTTTTGCTTGTGTGCACACTAGAAGAGGGCACCAGATCTCATTAAAGATAGTTGTGAGCCACCATGTGGTTTCTGGGAATTGAACTCAGGACCTTTGAAAGATCAGGAAGTGCTCTTAACCTCTGAGCCATCTCTCCAGCCATTAAAAAAAAAAAAAAAAATTAAATGCCTTTTTGCAGATTAAGATATATTGTAAGATATATTGATCTTGCATCAATTGCATTTCAGATCACTAAGTGTTCTAAACACAAACAATCATATCCTTTCTTCTGTTTGCAGTTCTTTTGGTCTCAACAGAAGTCACTTTGTTTATGGGTTGGTTTTTCCTCTGATTGTAGAAGAATGGGTTTGGGATTATGCTATTGCCATGATTATACTTCATGTAATCATTACATCAGCTGGTAAGCAAGACAAGATGGTGAAAAGAATGAACGTGTACTCCATCTAGTGTATCCAAAACACTCTTAGGGGCTGACCTTGTGATGCATTCAGGGAAAGGTTTTGGCCAATTCTTCCCATACAGGGCTGTACTGACACCCACAGTGTCCACCCTCACCCCCACGCACACATTAGCCGTTGGCTTATATAGGCTTTGCCGCCTTAGGAAATATTTTCTTTCCAAAATCTTTCCCTGAGTCCAAAGATGGGGGAACTAAGGAAACCTAGTGTATTTACAAGTCAGTGTTTTTGTTGTCTGTTTTGTTTCATTTTTGTTTGGTTGGTTGGCTTTTTTGTTGTTGTTTGTTTGTTTGTTTGTTTTTGAGACAGGGTTTGGCAGTCCTAGACTGGATTTGTAGACCAGGCTGGCCTTGAGCTCACAGAGATCCACCTGCCTCTGCCTCCCCACCTTTGGACCACTCCATGTGTGCTGTGGTATGCGCACAGGTGTATTTAAAATGTGCATGGACACAAGTGTGTGTGTGTGCACGAGCAAGCGCATGCACAAACACAGAGAAAGAGAGAGAGAAAAAATAAACATTAAAAAAGAATATAATTTCTAAAATGTCTTTGTTTCTCCTGGTGATCTTGGGGGAGTGGGGGTCAAAATAAAAGACTCCAGCAAAAAAAAAAAAAAAAAAAAAAAAAAAAAAGCCACTAGCTTTGCCAGTCACAAATAAGTCACCACTCTCAAACATATTTCCTTCACTGCAAGTGGGGAGACCTGGTGAGCTTACAATGACATCCTGAGAAACTGTCTGAGCAGCAGTTAGCACACGACAGATACTCGGGGAATGATACTTCCATCTATCCATCCATCTATCCATCTATCCATCCATCCATCCATCCACCCACCCACCCATTCATCCATCTATTCAAAATTTACTCTTCTCCTCTCCTCTTTTCGCCTTTTCTATCCCCCACTGTTTTTTAAAAGCACATCAGTCAAAGTGTGGGTGGTTTTCAAGCATGTCAGATCTATCTCAGTGTTAACTGTCGTTTATTACCAGCTTAAATCAGTCTTATATCTTTAGTGCCCTGATGAATGGACAGGGTGAGCTGCCACCAGCTGAACAGCACACATATCCAAGTGAATCACTAGTTGCCAGCTTCACTGCTGTTAGTAAGTCCCTGTCAATTGATCTTAGGCCTTAGTCTCATCAGACACAAGCTCTCCAGTTTTCTGTTTCTCAGAGAACCACTGGACACCCCTTTTTTTCACGCCACCACCTTCGTTCACTGTTTTAACTTAGGATTATGAAGGATTTTCAGAAGATATTGAAATGATAGTTATTTTAAAGGAAGAGAGAAAACATTTGGGGGCATCAAATGATCCAACCCTTAAGATTGAGATGAGGTATAAACTCTGAAAAAAAAAAAAGCCATTGAATTGTCTGACACATGACATGTAGGAAGTGTTTAACAAATGCTTGATAAGGAGTGTCTAGTTCAAAGGCAGATGTGTGGTAGCATACACCTCCAATCCCAGCACTCAGGAAGGAAAGGCTGGACCATCATGAGTTCCAGGACAACCTGGGCTACATAGCAAGACTCTCAAAATAATGAAAATAAAAGAGAGATGAGTTCAGAGAGAAGTGGTTCAGAGTCCACAGGATGCATCACCCTGAGTGCTCAGGACAGTCTGATAACAATTATCACTGCTTAGCCCTCCAGATCATCTCTGGACCACTTGGGACAATTCCATGTATACAACTTAATAATTAGTGACTATCTACAGCATTGGCCCTCAGCCCTCCTGACACTGCACCCCTTTAATACATTTCATCGCGTTGTGGTAACCCCCAACCATAAAATTATTTCATTGCTACTTCATAATTGTCATTTTTCTACAATAAAGAATCCTAATATATCTACATTTTTACAATAGTTTTAGGTGAGCCCTGTACAAGGATCATTTGATCCCCCACAGGATGAGAGTTGTTCCTCTACAGCATAACAAATTTGAGCTGCATGGTTTTACAATTGTGGATAAAAATGTTCTTTGTTATATGGATATGGTTTGACCAAATATAAATATTTCTTGGTAAGCTAATAAAAATGCCTTAGAATTCCCGTTGACATCATATTGGTGGGCTGCGTTAGGTACATGAATGGCTCAAATTTAGATCCTGTAACTCGCAAAAACAATGTTAAGTAGAGTAAACATTGGAAACAGACTTTATCTCAGACATAGACTTCACTACATTATTCTCTATGAAAATAACGATGATGTCTAGATAATAAAAAATGTATGCATTTATTAAAGATAGAGTACACTGATTGTCTCTTCTGGCATATAGACACTCCTAGAACAGCCCAAATATAATTCACACCAGACGGGATGCCTTTTTAGCATGTGTTTATGTCTAAAAATAGACCAGTGAACACACGCACACACATGTGCATACACTCACACATACATGCACACACATGCGCGCGCTCACGCACATACACACACACCTATTCTCTGCTTCTCCTTTGATATAATTTGACTCTATGAAGGAACACCATGCATGCCCCTTTTTGCTCCGAGCAGTATATAAGTAATAACATAAATGGAAGTGAAGATAAAATGGCCCAGAGTGGATCTCATTCTTAGGACCCTGAGTGGAGCACAGCTAGTCCAAGTAGCAGTCAAGCAGTGTGGGCTTTGCTGACTCACAGAGGTTCAGATCCAGAACAGCCAGAGCCTTTTAAATGTTCTTTAACACCTAACTCAAAACCATAGCAGCTCACATGTTCTAAATGAATCCAAAAAAGTGTGTGTGCCTTGGAGTTGGGTCCCATAGAAATCGTAAGTAGGAAAATCAAGTTAAACTGCAAACATGGGGAAAATGAGACAGTTGGTGTTAGTTTTCTTTCTTAATTATATTATGTAATGATCAGAAAGTCAGGAAGAAGAAGTGGCGTGTCAGCTCCACCATTTGTTTATACTAATAAGCGACCATATAAAGCGAAGCTAGGCATCTCTAAACAGATTTCAGTGTTTGTCGAGTATGGAAACTATTTACTTATAAATCTGTTGTATTTGGCTTCCGAATACAAAGATTATGTAATTTTTAAGAAATATTATTCTTCTTGACTTGGCAGTAATCTTGTCTAATATTTTCAATCTGCTTTGCAAACAGCAGGAAAACCCAAACATAATCTGGTACTGCTATTCAGTTTTTAATGGCCCACACATAATTAAAACACTTAGGTTTATTGATTACATAATATGAGCCAGGGCCTTTGTATATATCCCACTAACCTTTACTACAATTCTGTGCGGTATTATATTCTAATTCCTCAAATATGGCAAACAAAGATTGTGTGTGTGTGCGTGCGTGTGTGTGTGTGTGTGTGTGTGTGTGCGTGTGTGCGTGCGTGCTATATAACTATCAATGGCACCTTACATAGATACCAGGGAGTTATCCTGCAGACCAGGCTCAAATGTACAGCGATCCACCTGCCTCTGCCTCCTGAGTTCTGGGAGTAAAGGTGTGCACCACCACTGCCTGGTAAGTCTGAAGTCTGAACTTCCTACTTTTTTTGCATTGTTGTTTAATACATTCCAATAATACCCATAGAAAGCATTCAGGTTTTATTTGGCATAAATCTTGTAAAGGTGTAAATATTAATACATTTCAAAGAGAGTTGCTGAAAGGAAAGAAAGAGGTAGGGGTGGCTGTACATGGCTGTTTGGGATATGGTGAAATTGTGCAAGGTCTGTACAAGAAAATAATGCTGCAGAAACTATGTTTTCCTCTCAGCTGCATCTACAGCACACAAAGTCTACTGCACCCTGGCTATCTCAGATGCACAGAGAATGCCAGTTCAGTGCCAGAGAAAGTTGTCTGTTGGACATTAATAGACTGGTTATTTCAGTGTTAATAGCTGGGAATAGTTTAATAAGTGGGGTTAGCCAGGCGTGGTTGTGCATGTCTTTAATCCCAGTGCTTGGGAGGCAGAGGCAGATGGATCTCTGTGAGGTTGAGGCCAGCCTGGTCTACAAAGTGAGTACAGGACATCCAAGGCTACACAGAGAAATCCTGTCTTGAAAAAAGCCAAAAACAAACAAACAAAAATAAGTGGAGCTGTTCAGACTACAGTCACGTGTGACACCCAACATGGTCTTCTTTGTCTTTCTTTGAGTAAAAATGTAGGTAGCAGACTAAAATGGCTAAATACCTTGAGGAGGTTGTCACACTGTCACAGAGTCTCTCACTAGACATGTGTCTGTGTGGGAGGAGGGCAGCAATCCTCTGGGTTTCTACCTCAGGGAGTCTTACCTGTCATGGGCACTGTGCTCTTACTGGCATTGATGGACCAGCAGATTTATGAGAACTCTGTAATTGGATCAATAGTGGTCAGATCTATATTTTAAAGCAAACAAGAATCTCTGAGCAAGTGAAACAAGAACTAAAACTGTTTTCATTAAACCAAATAGCATAGATAGCTTGAATTCTGGCTTTGAAACTCTCTATACACTTAAATTTAATGTAGATGATTTCCCACTTTAATTTTTTTTAATCCTTTATAGGCATGTGCCCGCGTGCCCGCATGTACCTACCTGTGTTGCATAGCAGCAATATAGATAGCAGGAGTAATACCACAAAACCAAAGCAACAGCCAGATCGGCTTAAACACATGTGAGATGTGAGCATCCCTGCGACAGAGAAGCAGAGATTGTCGAGTCTATCCTGGGCTACATAACATGACCCTGTCTAGACCAATAAGAAAACGGTAAGAACACGAGCACCTGGCAGGCAGAAAAGCTGAAAGAATTAAGAACTGTGAATTACAAGGCATGAGCTCTGACATCACTGCCTCCGTACTGCCAGGTTTGAAGGGCTCCTTGCTATTGATTTGTACCTATTCCCTGAAGAAAGTTCTAAATTTCAACGATTTACCAGTCCCAGAAAATATGCTGCTCTCTCCTCTCTGATTCTGTAAATGACTTCATTGCAAATGCTATGTCAGTTTCAGGAACATTATTTTAGTGATGGCAATTGTTCTTATGCATAATCTTACCAATGAATTATTCATTACTGGCAGTTAACCAGAGCTTCACTTTTATTTACTTGCAGTTTCCGGCTTAATTTCAATGATATGTGGACGCCAGATTTTAGCATATTGTTTGTTCAAAGACAACTTTATCTATCCGGATCTGGATAATTTTTAACGATACAACTGGATTCATTTACCTTGGAATTGTTATGCTATAAATATTGTGTCAGCGCTGCATCCCAGGATGAATCACTCAGTATACCTTATGACTATAAAAAGCACAGAAGTTAATGGAGAGCGAATGCGCCTAGTAAAGAATTCATGAGCAGAATTTTACAAAACTTCTAAAATGTAAGTATTTCTGGAAATGTGTTCCATAGAATATTAGTTCTGAAGAATGCTGGTGTTACTGTTCAAGGAAAAAATGTTTAATATTTAAGAGTATTTGTAGTGTCCTGGGGCTGGAGAGCTGGCTCAATGGTTAAGAGTATTTTCCGTTCTTGAAGAGTACCCAGGTTCAATTCCCAGGACCCATGCCAAGCAGATGACAACTGCCTGTAACTCTATTTCCAGGCGAATTGATACCCTCTTGCAGCCTCTGTAAGAATCTGCAAGCACATAATCGGGTACACACATGCATACATACAAAATTAAAAAAATTCTTTTCAAATAAAAAATTACTTGACTCTAGGATGGAAGTAGAACATCTCATGATTTCAGCACATCATAGTCTTTTGCACACTATTGTGATCAAGTCAACATTTTGCCACCGGTGTTGATATGCACCATGCTAATGGCACAGATTCCAAGTAACCTTCCCCAAAACGCTGTTGTACTAATCTGTTACTGGCTGAGGAAAATTTAAAGTGTAATATATGCTGGGCTGATTCTCTAGCATATTTAGGTGGAAAGCAATTACAGAAGAGGGTAGATTTGAAATCGCTGCAGATCTCTACACCAAAATTAGATTCCATTACTGCAGCACCATATTTATTTTGGGCTAGAGAGCTTCTTATGAAATTATTGCTTAAAAAAAAAAAAAACACATCAGTTTCTATTTCTGTCACCAGACCACCAGACTGTGGCCTTGTAACACAGCACTTCTACAAATTAATGTGCATTTGACGTACCTGCAGCTCTTGTTACGCTGCAGGTTCTGGCTCAGAAAGGGTGGGTTACAGCCCAAGGCTGAGCATCTGTAAAAATACTCATAAAATGCTAGCGCTGTGGGTCCATGGGCCGCATTTTGGGTGGGATGGGTCGCCATGGTTTGAGGCCCAGCTTTGGATTATCAGCTCTTCAATTCTTACATCATCACTGTCGTGCATACACTCTTATCTGAACTAAATGTAAACTGATGAGTTAACTTCCTTAGCTGTCTTCAACATTTACCACTATTAATAAACGTAAAATATCTCTTGAGCCGGGCATAGTGGCACACACCTTTAACCCCAGCACTCGGTAGGCAGAGGCAGACGGATCACTGTGAGTTTGAGGCCAGCCTGGTCTACAAAGCGAGTCCAGGACAGCCAAGGCTATACAGAGAAAACACCTGTCTTGAAACAAAACAAAACAAAAACAAACAAACAAAAAAAACCAAAAACTCTTGACGTAAAAGAAATACAACAGAAACATGAGCAAACAAAGAGAGAGGGGAAAGGAACACCCCCATCCCCCACCCCATCCCCCACCCCATCCCCCACCCCATCCCCCACCCCATCCCCCACTTTCACAAACATGCATGGGCGGGGGAAGGGGGGAGGATCAGAAACTAAACCGTCTTTTAAAATTCTCTCTGATAAGTCTTTTTCTCCCCCCAATCCTGGAAATTCATTTTTATAAAAACATTCGTTCACTCACTAAGAAATTGCAGCTCTAACTTCCTGCATTTCAGGTGGCTTCTGCAGCCTGTGTTATGTTGGTCAGTTACTGGCTTAGAGAGATAACCCCTCCCACCCACCCCCTGCGTCTGTGAACTAGCCAATAGGATTGCCGCTTTCACTTCTTTCTCAGTTTTTTTTGTATTTCCATAAGCTTTGACTTCCATCCACTTGTCTGCTCTTCCTGCTAATTTCTTCTACAATGTTTGGCCATGGAGATAGCAAAATCTTTTGCTTGAAGAGCTGGAGAGATGGTTCAGAGTACTGACTGCTCTTCCAGCGAACACGTGTTCAGTTCCCAGCACTAACATGGCAGCTCCAACACTTATTTAACTCCAGGCCCTGGATCAGATGGCCTCCTCTGACCTCTGCCAGCACCAGGCACACATGTGTCACACATACACACAGACAAAACACCATATACCTACAGTAATTTTTAAAAGTGTGTATGGGGGTGTGTGTGAAACCTTTTAAATGGCTTTTGAGACTGGAGATATGGGCCAACAGGAGAGGGCCCTCAGGCCGTTGCAGAGGACCCAACTTTTGTTCCCAGCATCTACATGGTGGCCTACAACCTCTGTAATGCCAAAGCCAGGAGATCTGGGGCCTTCTACTGACTCCCCAGGACTGCATGAAATGCGCGCTCACACACACACACACACACACACACACACACACACACACACACACACACGGAGAAAGAGAGAGAGAGAGAGAGAGAGAGAGAGAGAGAGAGAGAGAGAGAGAGAGAGAGAGAGAGAGAGAGAGAGAGAGAGAGAGAAGAGGAGAGGAGAGGAGAGGAGAGGAGAGAGAGAAGGGGAGAGGCAGGCAAAACATTCATGCACAGAAAATAAAATAAATAAATCTAAAAACAAATTAAATCCTGAAATTAAGGGTTTTTTAAAAATCCTTAATGAACACAGCATACGGTAGCTGTGAAAGCCCCACAGTGTTGCTATTTGTCTCCTAATTAAAACTCTATTGGCAGCACACAGGGAAGTGACTTGTCACATATATAACAAAATCCGGTCCTACTGTAGGCTCAATGCAGAGACTCCACCGCCCCTGCAGACAGTGAGGGTAGAGTATGCGCCTGCAAAATGAACACTCACATAAGAAATTTATAGAAACATTGAAAGTGCCTAAATAAATTTGTTAATTAAGAAAGATTTGGTTGATTAAGTACTTTTTAATATAATGAGAATTAAGTTCCACTAGTAAATCAGAGCAGAAATCTCTCCAGACTCCCATCTTAATATCTCGCCGTTCTGCAGTGTAATTGCCATGTCGATATCTAGGATTAGGGTTCTGACTGCTCAGGTAATTACCACTGTGTTCATCTTGCTGAGTGCGAGAATCGTGGCTGTCCCCTTTCCTTCACTAAAATAGTTCCGTGACACACCTCTTGATGCACAAGAATTAAAAATAATCCAGAATGTATGTTTTAGTGCAAAAAAAAAAAGTATATTTCAAACATATCAAATAAGAATATGCTTGCCTTAGACTATACACAACCTCCCGGGACAAACACCACGCCCATTTTATTACTTCCCCGCCACCCTACAGTTAGAACTGGGCAGAATCCTTTCTGGTGTTTTGATTAATATTTTCTAGCGTTAATATTTTTATGTCTTAAATAAAGATAATGCCTTTATGTATGATCAAGTTTTCAAAAAATATTCTTCAAGTGATACCATTGTATTATTTTTTTATGTAAACCCACACATATGGTGCTTTAAATAATTTTTATACAACGGAATTATTACTTGTAAAAGTTTGCTGATAATAACAAAATATATAGGGAGACTGTTGTTCTTTTCCAGTCCGGGCTGGAATCCTGTCTCAGGCTTTAGGGGCTCTGTTCACCGATCCAGCTCAGCGGCTGAACTGAGCTGTTCCATCTGGTGCTGTTTAGAGTCACCGCGGCTGTCGAGACTGTCCTGCAAGAGCGGCGAGGTAGTTCTGTTTTTGTCAAACATCCCGAGGAGAAATAAACGTACTTCCTGAAATTGTTGCTCTATAAATTTTAGAACCCAAATAGCTGGGAAAAATAAGACACAACAAAGGTATCCATACCCGTGGCAGTACTAAACAATCATCAGTGAAGCAGAAAGATGCAGCTACGTTCACAAAAAGGCCGTATGACTTTCTTCAGCGAACTCCTGCTGACAACAAAATAAGAGATCCCCCTGCCTCTGCCTCCCTGAGTGCTGGGATTACAGGCATGCACCACACTTTTAATAGAGGGAACTAAATTTGTAATTTTTCCTGTGTATTGCTTCTTACTCACCTGTTATTGCTTATATATGTATATTTATCCTATGTGAATGTTCCCAGTTGTTCACCGCCAAAAAAACTCAAATACGTCTTGAAAAGCAGGGCTAGTTACTATGTGATTTTTTTTTCATTTATCACAGGCTGGAAAACACAGAGGCCATTCCCACGGCGAAGGGGCATCATGGGTATATCTAACGGTGTACAATGTGTGGTGACTTCTGTGTTGGATCGTTGGTAGAAAAGCTGGTTTTATTTTTCTTTTCTTTACCGAGTATCTAGCCTTACTGGACCTTACATGTGGAAAAAGTGTTGACCCTGATTTTCAAAACAGAAAATAACAGTCAGTTATTAGTGACTTTAATTCCGAAATGAAGTTTTGAAATCTTGAACTCTATGTCCCCTTTCTTTACCCTTTGTCACCTTGTGCTCACCGCTCTGATCAACTGATGTCATGTTCACAGCCTCAAAGGACTCAGGTTTGCAAACCCTCGGCACCTAGGGTTATGCCAGTCAAGGAGCCAGTATGTGGGAACGGAAGGAAGCCGTGCTGTCCTACATGAGTGATGCTGTCTGAGACCTAGCCCCATGGTGACTTTCGTCAGAAACCTTTATTCTGGTGAAGACAGGTGAGGTGCAGTGGCTAGTTTTAATTGTCAACGTGACACTACCTGCAATTATGTGGAAAGATACCCTCGTTGAGGCATTGTCTACTTCAGGTGGCCTGTGCGCATGTCTGAGGGCAATGTCCTGAGTGCCTAAATTGATGTGAGAAGGCCCCCTCTAAAGGTGGGTGAGGCCTTTTGCTGGTGGTCCAGACAAAAGGGAAGGGAAGAAGCAACCCTCTCTGATCTTTTTGTTTGTTTGCTCCGGGCTTCGCTCTCACAGGTGACTTCCTGTATCTTCTTGTTAGAACCAGCCCTTCAGGCTTCCCACACTGACTGAAGACCAGCAGCTCCCAAGGAAAATCCTCCAGGGTCCTGGTGACAGAATGGACTGCTGAGGCAAGACTGAGTGACTACCAGGTTCTCAGGATGTCCACTGTGAGACAGCCCGTTGTTGAGCTGCTCTGTGACAGTATCGTCGAGTCCAATTTTATAAATACCCGTTTAATATAGATACATTCTCTTGGTTCTGTTTCTATAGAGATCCATGGCTACAGCACTGAGATTTCTGACTTAAACATGGAAAAGACTTTCAGAGCTGGAATTTATTAAGATAAGACTATAGCTTATACAGATGTAAGCAATGGGGGTTTATAAAGAGAGAGGCCACTGAGAGTTTGGCCATGTGCCATGAGTATATGGCCAACACAAATTGAACTTGGTGGGGGTTTTTGGGGGACCTGCGGGGGGGAGAGTGGACCTCGGAGGAATGGGAAGCGAGTGCAATCTGGGTACATTGTACAGAGTTCCCCAATAATTAATAAAAAATATTACTTTGGGGGGGAAAAGAGGCATCCAGGGAAAGAATGAGACTCACCTGAGAATGTCACTGTGGCTTCTTAAGGCACTGCTGTACATTGTGTCTTAGCTACAACCACATGGACAGTTGCTGTTGTTGTTTATGATGCTCTCTTTTTAAAATTTTATTTAAACAAGTACAAAGGGCTGGCATCCTCAGAGACATCAGCCCAGTTGGTTCAGACAGTCTCCTCCCTTGGTTGACAACGTCCTGAGTGATCTTCACAAGGCCTCTATAGTCACATCACAAATGTGGAGCATATGTGACTAAACGGCCTCGCTGGACATACACCATCGCCATCTAAGAGATCTTCAAAATCAGTTGTTTTAAGTCTGCATGAACTGCCTTCTCATTGGCTGCCAAGTCCATCAAGAGCCCAGAGCTTCCTCCAGCCTCATCCATCCAGGTCGACGTAGGGTCCCGGTGCTCGGGGAACATTTTATCCACAGCTGGCTTCATCTTGAGACTGTGGCTTTAGGCTCACTTCTGGCCAGCCCCGTGGACAGTTTTGGTGAGTCTAATTAAGAGTTCAAAGAATTACTTAAAAAAAAAAAAAAAAAAACCTTTAAAAAAAAAAAAGGAAGATTGTCAGGTGGCTTCAGAGGTGCCTTGGACAGGATTGCAATGTAATCTGATAAAACTACGGGCCACAAAAGGTTAAACCTTTCTGAAAACTATGTGGGGTTCCTTGTGAGAGTCCTAGAAATTTTTTTTTTGTTTACAACCAGAAAAGGAGAAAGGCTCTCTACACTTAGACCATAACCTTGGCTGGTTTCGATTTTAACATTGTTATTTAAAACATTCTATATAAACAGTTATTGTCTTTGTGTAGTCAACCACTGTAGTAAATGTTACTTGTGTTGCAATTCTTGGCTCCCAGCCCTAAAAGATTCCTGAGTGAGGGATTCTTTTTTTCCCTTGACATGTCCCTTCAGTTTTCCCTGTTAATCTTGCCTCAATTCTCAATAAGTCTGAAATGAGTTCATTCACTCATAATGAAGATGCACCCGGGACTCAAGCATAGTAAACAAGTGTTTCTTCTCTAGCCCTGAGTCAGGTTGTAATCGGTCATTTCCAAAAGATGTTGTCAAGTCCATTAAATTCTATCCTAATAGGTATCCCATGTGCTCTTTCCTAAAATGATTCATGATCTTTATTTGCTAGGATTTTAAATTATCAGAACATTTCATGTTTTCAGTCTTTTACTTGACATTAATATAACTTTAGTAAATTGAACTTTATACTGAAATTATAGAGGTGGACCTGGTAGATTATTAGCTAACATGTTTTAAGAGGCTACATTGTTATCAAGTCTTCTAATGAGTACATCCCTGGTACTCGAGTGTGACTTTCAAGCAGCTCCTTCTAGGAAGTTGTTTTAAGATCACATAGACGCTAATGAATGATGGCTCATATTTGGCAGACAGTTTTCTGTTTGGTTCCCTCTGGAAATCTTGAAATTTCTTTCTAGTAACCATGTACAACATGGCATTGTGCAATTGCATCAGATAAAAGTATTTGCTTATTGTCAGGCCGGTGGGTCCTTACACTACCTTTAGCACCCTTTCACTGGGAGTTTTCTCACTATATTTATCCGGCTACAGATTTCTCTCTTTTTCCATCCATCCTCAGCGTCCAGGCTTTGTACAGGATAATTCCTTTGAAAATTTGACCCTAATTTGAGGCTGAACAAATATTCTTCGCCAAAGCCAGTAACAGACCTCAATCACCGTGGAAGTTTCCACGAACAAGAGAGACCACTACCACTAGAAACAGAGCTCTAAATAAGTCACCCTGAGATCTGCCGGGGTTAGCAGAAGTCAGAGGAATATTTGATACAAACTCCGTTGCCTCCATCTCAACACTATCACTTTACCTATATGTGGTGTTTCCCTAGGGGTCTGCATAGGCAGTGCCCTCTGACTCTGTGTCACGGTTAGGATAGGGTAACTTCTCTTTCCCACGGCCCATGCCCCAGAGCTAGGTGAGAGTGGGATTTCCTTAGCCATCTAAAGTGAGGGAAGCTCACTTCTTGGAAAACCCACAACTAGAGAAGTAATAAGAGCCCAGCTCTGGTCTCCTGTGAAAGGAGTCTCTAACGGACATGCCCAGGCTTGGTCCAACATCAACATACCTCCTCGAACGCAGAAGAGGCCCTCTGGAACAGCTGGACTGGCAGTTCAAGGAAGATACAATGCTGTAGGTCAGAATATAACATGAAATGCACGTCACAGATCTCTCAAAACCTAGAAGTCAATTGGAAAAATTTGACCCTTTGGAATATAGAACATATAAAATATGAAATTAAAAAATACATTAAAAATAATATAATAAAAATAAAATATGAATTAATTTCAGCCACAGAAGAAAGAGCATTTTATAACAAATATATAAATATTCAATACTTTCCTTCAAACAAGGACTATTAATATCCGGATAATAGTTGATAATCATATAAGAGCAGCTGTGTGTGTGTGTGTGTGTGTGTGTGTGTGTGTGTGTGTGTGTGTGCACATGTGTGTGTGTGGAGAAAGAGAGACAGAGAGTATTTATATATACATAAATTTAGAAATCATGGGCATGAAAAATGCAGTCATTTCTATAAAAAGATAAGTACACAAGATAATTAGTGGTATAAATATGACTGAAGAGAAAGATTAATGATATGAAAAAGGCATTGGGAAGCACACTCAAGATTTATCACAGGGAGTGGGGAAAACATGGACGGCATTTTGAACTATGGAAGATAGCTTGAGAAACACCAAGAACCATTTAAGTACAGCCTACAAGTAAAAATAAAGGAGAGAAAATGTGTAGACACCATGGCTAAAGGATTGTTGGACATGCATGCCTGCCTATATGTTTCTAGGTTTAACTAAATGGCAAGTGTAGTGGTGTCACTCAGATGTAGAGGGAAAGGAGGGAAATTAAGAGAAGAACGTGACAAACATAAAACTGTCAGGAATAGTGCAGAAGCACAGGCTCTTCAGAACGGTGGTCTGCATGAGTCACCGAGGCCTCCGCAAATAGCTTCCCCCACCTCGCTGCACCCGAACTTCTGCATGATCAGCTAAGGATCTGGCCTTGTTGATTTTAAATCTGATTTATAAAACAAAAACCGAATTGAAACTATAAGCCATAAATAACCAAGAAGAAACAGATCTTTCCAGATCTAACATTTCCATTGTCTTGGTAATACTGCCAACCAACTGAGACCACAAAGTAAAATGCTAAGAATATATAAAAATAATGTTTAGGACTTCAAAGCATTATGTTAAATGAAATGAATCAGACATAGAAAAACACAAAGATATAGCATCTTTTCTCCATATATGGCATCTAGGTGTGTGTGTGCGTGTGTGTTTGTGTGTGTGTATGTGTGTGTGTGTATGTGTGTGTGTGTATGATAAAAGCAGTGAGGAGACTATGAGAAGGGAAGACAAGGTCTCAAGTAGAGCAAATAAGAGAAGATAATACAATATATAGATATAGGTATACTGTATATACACTATATATAAAAATATATACACACACACATATATATGCTAAGAAAGCAGATAGAAGAAGGAAAAATGGAGCCAGCAGGAAGAGGGAAAGGGAAGATGAAGAGCAGTGGGGGTTGGGCAAATAATAAAAAGAGTGTAATTTTATATGCATGAGGCTATCACAATGAAATCCCTTCCCCCCCTTCTTTTATCTAACCAAAACATTTTTCAAAACAATAGACACCAAAGAACTTCATAGCTTTGCCCAGGACTGCTTTGAAAAGCCTAGATTCTTTAGCTAGAAAACAGAAGAGAAATGGGAATTCTAGATGCCTTCAAACCACCAAAGTTAAACCAGGAAGAGGTCAACAGCTGGAAAAGATCCAAACAAATACAGAGGTTGAAATAGCAATAAAAAGCCTTCAAATAAGAAAAGTGCAAATGAACTCATAGCAGAACTATACCAAATTTTCAAATAATTACAACCAATATTTGTCAAATTGTTTTTTAAAAAATGGGTACAGAGGTAACACTTTCAAACACCTTTTACACTCTCTCTCTTGATGAGTCAGATGTTCATATCTGGGCCTGTGCTCTCCTCTAGGCCCAGGCTTGGCTGGGAGACATATTTGTATGCTTTTCAACAAGTCTTGAACAGAAGATCTTTTACCTCGTTCTGCCTTTTTAGGCTCAGGCCAAATGTGAGTCACACTAGGGGACTTTCTTGGATTTCACCCAAGTGGTCTTCCGTAGTCCTTAAGACCCTTAAAACACTCCACTAAATTAGTTACCCTAGTCTCTTTGATTAGTATGCAGTACTAATTACTGAAGGACTGACCTGCTAACTTCTTCTACCTGGACAAGTTCAGGAAACAACATAAGCAACCAAACCACTGTTCAACATAAGCTTAGAAAGCACACAACTGATGGACTAAACATCATGAAAGAGAAAGACAACATTTCCTCTGCAAAGATAACCAGTCCTGTAACAACATTCTCCAATGGGAACTTCCTAGACAAAACATAGGATGCATAGCTTAAAAGAATAATTACATGCATGATCGGAGAATTTATGGATTTGGCTGACAATAGTACACACAATTTTAATTTCAGTATACAGGAGGCAGAGTTCTGCACGAAGGAAGGTGGGCAGGACTGTATGAGTCCAAGGCCAGTCTTGTCTACACAGTAAGTCCTGGGCCAGTCAAGGCTACAGGGTGAGATACTGTCTGAAAAAAGAATTCAAGAAAGATTGAAGGAATTAAAGGTAGACTCAAAGACCCAAATAAACTTAAAAAGTGACAGAAGTCCAAGAAAACACAAACAGATTAATGAAATTATGAAAACAACATAGGATTTGAACACTGAATTCAATAAATCAATAGACATACTGAAGAAAACTCAAGCTGAAATGATGAGAGAACTGAAAATGTGAAAGACCATTTGGAAAACTCAGGGGAAAGCCAGGTGGTGGTGGAGCACTCCTTTAATCCCAGCACTTGGGAGGCAGAGGCAGGAGGATCTCTGTGAGTTTGAGGCCAGCTTCGTCTACACAGTGAGTCCAGGACAGCCAAGGCTACACAGAGAAACCCTGTCTCGAAACACGCCACCCAAGAAAAGGAAATAAAAAAAAAAAAAAGAAAACTCAGGGGAAAGTCTTTCTAGTACAATGGATTAAGCACACAATAACAAAAGTTGAAGATACAGGTGAGAAATTATACCAGTCAATGAAAGAAAATGAGACATAACCGTCCCCATACACACAGAAAAAGGTATGCATGAAATACGGGACACAGTGAAAAATGAATTCTATGGATTGTAGACACACAAGAAAGAGAAAACTCCCAAGTCAATGGCATAGACCAGGTCTTCAACAAGAACACAAAGAGAAACATCCTTAAATTAAAGGAAGACACACTCCTACAAATACAAGAACAAAACTCCAAACAGACAGGACCCAGAAAAGAAACTCCTCATAACATACACTAAATATACATTAAAAAAAAAAGTTCATATACTAAATATACATCACACACACACACACACACACACACACATATGCGTGCATGCATATGGAAAGCTCCTAGAGAAAAGTTACAACTCTCATATGAAATCAAACCCATCAGAATAACTCTGATTCCTCAGTGGAAACATTAAAAGCCAGAAGAAACTGAGCAATGTACTTAACCTCTAGAATACCATAGGCAGACTACTTTACCTAGCAAAACTACTGGGCAGAATTGACAGAGAAAAAAAAATATTCCATTAAATAAACAAACTGAAAGAATCCTCATCTACCCAACCAGCCCAACAGAGAATACTTTTTTTCCAACAGAGAATTTTGGAGGCAATATTTTGGACTGAAGAGAGGAATAAGCACAGCCAAAGGCTACAGAAATAAAACAAATAAAATTAAAATACTGAAACACAAGACAGAACTAAGAACACAATAACCAAACAACAAAATGACAGCAATCAACACACATCTTTCAGTAATTACTTTAAATAGTAATGATCTTGACTCCACAATCAAAAGACTGTGAAACAAAATTCATCCTTTTGTTGTCCACAAAAACCCACCTTATCTTCAAGCTTAGGTGCCATTTTAGCATGAAAGAGTGGAAAAAGTATTCTAAGCAATTGGGACCAGGAAGCAAGCAGGCATCAATAAATCAGAAGAGACAAAGGACATTTCATTCTGACTAAGGGAACAATTAAGAAGCAACACTTCGACACTAATCATATAGGCACTAAACTTGAGCACATGCAGTTCCACAAAAAGTACACTACTAGACTTGAAGACTCAAATTAATCCCCAAATCAGAAACAATTGACCATTTCAACACCTCGCTTTCTTCAATAGACAGGTTATTTGGACACAAACAGAAGAACATTGGAATTAAGTGACATCACATAGCAAAGGGACCTAAAAGAACTCTATAGAATATTCAACCCAAACGTCGAAGAACATATATCCCACTCCGCAGCCAGTAGACGCTTTTCTAAAGTGGGTCACTTACTGGGAAACGGCACAATCTCAGCAAGCACAGAGGAATGGAAATCACTATTGGCCACAGTGTGATACACCTCGAAGCCAACAGCAAAAACAAAAACAAAAACAACAACAACAACAACAACAACAACAAAAAACTAGAAATCATACAACCTATGGAACTTAGATAATATACCACTGAATGGTGATTGGATCAAAGAAGAAATAAATATATTCCTAAAATTAAATGAAAACACAACACAATATAACCTCTGGGACATAATAAAAAGAATCCTAATAGGAAAATTTATGGCTCTAAGCATGTATATTTTAAAAAACAACAACAAGAACAAACAAGAAATAGAAAGAGCAGAAATAAATGGCTTGATAAGGCAACTGAAGAATTTGGATAAACAAGAATAAGCTAAACCCAGACGCAACTGGAAGGAGGAAACAATAAAAACCAGAAGAGAAATTAATGAAATAAACACAAAGAAAAGAATCAGTGAATCTAAGAGCTGGTTCTGTGAAAATATAAACAGGATTAGCAGACCTTTTGCCCCCTTTGAGCAAAATGAAGAGAAAGAGGACTTTAATTAACAGGATCAGAGGTGAACAGGAGAGCATTACAACAGACACAACAGAAATTCAGAGCAGTACTCAGGGGTACTTTAAAAACCTAGACTGACACTGTTAAGTTAGAAACCCTAAAAGAAGTAGAATTTCTAAATCCCTCCAAACCACCAACATTAAAATTGACAAAAAATTAACAACTGAAAAGGTATAGTAAAACAGTTAAGAAAAAACAAAACAAAACCTTCCAACTAAGGAAAGGGCAGGACCAGATAAATTCACAGAAGAACTCTACCAAACTCTCAAAGCATTATAATCAGCACTTCTCAAAATTATTTTTAAAAGTAGAAACAGATGGAATATTGTCAAGCTCTCGCAGCAAAGCCAGCATTATTCTAATACTAACATCAGATGAAAACACAACAATGAAAAGGAAAAAAAACAATAGGCCAATATCAGTGATGGACAGAGGTAAAAATTCTTTCAAAACGAATACAGGCACAGAGAAAAAAGATCTCTAAGCTGGCTTTATCCTAGACATGAAGGGATGTCAAACATATGTAAGTCAATAAATGTAATACACTTCATAAATGGCCTTAAAGACAAAATTTACATGATTACCTCAATTGATGCCGAAAGAGCTTTGACAACATTGAACACGCCTTCATAGTATAAGTTCTAGAGAAAGTAAGACTGGAGAACATAGCCCAACATACTGAAGACTATGTGCGATGAAACCACAGTTGGTATCATCCTAAATCAAAAAATAAAAACTTGATGCAATCACAATGGAATCAGGAATGAGAGAGGGCTGTCCACTCTGCCTACCCCTGTTCCTCATGCCTCCCCCTGTCCCTCATGCCTACCCCTGTCCCTCATGCCTCCCCCTGTTCCTCATGCCTCCCCCTGTCCCTCATGCCTACCCCTGTCCCTCATGCCTACCCCTGTTCCTCATGCCTCCCCCTGTCCCTCATGCCTACCCCTGTCCCTCATGCCTACCCCTGTTCCTCATGCCTCCCCCTGTTCCTCATGCCTACCCCTGTCCCTCATGCCTCCCCCTGTCCCTCATGTCTACCCCTGTCCCTCATGCCTCCCCCTGTTCCTCATGCCTCCCCCTGTCCCTCATGACGACCCCTGTCCCTCATACCTATCCCTGTCCCTCATGCCTATCCCTGTCCCTCATGCCTACCCCTGTTCCTCATGCCTACCCCTGTCCCTCGAGCACCAGCTGTAGCAAGAAGACAAGAGAGGGAGGGGAAACTTAAAGAATACAAATAAGACAAGTCAAGTTATTCCTGTTTGTAGATGACATGATATTCCACATAATGGATTCCCAGAATTCTACCAGAAAACTAGAGGTGACCAACAAGTTAAGCCAAGTGGCAGGATACAAAACCAGTTTGCAAAAATCAGCCTTTCTATACACCCACAGCAAACGTGGCAAAAGGAATCATGGGAATATGTCCATTAATAGTAGTCTCCAAAGACTTAAATATGTGAGAATAAACCTAAGTAAAGCCACAAAAAGACCTCTACAGTGAAATGGTTAGTGAAAGAGAGAGAGAGAGAGAGAGAGAGAGAGAGAGAGAGAGAGAGAGAGAGAGAGAGAGAGAGAGAGAGATTAAGAAAGAAATTAGACAATGGGAAGACCTCCCAGGCTCATAAATTTATAGAATTAATATTGTGAAGACGACCATCCTAACCAAAAGAAATTCTGATATTGAATACAATCCCAGTTAAAATCTCCATGCCATTCTTCAAAGAAATAGAAGAATTTATCTTTAAATTCATACAGAAGCACAAAGGACCCCAGCTATTCAAAGCAATCCTGAGCAAAAGTAATTAAACTGGTGGGATATAAAGTTATATTATAGAGCCACCATAATAACAACAGCATGGTATTGCCCCCCCCGAAAAAAACAAAAACAAAAAACCAGACATATAGATCAATGGAGCAGGATAGGAGAGCCAGAGGTGAGTGTGTGTTACTACAGCCATCTCATACTTGCCTTCTACTCACCCAGGAACTGAATTTCACTCAGGAATTGACAAATTGCATCTCATAAAACTAAGAAGCTTAGATAGCAAGGAATACAATCAGTTGATCAGAGAGGGAGACCACTGAGTGGGAGAGAATTTTCACCAGCAACACATCTGACAGAGGATTCATACATGTAAGAACTCAAAACCAAAGAACCAAAACAAACGACCCAATGTTAAAAAGAAATGGACTGTAGGTCTATGCGGGTGAACAGAGAGTTCTCAAAAGAAGAAATAAAAATGGTTAAGAAACATCTCAAAATTTGTTCAAGATCCTTAGCAATCATGGAAATGCAAATTGAAATTATTTTGAAGTTTTAGCTTACCCCAGCCAGAAGGGCCAAGATCTGCTCTTCCAAAGGTCCTGAGTTCAATTCTCAGCAACCGCATGGTGGCTCACAACCATCTATAATGAGACCTGGTGCCTACTCCTGGTGTGTATGTGTACATGCAAGCAAAAAACTGTATACTCAATAAATAAATAAATCTTAAAAAAAAGAAAGAAAGAAAGAAAGATAGACAAATGTTCTCCCTTAACATGGATCCTAGCTCCAAACCTTTGGGGGCACCAGAGAAGTTAATGAGGGATGGAGCACAGGTAGGTGGAAATGACGTAAATATGGTGTTCCTATAGGAAATGGTACTCAAAATAAATAAAAAACAGTATATGAAATTCTCAAAAATAAATAAAAATGGTCAAAGCAGTCTAATTTGTTTTCAAGTCTCACAAAACATCAATGCAAAAAATTGCACAAATATAAAAGAGAAAATTAGCAGACTGCTCTCACTTATAAAAAATATATTCAAAATCAAGGTTAAAAATTGGGGTGGTTCACAGGAAGTCCAGAGAGACAGAATTGAATAGCCAATGGGCTTTACATTCATTTAAAAAAAAAAAAAAAAAAAAAAAAAAAGCTATGGTTTAGCTGTAGGAGAAATAGACCTGAGCTAAGGACGAGGCAGCATCACGTCATGTAAAGTGCCTCACACGGGTAATGCTTTTTCAGATTATCTTCCGATTGAAGGTGAGAGGATCATAGGAGTGCCTGGAGAAGCCAAAGGCTGTTACAGTTCCCTACCATCTGAATGTTCTCCAAATATTTATCAACCTCGCATTCTTGCCAGGAACTGAGTTACACTCAGCCACTAGGGAAGCCACCGCCCTCCCTGGCCTTCAGATGGGAACATCACCCTAGCTTCCTCAAAGACTCACAGAAAACAGTGTGTGACCCAATGTGACAGACAGTACAGCGCTCTGCGGGACATAGTGAATTTTGCAATCAAAAGCCTCAATAGCCTTATGCTCTTTCCTTCCCACCGAATATTTACTTCATGGTTTAATCAAATCTTAATACTTATTTAAACGGAACTCTAAGATAACTTCCGTGAAATCTTTACAAGTGTCTATTTCGCTCTCAACCGAGGTAGCTTTAATTGCCCATGCTGCATCACTCCCTTTGCTCTTAGCTCCGTTGTAATAATTAGCATGTGCCTCCTGTCCTGCGGTCTGTACAGCGCTTTCAACCCTCTCCACCCAGTTAACCTGACAACTAACTTGCTGGGAGTGTCATAACTGCTCCTGTTTTGTAGAGGAGGAACTGGAAACCACTATTAAAACTTCAGAGGTCAGAAGTCAGGTGATTCTAACTCTAAAATAAAACAAAACAATATATAATTTAGAGACACCGATAAATATTTCAAATTAGCAGAAGATATCTAGCTCCATGTTTAAAAACAAAACAAAAGAGTGTGACCAAAGAAGACTTATCCCAGAAGGACAAGTTCATTTGAAAAATGAAAAGTTCATTAAAGATTCCATGTGAATTTTTTAATGAGAAAATAGGTATAATAATCTCCACATTTTCTCGTGTGAGAAGCATACTAATGTTGAAAGAGCAAGAGTGTTCACTCCTACTGGATACAAATGCTTCTAGATCCCCTTAGAAAACAGGACTCGGGGAATGGGAGAAACAGAAGAGAGGTTGGACAGAGAGAGAGAGGAAGAGAAAGAGGCCCACATTTAATCATTACGTATAAAACAATGGAGTTATAGAAAGAATAGTACCCTTTTCTGATCAAAGCACTGAAAAAAAAATCCCCAATGGATAAAGACTTTCTTGACTTGGTAAAATATGTATTTCTTAGCTTTGAAGCTATGACTTTCATTGGAAAATGCTGATGAAAAGGAACAAAGCATTTTACCCCAGCTTGCTGTCAGCACATGTCACACCAATGAACTGGTGAGCTGAAATTCATGAATCAAATCAGTCAGAGGATTGCTCTTGGAGGGGTGAGAAATTAAGCAACGTTTGAACATAATCTCTGGATTATTTTTCTTCATAGTAATGGCAAAAAGACCTCTAAATATTAAAAATTTAATCAATACCCCCCAAGAAATGTATGTCAACCATTCTTAATTATAAACACATACATACATGGTTAATAATGGGAGGCAGACATCTTGTGGTTGGAAAAGATAGTAGAAAATACAGAAATGGGTCTGCTGGAATAGGAATATCAGCATGAATTAGCAAAATAAAAAGATAGTTATAAATGGCTATAGATATTCTGGCCATCTCTGTATATGAGCCTGTATTGCTAATGTGATGGTTAAGTGTGAGTCTCTTTCTCTTTTCCTCCCTCCCTCTCTGCCGCTGATTTCTTCTGTTTCTCCCATTTCCTGAGTCCTGTCTTCCAAGGGGACGCAGAAGCACATACACCCCAGCAGGCATAAGCACTCTCGCTCTTTTAACACAAGGTCTTATTTCCCCAACACTTTACCCCCCTAAAAGGAGTCAGGCACCTTTGAGGAAATGGCACACTAGATACAGAGTAGGAAAAGAACAAGATGAATTTTCTGGTACGTAAACATAAATAAGCAAGCAAATACTTATGGGACATATCAGAGCAACACAAGAGCTAGCCTGAAGCCTCACCCCGCCCCACCTCCCCACGCCAAAGCCTAGCACAGTGTGAATATCAAAATAAAGGTGATAAATTAAAGGACTATGAACTATTGTGAAAGCATGGAAGATCTACAGTGCAACAGACAAATTTGGGAAAGGTAAGCTCTGCCTTACAAAAGAGTGTCAGCTCACAAGTGGGAGTAGAGTGATGCAGTCCTAGAAACCAAATCTCACTGAACATCATGATCACTAAGGTGTCTTAGTGAGTCATCCCAGCATCTATGCTTAAAGACAAAGGGCAAGACATAGTTGTAGTAGAAAAAGCCATAGGAGGAAGAAGCCACACGAGACAGGGTCAGGTCGACACTGCTGGGAACTGGCTCCCTGGCAGTTGGGTTCCTTGTTGGCCCCCTGGAAAAATCCATGCATTTCTCTGTGGCCATCTAGGCCCCTGTGGATTGTGCGTGATCTGAGTCTGACCCATGCAAGGCATTACCCCAAAGCTAGGGACAGTTCTACTCAACAGCCGCTCTGCATTTTTACAAAGCTGTCAAGATTGGGGTGGGAGGACGGAGAAAGAACTTGAAATTCTTCAAGATTAAAGGAGTGAAAAGAAAATAGAAAACACACACACACACACACACACACACACACACACCACAAACAAACAAAGCCAGCACAACTGAATGAATTGGGCTTGCAATGTTATCTTACTATAAAGACATTTTTTAGAACAGTTGACAAACATTTCAGTGCAATCTATAGATTAGCGCAGTGGTTCTCAACCTTCCTAGTGCTGCAGTTACTGCTGTTGCGGTGTCTCCCAACCATAAAATTATTTTTGTGCTACCTCATAACTATAATTTTGCTACTGTTATGAATTGAAATGTAAATATTTGTGATTTCCAGTGGCCTTAAGTGACCCCTGTGAAAGGGTAGTTCAACCCCCAAAGGGGTCACAACCCACAGTTTGAGAACCACTACTGTAGAGAAAGAAATGACCTGGGCTTATAGCTACATCTCTACATGTCTATATCTTTCAAATATTATAATATATATGTGTGTATATATATGTATACACACATATATATGTTCTGGAAAACATAAATAATGGGATAGAAAATTAAATTTAGCATATTTAATTAATATTAAATATGTAGGGCATGGTGTCACATGCCCGTAATTCCATCACTGAAGATTGGAAGGTAGGAGGTTTGCAGTTTAAGGCCAGCTCACACTACATAGTAAAGCCCTGTCTGTCATAGAGTGCTTGCCTAGCACACAGTAGAGGCTGGATGTTTCCAGGATTACATCTGAACATAAGATGTCATGAAGCTAACAACACAATTTTTAGGAGAGTGAGTCATAAAACAATATTAAAATAGAAAACACACAAATACTTTATTTTTTTATTTTTTTAATTAAAAAAAATTTATTTATTTACTATGTATACAGTGCTCTGCTTGCATGTACACCTGCAGGCCAGAAGAGGACACCAGATCTCATTATAGATGGTTGTGAGCCACCATGTGGGTGCTGGGAATTGAACTGAGGACCTCTGGAAGAGCAGTCAGTGCTCTTAACCTCTGAGCCATCTCTCCAGCCCAAGAAAACACACAAATACTTTAATCCAGAAATTTTACTGGTAAAACTTTCCCATTCAGTTATAAATACAACAAGGAAAAGGTACAAAAGAAATGTTTATATAAATTATCCTATGACACAGTTATAAATAATGAGAATGATATATATATGTATATGAAATAATATACATAATCATAAACCTGTCCGGTGAAATATGACACAACTATAACAAAGAATGAGTGACGGGTGTACAATAAAAACTCAAGTGAATGAATGTGTTGTGGTTTGTATTTAAATTGTTACCTGGAGCCTCAGGTGACTCATGTAAGAGGGCTTAGTACTCAATGTAGCAATGTTCTGAGATGCAGTCTTAAGAAGGGATCAGATCCCAAGGGCACTGAAAACTCACCAATGGATCAATCCACTCACGAGTTCAGAGTTGAGTGGACTATGTGGGGATGGGTCCATAAGAACTTGCCATGGAAGAAGGCATCCTGTCTGGTCTCTTCTTTTCTCTCCTCTCCCCATCTTTCCTCCCTCCCTTCCCCTCCGTGTCATCCTCCCCACTTTCCACTGTCCCTTCCTCCTAGTTACCATGAGGTGAGCAGGTTTGCTCTGCTGTCCTCTCTCCCCTGTGATGCTCTGTGCAGAAGCAGGAGAAAAAGCACAGATCCAAGTGGAAACTTCCAAGCCATGAGCCAAAATTAGTCCTTCAGTCTTTAAATGATTTCCTCCAGCAGTTCACAGCAACGGGAAGCTTACCCCAGAGGCTGCAGGTGGTCAAAATGCACAGCTAAGTCACACAAATGTAAACAGTGGCTAGGCTTTACCTCTGGGACAATTCAGGAAGGGCTGTGCACATGCTGGGTTCTAAAGCAGTTTGGAACAAGCACAGGAGAAACCATGTTTAGAGAAAGGGGGAGCAGAAGTGAAGAAAGGAAACGCTTTCTTTCTTTTCAGCCTTCCTGTGATCTGAAGTATCTATTGTGGGCTTTATCACGTTACCTTGTAAGGTCAGAGGCACTTTAAGTAATAATTAGTCACAATAAAAACAAGGGGATAATGGTGTTCACAAGCCACCATGTGCCTGAAATAATCCACAGCACCTCCCAGACTAGTTCATTTAATTTTCACACCTCTATGGATAGTAACTACCATTACCCCCCCTCCTCCCCCCCCCCCCCCCCCGCGGCATATCAGGAAATTCAAATGCAGAAAGTTAAGCTAGCCAGGCATGGAGAAGCATATCTGTAATTGTAGCATGTGGGAGAGCTTGGATTAAAAAAAAAAAAAAAAAATAGAAAAAGAGTTAAAAAACAGAAAAGGAGAAATAAGAAAGTGTGCTTTGTCTACAGCTGGGGAAGAGGGATTAAACAGAGACCTTCAATCTAAGCCCATGTTTATCCCACTGCTCTTACTGTATGTAGTACACACACACACACACACACCGATTTTTTAAAATATCAAAATAAAAGGCCAAGGCAGATTGCTGGCTTCTCAGCACATGGGAGGTGGAGAGAGGAGGATTGTTGTGGTTTGAGGCCAATCTGAGCTGCAGAGTGAGCTCCAGGAAAGCCCAGGATACAAAATGAGATTGTCTCAAACTAAAACCAATACCTATCTCAGCTGGACAGGATAGTACAGGCCTGTAATCCTAACACTTGAGAGGTGGGGCCAGAAGGATAAGTAGTTCAGGGTTACATAAATAGTCTGGGCTACATAAGACCCTGTCTCTAATTAATTAACTAAAAATCATAATGAAGCCAGGTGCTGTGGCACTTGCCTGTAATCCCAGGACTCAGGGAGGCAGAGGCAGGGGGATCTCTGTGAGGTTGAGGCCAGCCTGGTCTACAAAGTAAGTCCAGGACAGCCAAGGCTACACAGAGAAACCCCGTGTCAAAAATAATCATAATATAAATATCTGTTTTCCAATAGTCTTAGGAGATCTGTCTGAAAGGGTTATTTGAGCCCCAAAGGGGCTAGAGCCCACAGGTTGAAGCCACTACTCTAGAGAGACCTGACTAAACAGTGTGTGTCCATTAGGCCTTCAGAATCTCCCTCTTCTGAGTCCCCATGTGGCTAAGGGAATAGGTGTAGTCTGGCAATTACTGACCAGTCTGTGAGCTGAAAGCATCTACTAGCTAACCATTTAACCATTAAAAACCAAACAACCGAGGCAGCATCAATAGTCCTTCTTTCTACTGTGATAAAAAAAATAGCATAACAGAGATGTTTTAAATATGTAAAAACTGACTTTTGTATAACCAAAAGACCAATATTTCAAAAAAAAAAATGGAATTTCACTATTGATGTCCAGATCGGGGTATTTTGTTGATGGGATTCATGATGGGATTCTATTGTCCTCATAGAAATTTTTACTATTACCTTTGAAATACCTACCAGAATTTATTATTTGTATAAAGTTGCATGGATTTCATTTGACTTTTTGTTTATTTTCATTCTTTTGGCAAGTGATCAAATCTATATTTAATAAGGGATTTATAATGTCCTCTATCCAAATTCTTCATGAGTCATGCTAAGTCAACCTCAATTTTAATTGTTTTCAGTTTTTAACAACTTAGCAGACTGCCTTTTTGGATAATTTCTATTTCTATATGGTTTTGGCCATTTTACTTCTTGAGCTCTATCTTTGTATTTTTAATTTTTAAAAAATTTAACATATGAGTTTAAATATCAAGCTATAAAGTACAGTTATATCCAATGAACATATTTTGATCATGAGTTCATCAAATGTGAAAATTAAAACTTTATTTATATGGGTCAAGTAGGCATGTATTCCAAAATATTAAAAATGATCCATAAAAGTTAAAGTGAGAAATTATGATGATTTATAGAACTTTGAGCATAAAATTATCTCAAAGAATGCAAAACCTTTTATTTAAGAGAAACCAATAGAATCTCATTAAATACATTCATCAGAATGAATTATACATCTAGTATTTAATGTCTACTCATTAATTTATAACTAGACCACGCTGTTGCAGGGTAAAATCATGACTATTGACAGTCACAGATGTGCCTGGGTATCCTTTCATAGAGTTGTGGTGTGCAAGGTTCTCCACAGAGCAAGGCCTAAGATGTGCCCCTTCCTACTATAGTCCTAGGGGAGATGATTGAGAATCCATGCCCATGCCATAATCCAGCCTTGACTGTGTCTTTGAGGCCTTTGTGGGGGCCAGAATCCTGGGACGTGTTTTAATCATATCCTACCAAATTTATTTATGGACCTGGAGTTTGCTCTGTGTGGATGTTTTCTTAATTTTATTTCTTCAATATAAATTAGGGTCTTCATGTTATATGCTTTTTTCTTGAGTAAGCTTTGGTAGTTTATATATTTCAAAGAACAAATTAATTTCAAGTTATTTATCATATTTTATTTTCCATCACATCCTTACTTTGTTTTAATGTCTATATGGCATGTGATGATGCCTCCTCTTTTATTCTGGAAGTTTGTGATTTGTTTCCTGTTTCCTTTTTCTTTTTAACTAATATGTTTAGAAATGTACCAATTTTATTTTTCTTTTTAAAAAGTCATCTGTGGGTTTCATTCATTTTCTACATTACTATTTTTTTTTTCATTTAATTGACTTGCAACATTTCTTCTTTTCTGTTAAAGCAAATGGTATATATATTCCTGAAAACAGTTCCTCAGCTGCATTTCATAAATGTTGATTATAATACTAATTTTGTCTGTTTAGGTTTTTTCTAAATTTCCTTGTTTATTGGATTATTATTACATTTTATATATGTGTTTTAAATTTTTACTGATGTCTTCAAGTTATTCACTTCTACAAAAATACTCTTACGGTCAAATGTCACTGACATGTTGTATAGTTTTAATCTTTTGAACCCCATTTCAACTTCTCTCTGTGGCTCAGAACAGGCCTCTGTGTGGTGAATGTTTCATCTGCCCTTGATAAAGGTTTGTCTTGCTATTTGTTTGGTGAACAACAATTAGATGAAGTTGGCTGATGGTCTCTATGCATTTAAAAGGCATAGATGGAGGACTGTCACTCTGGCTTTTAGCTCTGTTTCTTTCTCTATGTGTATGAAAACTGTTTTTAGATTACTATAGCTTATCATTTTAGATATTCTTTTTGTTTTGTTTTGTTTTGTTTTTTGATACAGGGTTTCTCTGTGCAGCCTTGGCTGTCCTGGACTCACTTCATAGACCAGGCTGGACCTGGACCAGCACTGGACCTCACAGTGCTCCGCCTGCCTCTGCCTCCCGAGTGCTGGGATTAAAGGCGTGAGCCACCACCACCATGCCCAGCTCACTTTAGTCATTCTTGATGAGCACATGGACACTTACCTTTTTTATTATCAGGAAATTTATATTCCTTTGTAACACTTTGACTTCTCAAATCTACTTTGCCTAACTTTAAAATAAAATCTTTTTCTGAACAATATTAGCACATGTTTTCTTCATGATATTTTTCACTTATCTGTTGAAAATATCATTTGTGGTTGTACTTTTTTTTTTTTAACTTCAGATTTTTCTTTGCCCTTTTCCTACCTTTTAAGACAAAAATCTCCCTGTGTAGCCTATGTACTATGTCACGTAGGGTAGCCTCAAACTTACAGCCTTAAGCCCCTTGAGTGCTGGGTTTATAAATGTGAGATACCATCTCTGGCAAAATCATATTTTTCTTGTAGAGAGTATTTCATTGTACCTGCTTCATTTCCATCTGCCTCTGATTTTTTACTAGAATGTTAGGCCGCTTATATTTAATGAAATCAATAGACTGCCATACCCTCCCCCTCCCCATCTTTTCACCTATTTCTACTCATCTTCTATGCCTTTGTTACTTTAACCTTGTTATCTGCTTTTTTAAGTGAATTTAGTAATTTACCTTGTTCCACTTTATCTTCTTCTCTCTTGATTTAGTAACTACCAAGCATTTTATGTGATCGTATAGGGTTTGTGATGTAAATATTTAACTTATCCCATTTCCTTTCAGATAATACATTGTATTACGTACTTCAATTTCTTTCTTTTTTTGTCTTTGCTCTATTGTTTGTGCATTTTTTCTTCCACATAAGATAATAAACATGCACACTTTGACTCACAATGCTTTTTTCTTTGTTTAGACCATGAGCAACCTATAACATGGAAAGAAAAGAATGGCTTAGGGAAAGATTTTCTTAAAAAGAAAAGGGGGCAGGTGGTAGTAGCCTATGCCTTTAATCCAGCAGTCATGAAGCAGAGGCAGGTGAGCCTCTGAGTTTGAGGCTAGCCTAATCTACAAAGTGAGTTCCAGGACAGCCAGGGCTTTGTTAAACAGAGAACCCTGCCTCAAAAAACAAAGAAACAAAAATCAAGAAATACAAACAGAACAAACAGAAAACAAAAACAACACACAAACAAATAAACAAATGACAAAAGGATAACTGATTCTAACATATCCAGTCCATTTGGGATTGCCCTTGTTTTCAGCTTTAAGCTATACTTCCTTGGTACCCAAAGAATGAGGCTGTTGACTAGACTAAGCATTGATCAATTCCAAGGCCAAACAGCCTGGAGTTCATACCCACCTTGCTCCACCTGCTAGCTGTATCACCATGGGCTCTTAAACCCTTGACTTGTAGTCATAGCAGCAAATAATATCCTCTTACCTTTCATTACTGACTAGTGTTTGTCCTCAACATCACCAAGCATGTTATTACATACTTACTGACAATTTAGAATGTAAAATTGATGTAAACGCTTCCAAGAGATGCCCCTTGTGGTAACTAAATGTGATGCTTATATAAAGAACTAAGCTATCGTGAAGCAAGAGTGATAGCCATGATTTTGGCATAAAAACTGAGAAAGGCTTAGTTTTGGGAACAAGGGCACCATGCATACTGTTTTAGAAGCAGGTTCCTGCAATATAAAGAACAGCAAAAAAAAAAAATCTAAATATTTTTTTTTATAAAATTGTAGGAAGTAATTGAGGGAAAAGAGTTGAGGAGTCTCTGCTGTGAGGCCAAATGAATGAGCCTGGGGCCTGGAATAGTAGCCGGGGATCTCAATTTCTGCTTCTTTTCCATTGAAATTAAAAATCATAAAACAGGGCTGGGGTAGAGAGATAGGAAACAGGACTGAGGTGGGGAGATAGCTCACTCAGTGAAGTGCCTCACACTTGCCTCGCAAACATGAGGGCCTGCACTCCCTCCTAGAACACCTGAGAAAACAAAACAGAACAAGCAAATAACAAAATGAGTCCAGAAATGGTGCCTAGTTGTTGTCTTAGCTCCCAGAGGAGGAGACAGAAGGATCCAGGGGCTTTCTGGCCCAGTGGGTGGGCTCCAGCCTCACAAGAAACTGTCTCAAAGGAGAAGTGTGGTATTTCTCAAGGCTGTTCTCTGCACAAGTGGGTACACACACACACACACACACACACACACACACACACACACGAGAGAGAGAGAGAGAGAGAGAGAGAGAGAGAGAGAGAGAGAGAGATTAAACGGAAGGGATTAAAGATATACAAATGTCTGTGGAACAACATTGTCTTCTGACACATGAGCATGCATGTTACACACACACACACACACACACACACACACACTAAAACCAAGAAGAAGAAGAAGAAGAAGAAGAAGAAGAAGAAGAAGAAGAAGAAGAAGAAGACCCACAGAACACCTCTATCCTAGTCATCCTTGCAAGTCCGCACAAACTAGCCTGTACCTTCCCTTCCAGTGATGGGATCTTTGCTTTTGTTGATTCTGAGAGAGATCTTTCCCCTTCTGGAATCACTTCCTCTATGAAATGTATCCTCTATGAAATGTATGAAATGTCAATGAACTCCATCAGTTTCCCAAGTGGCCACTCCAGCAGGAGGATTCCTTCCTAGGACTCCATCTATTCTGAAAGCACCTGATAACAAGGGGGTGGATGTCTACATCACATGGATGCAAATGCCCTACAGCACACGTTCTACCATGGAAGGAATGCTTCACTGTTGGCAGTCAGACAGAATTCCACTAGAGACAGTTCTAAAGCTGTGGTGATAAAAGTGAGCCCTGCCTGGGGTGTGGGGCACAGGGTGGTAGTCAGGCAGAGCTCTCTGATCTTAGGAGACATTCCCCCTTACTAGGGAGAGGTACAAGGCTGCAGAGAAAGGAACAGCAGGATGGAGTGGGTGGAGGAAAAGGAGGGGCAGGGGGAGGAGGAGGGGGGAGGAGGAGGAGGAAGAGGAGGAGGGGGAGGTGGTAGTGGTGGTAGCAGAGGCTTTTCTGCCCGCAAGGGACTGGATTAGTGAAATCAGGAGATACTTGTAAGGATCCAGGAACTTCCTGGGCACCAGCTCACTTCAGGCTTCCCAATGAACATAATAGATAGATGATAGATAGATAGATAGATAGATAGATAGATAGATAGATAGATAGATATAGATGATAGGTAGATAGAGATATAGATAGATATGTAAATGATAAATAGATAATTATAGTGTGTGCATGTGTGTGTGTGCTCACGCACACGTGCGTGTGTGAGTGTGTCAGGTGGTAGCTGAGGGGCACATATGTCATGGACTATATGTGGAGGCCAGAAGACGACCTTGCCGAATGGCTTCTTTCCTTTTGTGGATCAAGCCAGGTCTCTAGGCCCGAGCCCAGAAAGCATATTTACTCATGAAGCCAACTTAGAAATCTTTTCCTATGGTGTCTTAACAGGCTGGACTTTCAAGCTATTTCAAGCTCTTTTCAGCCATGAAAGCCTTTTAGAGTCACATCCTGTGGACCTGATGGTGTAACAGTGTTGAAGCTGTACCAAATGAAACAATTCAGTTATCCACAATCCATGGAGAGCCCTTGTTGGTTTCAATAGTGACAGCTCTGAATTTGGCTCAGCCCCAGTCAGGATATGTAGTGTGCTAGAGGGCAGGGAGAAGAAGAGGAAAATTAAATCCACAATTAAAATATCGAAATACAAACAGTATTGACAAGCCAATTTGCTTATGTTGGAAGCTTACAGTGAATTCTGTTTTTAAATACTTGACTAGCCCCACAGGGGGGGTGGGATAGAAAAGGTCAAAGGTCAAGATCTTTGTTTATATGAAATTCAAGAACTCTGGGTCCCCACTTATGAGTGATGTGCACATGTGCAGATGTGCAGATGTGCAGATGTGTAGATTACTTACCAAACCCGGAGTTCACCAGTTCTTACCATTTGTCAAACCTGGAGCAAAGACTTGCGCTTACAAACTGGAATTAGCAGATGTTCTTCCCTGCTGACAAGGAAGCGAAGACTGGCGTTTCAAAAACGCACCTTATTATAATATACAGACAAATCCATATATTAACATAATATATAGATTAGCATTTCCATCTCACACATTGCAAATCACTTTATAGAACACTGCTTTAGGAAATTAGTCTAGGCAGCAGATTCTACACACAGATCAATAATTTTGTGGCTCGTTGCATAAACTTTCTAATATGGGCAATTCTATACCTAAGCCATCAATGACAGTAATGGGTTTCACTGCCTGCGCCATGGGCACTTGACCCCTGGGGCGATTTAATTGCACAGGGGCAGTCAAGATTAAAAGCTATCGATAGCTTCCAAAAACGGTCCTGTCAACCTGTCAAAAGAATTCTTAAATCCACCACAGTGCATCTTTGTTTTTCTTTTACAACAGAGGGGAGAGGGAAGGGGTCATGTCCAAATTTAAAAGCACCTCCCTCGAGTCTCGTCCCGGACAGCTTCCTCAGTATCCCTTTTTCATATTTAGAGATGTCAACGGTTGACAGGCCCTGGAGAGACAGCTGTAGTCTGAGCATGCTCAGTAGATGGCTGCTTTCCCTGCACGCTGAGAGCTTCACTTGGCACTGCAGCTACGTTAGACCTGAAGGCAGCCGGCTTGTGCGCAGCTGCTGCTCCTTGCAGGAAAGCTGATCGCTGATCGCAGCTGAGAAGCCAGGGGTCCTGGGCACGCACCAGCTGAAGTGTGTGCAGGCTCCGTGCTAACGGGCCCTCCTCTTCCTCTGGTGCCCACGCGCCCGCCCAGTCTTTAAAAGATCCTCTTTGAGGATGGTACAGAAATGACAGGCTCCGGATCCCGGTTAACCTGAGGCGCCAGGGAGAGGCACAGAGACAGGGTGTCGCTCCAGGAGGAAAGCGACACTTGCGGAGCTCTCATGAACATGTTTTCTCATGATGACGTTTCCCCACTTCTTGGGACTCTGGGATCCCCGGCTCTGGACCTGAGGAAGATGGTTACAACAGTCACTAGGCTTTTGCACTGCTTTCAAGGCAGGTAAGAAGAGCCTCTCTGTATGTTTTGTTAACTTTGTAGGGTTGGCAGGTCTCAGAAGGATGGTTTAAAGGGCTTTTAACTATTGATGATATTCCCACCGCAGCGTTAATAGTTTCTTCTTAATGGAGACAAGGGAAAGGATCTTGGGGCGGGGGGGGGGGGTCTGAAAAAAATCATTTCTGATGGAGATTAAACACAGCATTCTTGCTCCTTTTGACCTCAATTTCTTTGGACTCCACAACTGACCACCTTGGTAGAAATTAGCCTCGACCCTGCCATTTAACTTTCCGTTTGCTAGATCAGGTTAAAGGTAATTTATTTATTTATTTTTTTCAATGATGATCCCTGTCTTTTTTTTTTTTTTTTTTTTTAAGGAAAGGAACTTTGTGCAATACAGGTTAACTGATTAAAAAATAAAACCAAACCCAAAGCCTCCAAAAAACTACCATCTCAGCCAAAAAGAGAACAGCTGATATTACTATTCAACATTAACTTGTCCCATCACTGAACTAGAACAGTTGTGAGCACATTGCATTCACCTGATGTTTTTATTGCTGGGAAGACAGTGTCTGGGATTTATTTCTGAGAAATAAGCACATAACTTTGTATAAAAATTATCACTCACTCCGACAATGTTGTGCAAGTCAGACTCTCTGCAGAGATATCGGCTGAAAAGGGCTATTTTTCAAATGCAGGTGTGTGTGTGTGTGTGTGTGTGTGTGTGTGTGTGTGTGTGTGTGTGTGTTGGAAACTGTGGGATCAGATTTCCTGATGGCTTTTCAATGTAAAGAAAGCCAAGAGAATGGTGGGCTTTTGGAACATAAACCAAAAGCACTTGAATAAACTTAAACACACATTTCCAAAGAAATTTCACCCAAATGGCCATTTAATTGCAGCTACAATTTCCATTGCTATCAGTTTGCCTGGATGATTTAAAGGGAGGAAGCACTCTGTAAGCAAGTGAAGAGAAGAGGATATCATGTGAGGATTACCTGACCTTCAGTGGCTCAGTCAGTGGTACAGGAAGATTCCTTCTTCGTACTTTGACATTAGATATCTTTCGTTCTGACATAAATGATAAACATTAATAACTTACATGAAGGGGTAACTTACTTTCCTTAAATATCAAAGGAATTCCCCCCGCTCGCCCCCACAAAGCTAAAACAAAAAGAAAAACTGTGAAAAATAAAGAGGAAGAAAACAGCATGGCTGCAGTTAATGGTCAGTGCGCAGTAGCTGGGAAAACTTTGTGAGCTTTGTGAGCAAGGCTGTTGGAGTCTATGCAAATGCCAGCTGGTGCATAGGGTGCATTCCTTTGTGGGTCCATTTAACCATAAACAGCTGACACCATCACTGTCAGCAGGGTCAGCTTTTGCTTTAACACCTGCTTTATTTCAGAATTGATGCTCTTCCGCGAGTGCTTGCTGTTCTCCACAGCAGATCTATACAAGTCATAAACATGGGCCGGACACATGAAATTAAGGCAGGTAGGAAAGGTCAGAATGTGTGTCTCAGCCTTGGAAATGGCCAATTAGACATAATGATGGCAGGCAGTCAACACCGTGTAACAAAAGGCATAAACTCGAGCTTGTTGCCTCCAGTAAAAGGACGGAAGTTCTTGCCTAGTTTGTTCTGAAGGGGAGGACCCTAACTGCATTGAACTAAACTGTTTATTGCACAAAAGGACAGCTCTTTATAGTTTGGTTTCACTGGAGAAGACCTATATCTTCCTTTTGTTGTTGTTGCTATTTATTATTATTATTATTATTATTATTATTATTATTATTATTATTACTACTATTAATTATTAATGTGGTATGTGGTATAAATGTACAGGTAATACCATTAACAACAACCCTACTCTGAGCTCGCTGCTTACCTACATTAGGCACCAGGGAGTCCCTGGAAAGGCCTGGCCTCTGAGTTGTTCACCCTGAACATCTCCAAGGTCTCCATTCACAAGTCTCTGTGTGCAGTTAACACAAGCCATGCCCTTTTCAGAATCCTCCAATGACCTAAGATGTTACTTCAGAAAAGAATAGCCATAAAATAGACACCATCTCCCAGACCCTTGCATTGGCTGGTTCTTGCTCTCTCTATGGGGCAATGGGTTTTGGAAAGTGTGTTTATAACAGTCCTTAACAATAACTGTCCTGAGTGTATTTGAAATGAAATGTGCTCTCCTGTTACACTCTCTTGTAAGCGATCACCTAGAATACCTTCATCAAGAGGAAGAAGAAAGCAGTAAAGTTATTTGTGTATTTGGATGTGCAGACAGGCAGTGAGTGTGGCTTGCCCTCCCTGCCTTCACCATCTCGTAATTATGACCCAGGAGGAAGAGTCAAACTATTAAATGCAAGGCTCTGTGCTTCCCATCTTAAGGATTGTGAGACTGGTCAGAAGTCGGGGGGAGGGGAGCATTCTCATCAGGTACAAACAGTGTGCCCCTAAAACCACACAGGAAGCGAGGGATGAGGTTTCCTATGGTGAGTTGAGCTGTAGTGTGAAGCAAGGGCTGGGAACTGCGACTTTCATTTTCTCTTAGCGATTCAGTGGGAGCAGCTGCATGTCCCATGCTAATGCACACACCCAAGAGCATGCTTTCCTCGCCCTTCACTGTATAAGAATGTGAGCCTGACTCTATTTTTGAGATGAACTTAACTAGTGCTTATTAGCATGAGAGCAAAGTATAGCTGTGGCCTCTTCATCCTCAAATCCTGGACCGGAAATATTACAGGAGTTTCATTAGGAGTATCCATGAATAAAGGTGTTTTGTTTCATTGATTATGTACACATCATTCTCCACTAACCCCCACCTCCCCCCCCCCCCCCCCCCTACCCCCCGCCCATCAGATGTGTTCAGTCAGTTTAAAAGAGCCACTTAGTTATATTTGGATAATATGCAAGATTTCAGTTCTGGTTCTTCGCTGGTTCATTTGGATTGAATGAAGGACTTTGCTTAGATGACCCCTAGCTTTCATTTTAGCAATTTATAAAAGGATAAAGGATTTATGTAGGATGAGAATAAATGTTAACTGGAATCTATACAAGAAACTTGAAATATCCAATTACTTCTAGGAGTGATATACTCATGTCCAAATTTGCCAGGGTGTGTATGCCATCCTTAAGAGTGTTGGTAGCTCTAGCCAGGGCTCTCAGATTGTCAAGGCCAGAAACACAGCCTGAGAATACAGACACATACCAAGCTTTGAGAAGGCCTGGTTCTGGTTCTCTGTAACGTTATTTTGGCCAAGTAGCCCAACAAGGGAGGAGAAGTGGAGGTCATGGCTAGCATCTTCCAAACATTCTAGTTCACTCAGAATCTGAGTATTGGGACTTTCTTGAAGCCACGAAGAGCTAAGCAGTAGCACATTGTATAGCTCTGGACAGGTTTGCAGAACCCCCTTCCCCACCCACACACATGCCCAGAGCTGGGGTTTATCTGGGAGCAGGGCTGAAATCAGGGAACATATTCCTGTGAGTTTTGTTCATTTGTTTTCTTTGTCTTTGTTACAAAGATACTTTGTTAGATTCAGTGGCATTCACTGGAGGATATAGTGTTGCCATAATGGAGTGTGTGTGTGTGAGTGTGTGTGTGTGTGTGTGTGTGTGTGTGTGTGTGTCTGAAATAGGGAATGTCAGTAATGTGTGTAAACAGGGCTAAGTAGTGGGGACCTTGGTGTGCATGAGGCCAAGATGTACACCAGGCCAGTCATGGGCTGAAGAAACTGAATTTCTACTATATTTGAACATTTTTTTTTGAGAATTTTATGCCTGATTACTGTATTTACATAATTTCCACCCACCTTCTCCCCACTGGAACTCCTCTTTGTATCCCCATTATATTGTTGCATGCATGTATACACACATATACACAACCTACTGCACCCATTTAGTGTTGCTTGTATGTAAGTGTTTATACTTGATATTGGATAATGTATCAAGAGCTTATCCCTGGAGAAAATTTGACTCTCCCTTGCTCAACATCTGTGGATGGCCTATAGTTTTCTGTCTTGAGACCTTGTGAAATTTCCTCCATTTATGTTGGCATGACAACATTATGTGGGTCTTAATTAGGCAACTATACAGTTGAGATTTCATGGATGTAGCTTCCATTTCATGTTAAGAAGAATAAATGAAATTTTCAGGTATATACACAGAACTAGGAAATATTATACTGATTGAGGTAACCCAACTCCAGAAAGACAAATGCAGCATGTTCTTCCTCACTTGCAGATCTTAGTTCCTGGTCTTTAGATTCACTTACATAACCTGAAGTAAATGCAGAAGCCAGTAAAGTAGCAAGGGATCATGGGGAAGGGGGAGGAGTCTGGATTTTTAAAGCACAGTGGAATTCACTGGAGGGTTTAGCATTTGAGAGCACCGTGGCTGCTGCATGAATGAATAATGCACATTAGAAGTGAGAGGAAAGCTATGCAGTCAAAACCAACGCGCTGCAGGGTTGCCATGTCTTAATTGTTGCTTTAGAAAATTAGCACTTTTGCATTTTCAAGCCAGAGTGGCTTTTCACGTATTTTATTTTATGAAATGAAGCTCCATTGGTTTGTCTCTCAACATCTAAAATTCCACATCCACGACTGAGCAGTTTGTATTGGTAAATCAAGCTGTTCCTCGTAGTGTATTCCTTGACTCGGCCAGGGGTTTTTGCCCTTTTTGGTCAGTTTTTGAGAGTGGCCTTGAACATGTGGGCGGTTGAGCTAAGCCTTCCATGTGTGATTGTGTGTGTGCACCAGCCCACTCAGCCAGGAGTCTTATAAATGAAGGAGGAGCCTTCCAAATGAAAAGGAAATGAGCTTTCTGCCTCTTTCCTCCTCATCTTGAAGAGAGAGTTATCTATGAAAATTCGGAAAAGACACATACACGCATTTCTCCCTTTCATTCCATATGCCTTTGCTTTGGTTTAATTGACTCTTGATTCTTTGCTTTGTTAATGACTGTCCTGTAATAGTCACAGTTGATATTTGGATGTAAAAGCTGCCCCCCAGGAAGAGTCCATCATTCCATCCCCCACCCCCCACCCCCACTTCTCCCCCCCCCCCCACTTCCCCCCCCCCCGCAACCCCACCCTGGGCCACCCAGACTCAGTTGTGTGAATACTTACTCCTTAGTTGGTAGCACTGTTTTTTGGATGTTGTGTACCACTTCGGGAGTTGGAACCTAACTAGAGGAAGAAAGTTTCTAAAGGGCAGACTTTTGAGGGTCTGAGTTTCATTCCTGGCCTTGTCTCTGTTTTCTAATCTGAAAGATCTTAAGGAGTCAAAGCCACATGCTCCTGTGACCGTCAATACCACCATGATGGACTGTGCCCTCAGAAACTGTGAGGCCAAATAAATCTTTGCTCCCTTAAGTTGCATCTCTTTGTTTGTTTGTTTGTTTGTTTGTTTTATCACAGTGATATGAAAAGTAGCTAATACAATCCCCTATTTTGTTCTCTGTCTTTGAGGACTGGCTGTTTTCTTGTCCTTTTTTAATATTAGTCTTGGCAGTTTTAGCCTATTTAATACCATACATCTAGACAACTCAGCTTCTCAGACATACACAGTTGATGTTCGTTTGCCCTCGTTTTCTGTCTCCTTCCCTTTCTTACTATTTTGTGAGTTCTTTCTTGATGTTCTCAATATTGAGTTTTAAGTCACCACACCTACTATTTTCTCCAGCTTTTTTTTTTTCTTTTATCTACATGTAGCATAATTTTACTCATTGATTCAGACCCATGCCTAATGTCATATGCTTTGTGACAACAGAGCCGAGAGCCACCATGTCTTCCCTTGTAGAATAACATGATCAGTATTAGCACATTGTTTCTGAGTGCTTAAATCAGTGCCTTCTTTTAGACTGCAGTCAATGTGGCTTTAGCTTTGCTGCTTGATTCTATGATGCACCTAACTGATGTTTACTGCTGAAAAAGGGACAAGTGGACAAATGACATTTAGCATGTTTTTCTTTAGAGTCTCTCCTTAAGTAACTTCCAGACCGGAGAAGTTTGTGTTTACAAGCAGGTGCACAATTCTTGGTGTGAGCTGATGTGTTTTGCTCTGTTCTATCTTTCTTCCTGGGTTGTTCTGCATTGTTTCTCTTAAACTTTGCAGGTGGATGAATTATAGCCCATGGGAAAAATCTGGCTCGATCCCTGTTTTGCTAAATAAAGTGTTATCAGAACAAACTGCCTTTCCCTTCACTTCTGAATGGTCTAGGATGCATTCGAGCGTTTGTGACAGAGGCCATAGGACCTGCAAAGGAGAAAATGCTGAAGATGCAGCTAATGTTTGTTTGCCTTTGTTGTGACCTGAGGAAGGAGCTTGCAAGCTAAGATCAGGGTGGGAGAAGTGATGCTTGTGGGAACATTTTCAAAGTAGCAGGCCTTAGGCCCGTTTATGGAGTAATAAAAGCTAAGGTTAATGCTGGTTGTGAATACAAAAAACAAACTGGAACAAGCTCTGATAGCTTCGTTTTAGTTATTATGTGTTCCTTGAACTGCAATAACCTCCTCAGGGCTTCTAGTATTATCCTTTGTCTGCTAGAGTCCCAAGAGTCTGCAGTTTACTCTGAGTGATGGTGGTCTGCCCTCCCATTCGGAATGAGTTCTTAGCTGGCACTAGTCTTGGGGTACCACTCTCAGAACCGTGGTTCTGAATCACCTGGGGAAATTTAAAACATTGCTTCTAAAAGTGTTCTTAGTCCTCACCGTGGACTTTCCAAATCAGAAGCAACATAAATGCCCTGCATTTTAAAGAGCAGTGGTCCTCAATCTTCCTAATGCTGCAATCCTTTACTACAGTTTGTCGTGATGTGCTGACCCTCAACCGTAAGATTATTTTGTTGCTGCTTTGTAACTGTAATTTTTCTACTGTTACAAATTGTAACGTAAATATTTTTTTTTTTTTTTAGAGTTAAAGGTTTGCCTCACCCAAAAGTTGAGAACCACTGTTAAAGTAGGATTGTCTTGTTTTGGGGTCTAATCTTTTTTTTTTTTTTTTTTTGTAGGTTTTGTCTAAGGTGTGTTTAAGATGTTTTTAATGCAGGTTTGAAGCAACAGTCTTATATAGATTTCATCATATTCACAATTCAAGGAAAAAACTATAAATTGGGATTTTTGTTTGTCAGCCCAAAACAAAAACCATCACCTGAAAGGTGTGCTGGGCCCAGCTCCATGAGAGCCTTTTAACTTTTCCTATCGAATTTCATAAGGGTGAATCTGGAAACTGGTGTCTCCCTGTGTGAAACTAGCTATGATTCTGTGTATAAAAACTCATTTTCTCCTTTTTTGGAGAGGAAGTGAGCCTTTGACACTCTGCCACAGGGTCTTCAATACCAAAGGGCAACCGGAAGTAGAACCGACACCAGGGAGTCTTTCCTGCTTCTTCCTACACTGCTAACAGAATAAATAGCCCGTTTTCTAAATAATTAAAGGTCCTGGGCTCGAGCGTGCCTTTGCTCTGGGATTAGTTTCTTATCCCTACCACAGGGCCAGCATACTCTATGATTCACTGTGTGGTTTTTTTTTTTTTAATTGATCTTTAAATTTTTCTTTATTTTATTGTATGTGTATGTGGGCTCACACATTGGTGCAGGTGCACAAGCACACTTGTGCCGTGCAGTTGTGGATGTTGTGTGTTCCCAAAGAATTTATCTTATTTATCTGATTTTTGAAACAGCATCTCTCATTAAAGCTGGTACTCACTGTTTGGGCTAGGTGTCTGGCAGATAATCCCTCAGGATCTTTGTTTCCCCTACCTTCCCCCCACCCCAAGAAAGACGGACACTGTCGCACAGCCTGTACATAGCTGATATGAATCTGAATTCAGGCACTCATGCTTCTGAAGCACTTTGCCCACTGAATCACCTCTGCAGCCCTCATTTTATTTTTATTTTTATTTTTTGTTGCTATTCGTAATGCTTTGCAGTGGAGTGTTATGCCATAATACAAATAGGAAAAAAAACAATAATAATATAGGAAATGTAAAAGTACCAATTCCTTAGTGCTTTGGCAGCCAGCATAGTGAACTACAAGGCTCCCAAATTCTGCGTATGAAGAGCAGGCATTTCTGCCATGCCTGGGCTTGTATGCTTTTTGTTTGTTTATTTTTGTTTTTGTTTTTCAAGACAGGGCTTCTCTGTGTAGCCTTGATTGTCCTGGACTCACTTTGTAGACCAGTCTGACCTTGAACTCACAGCAATCCACCTGCCTCTGCCTCCTGAGTCCTGGGATTAAAGGCATGTGCCACCACCGCCTGGCTGGGCCTGTATACTTAAAAAAGGTTTGCTCTTAAAAGCCTAGAAATAATTACTGAGACATTGGTTTATAGATCAGCAGATCCATACAACTAAATAACTACTAACTCCCTGCGGTGTGCAATTCTACATTATGAATCATGATTGTTGACGTATAATGTAGTATGTAAGCTTGACAGATGTGAACAAGAACAGTGGTCTACAGATTGGAAGGGCTCACGTATTTAAATGCACTTGGATTAATTCAAGTTTTGACTTGGCTGGTTTCAGTGAAATTTTACATGTTTTCTTGGGTCTTTCATTAAGATTAGAAGGGACATTTATAAGCTGTTGCTAAGGGAAGACATGTTGCTGTTTTCTAGCCTGTGGGCGCCATTCATACTTGCTTTCTTCTGCCCTATAAAAAGGGGCTATTTTTTCCCTAAAGAATTTCATTGGCAAGGGGACTTGCGACATTTTTATGTTGCTTCAAGTAGTGTCATTCTCATGCATTATAGAAATCCACCTT